>NC_086233.1:52410498-52721539 GCF_036321145.2 Pelmatolapia mariae | reverse complement strand
TTTGATAGATTTTTTTTTTAACCATTTGTCAAATTTTAGTTTAATGTTGTTGTTATTTTGTTTTTTTTAAATCACTAAACAGTAAGTGTTTATTAAAGGCTTTGAAGTGATATTTGTTTTAAATTTGTGAGTTAGATATTGAAATAAAACAAATGAATAAACTAAAGCCTAAAAGTAAAGCATACCATACTGTTATAAAGGGACTCATTAATAAACTGGAGTACTTTGTGTTTTACATTTGGCCTTAAGTACAGATAATGTGTCAAGATATTGCGATAATGTGTATGTTTACGTTTTTAAAAAATATTCTTGCCATTTTACTAAATGTTATCTCTTATTGTTCGTGGGGCTCTGCTCGTGGTGTTTTCTGTGGTGTTTGCATTCAAAGTGGTAGTTCAATGTAATGTTTCCATCATATTTGCTATTATCTTGGTGCTATGACACCTATGTTCGGTGCCTTAGTCAGCAGAAATCCTTATAGAGCACCTATAAATGGTAGGGGAAAGACAGAGCTTTTCAGTTTGCTCTTTCTCCACAGAATGCTGCCGTGGAAAATAAAGGCACAGCTGGAGCTTTGCTGGAAAAGGGGCCAGAGAAGAGCCCCACAAAAGTCAGACAGCCCCGAAAGGTGGACCTGCGAGCGCGCTACTGGGCATTCCTCTTTGACAACCTGCGTCGGGCTGTGGATGAGATTTACGTCACTTGTGAATCTGATCAGAGCGTCTTAGAATGCAAGGTTAGTCTGCATTGAGGAGCAAAAAGAAGAAAGAAAAATGGGGGGGGGAAGGTCCACATAGGAATGCTGATCCTAGTTTTGGGATCACTGGGTTTATGTCCTGACCAGTACAAATGTCTTTAGCAAGTTTGAAATGTCGTATGATTTGTGAACACTAGAGGGGGACATTGAAAGCATGACAAACATCTCACATTCCTCTCGAGTCTGCTTAATGTCAGAGGGGCTCTCTGAAGGCTTGCTGGTGAGACAATTATCACAGGGCTCTCTCTTCACATTGGCATGAATAATATTGATGACTGACTGTAAACAATACGTATGCATGTTAATAACAGGGTTTGGCAGTTTCCGCTCTTTGACATAAACCACCAACATTTCTGATTCTCTGCTTTGCGGAAGTGTATTTTGGTAGCACTGATATGTCGCTCCAGAGCGTATGGGCGTGATGGTACCGGTCATTGATTCTTCTGCCGTGCTGCATTATGCTGATCATTGTCCTGGTAACGGTCTGCGGTCAGTACCACAGCCCTCTGGTGTGGTCGGCTCGCTGTCATTGCCACAGCGCAGCTCCCTGTGGTGTGATCAGCACGCTGTCATGTGTCCTGTGTCAGACAACAAGCTGCTAGTTGTGTTTTTTCCTTTCTCATACCACTATATCTCTCGACACGCTAATGCTGTCTAATGGCCATGAAGCTGGGCGCTGTTCATAATCCCCCATCCCACCCAGCTTGGGCTTAATGGACACTGATAAATGATGGAGTCATCTGGAGGGGAAGCAGAGTGCTCTGATAGCCCCCAGCCACAATCCCCTGGTGTAGCTGTGGGCAATCAGCATGTGTACTCTCTCACACAAACGGCTCACCATTTTTTCCACCTAAAAACTTATGAACATCAACACAATCATTATCAGGAAGTAATTCTCTGCCGCAGCTCTGTTACTGTAATACTTTATGTAATTTTGAGGGGAATGTAGCCCTGACCTAATGTTTTTCCATTTACAGGGTAATTGTCCATACAGCAGAATGATTCCTGTGTGTTTAAGCATAATCCCCACAACCTCATTTCTAATTACTTCACACAAACTGCTCATTTTACCCATTTTTAATTTTTCTTTTTTTGCGATATCACCCAGTACAGGCAAGAAACATACTCTGTATTCTTCTTGCTTTGAGGTCAGTTAAGACTTGTATTTTCTAATTTGTGTACATGGACAGAAACTGGCTATTCTGGACTTCTGGCGTTCAAATAAATAAAAAAAACAACAACAAGACAATGTGAACTATAAAATATTTCCTTCCCAGAAGTCAATAAGTCTGACCTTGACTGAACATGAAATGGCTGATCATTTTTGTTTGGACCACAAGCTTTTACTGGCCGTCTTGCTTTATGACAATGCCTCGTGAAGGTTAAATCCATTTCTCATGAATTATTATTTGGTGGTTATTTTTGGCTAAGCGTGTCTGTTCTCTGTCCTCTGCTTTATGGTGCTTTCACTCAATGTTGGTTTAGCTGTCAAATGCACAGCAAACCTTCATTACCAAATGAAGCGAGCCCCAGCAGTAGACACTGGCTGTTAACCAGCCCTAATCAGCAAACCTGCTCAATGCATCTTTCACTGGACTGACTTGTCTATTAACTAAAAGCACCGTGAAGCTTTACTCTCAATTACCACTCCCTTCATGCTCCCCATCAATCAGTTGTGTCTGTTTCATTAGAGCTCTGGGGAGAAAAAAACCCTCCACAGCCTACCACCTCTGAGTAACCAACACTGGCTGAGTACAAGTGCAGATAATGGGCATTTGTTAAAAGGAATTTGCCTTCATTGTTCTTGAAGCTTTCAGTCAAGTGTTTTTCTTAACATTCATTGAAACTTTGTGGGTCAGCTCCTGCTTTCTAGCAAAACTTTGCAAGTTCTCTTTTGTCAGTTTTTAATTCATTAAGCACAATTTTTTTTAGGAAAAAAAATCTGTGAAGAAGATAATAAAAAGGCTGTGTTTTTCACTTCTTTTTTTCAGTTTATCCTTTTGATAATAAAGTGTCACAAAAGGGTTAAACATGCCAAACCTTATTTCCTGTGGCCCATGGTACCACACTGAAATATCTTATTTTAGTCAATAATATATGTTCAATATACTCAAATGTACCTAAACGCTGGAACAAGTGAATTTAAAATTTCTGACTACAAACTCAGATCAAAATCAGCTAATGATTATTTTTAAATAACCTTTTGGAAACGTATGACTATGAATTCTGCTTTGTGGTTTGTACAATTTACAGCAGACACTGCAATGGATTTTTCTTGGTGTTTGCAGGTATATGTAAGAAGATTTTAAAATGCTTTTAGTGTTGAGCAAATATTGAGTGCACATCTATCAGTTATTTATTTTTAACTTGAGGGGTTTTTGTGTGCTATATTTTTTATTATTTTTTTATTATTCATATTTTGTGTTTTCTAAATTGTGGTTTCTCTGTACTGTTATACCTGCTGTCTTCAGGAGGTGTTGATGATGCTGGACAACTATGTACGGGACTTCAAAGCGCTCATAGACTGGATCAACCTTCAGGAGAAGTTGGAGAAAACAGATGCTCAGAACAGGTCATTTTAAGATGCTCTTCACTTTTTCAGTGGACCTCATTCACAAGCATTGCTCACGAACAATCTGACTGTAAAGTAGGCATACATTTTGTGCACAAATCTATGTGCACACATTTAGTACATTATTTTATGAGGACATTTAGATTTGCCTCAAATCATGCTTACAATTGATGGAAGCCAGACTGTATCAAAAAAATGTAAAGACACATTTTTGAACTGTGATGTTGTATTGGTGTCTTATTAGTTACTATTTACAGTTTTCCAAAGCAAGCTAAGCTAAAAAACGTTCATAAACAATAATAAGGAATAAACTGCATGTTTAGAACATATATATAGTATATTAACTGACAATGTGTAAGCTAGCTCTCCCCCCCCCCCCCAATTAAACATATGCAACCTTTTCAATACTAGTTTTTACCAACACAAAGACCACACAAAATAAAGGGCACAAGACGTTCCAGATATTTAATGCACAATATGTCACTCCCAAGGAAATCCAGTTAGGGAAACTTGTTTTCTTATATAGACAAACAGACGCATGGTAGCATGCAGATTGCAGATGTGAAACCAAAGCTGGTCCGATTTTGATTTACTAACATACACACAGTTCTGTCAGAACAAAATTGGTTTGTGTGCTTTTTTTCCTGAATCCGACAGTACTCTTGAACGGTACTATTTTCTGGTCAGAGTAAGGGGCATTTCCAAACTCGAATGAGGCCCATTGTTTTTGTTTTTCTTTCATTCTCATTCTCTTCCCACTTTGGATTGCTCCCTGAGGTGGAACCAAAAGTGCGGGTGTCCGGTCCCTGGCTTTGAGTCACAAACAGAATGAATCAATAGCCTTGGCTTTAATTCAAAGAGATCCAGGAGTTTATTGGCTTCTCTTTAACACAGTGACCATTGCAGCTGTAAATTTGAAACGGGCTGTTAATCAATAGAACAACCTGGAACTTTTACATGCTTCATTTATTGCATACATTGCTACAAGTGAATCAACCATCTGACTGATTTGGCAAATGTGTGAGTCAAGTCTTTGTGTTTGGCAACTAGAAAAAGTTTAGTGATGTATGGCACTTTCACTTTTGTTCAGGCCAACTTCTTTAGCCTGGGAGGTGCGTAAGATGTCTCCGGGACGTCATGTAATGCCAAGCCCCACAGACAGAATGGTACCTACGCCAGGTGCACGTCGCGCCCTCAACTTTGGGTAAGCTTTTACCTGTTATTGTTTCCAGTCTAGCATTGTATCATAAGGCATCCTGTGATTCACCAATCAATATTTGTTATGATGCATCATGGTTGTTTTTGTAGAGGTTAGGAAGTGCAGACTATCTAGCAAGACAGCCAATGAAGCATTTGTTTAATGCAATTTGTTGAGTGTCTCACTCTTGGGCCGCAGAATCAGTGGAAGGTGTAGATGAAAGTGTCAGTTAAAGACTGCTGAAGCATCGGTTCAATATGTGCACCGCTCTGTAATCTGATGCTGCAGGAAATGGATATTGATCATGACGGAGGCCTGTTGTCCAATACGTCCATTGCTATCTCACAGTGGAATGTACTCAGATGCTTTGGCTAGACGCTTTCTTAAGATTGCTGAAGCTTTACAGACAGGCAACACAGTAGGAGCTGCTCAGACATGGAAGGAGGGGATTGTACCTGTTGAGTTTAATGGCCATTTGTTTGTTCTGATACATGCTCTGGATGTGTCTTCATCAGTGGTCCTCCTGCAACCAGGCACTCTCACACAGGCCCCAGCTGGGCAGACCGAGTAAAGTGCACTCAGTCCGTCCTTGGCTCCTGTCAACCCACAACATCCCAGGCAGAAAAACCTGGTAAGAAACCCCTCATAAAATCGCACTTCACTCTGTACTTAAAAGTGAGAGCAGTTTAATCTTCTCCTTGATTTACGGAGCGCCTTGTGTGTTCACAGGTAAAAAGGACGCAGAAGGCTGGGAAACGGTACAGCGAGGACGCACTGCCAAACCTCGCTCTGCCGCCATGGTTGCCAAGGTCAGTCCTGTCTTGGCTAGCGTCACCCCAAAACAGGACAGCAACAAGGGTAACCAGTCGCGTGTGCCACCACAAGCAAATAAACAACTCCGTCCCGAGTGTCACCGGCACAAGGACGTGAGTCAGACAGACACCAAGCAGCAAATCCCTTCGGAGCCTCAGCCACAAGAGGAGGTTGAAGGTCCAGAGAATGGACAAATAATGGAGGTACTAATGTTTAGTACCTTGTGACGTCTTTCTGCCCGAACAGTCCCTGGATATCAATTATTCATGATAAGCGTGTATTGTAACACTAGACCATTTTATCAGCCGTATTTGTTTTTGTTTGGGCTTGATGGTATTCATAGACAGACTGTCGAGACGGGGATATCAACTTTGAAACGATTGATTGCGCGCTGACATTTCAGAGGCATAAAGCCCATCTTCGCTGTCATGAAATAAATACGCAGACAATGCATTAAGACACACTTGGTAAGGGTGTGTTATAGCTATCTAAATTGTATTTGCATTCTTTGTTTATTTGAATCATAAGTGGATATTTAGGGCATGTCGGTTCCAGCTTCCTTGCATGATTTGTTTTTCAGCTGTGTGTTGAACAGTGACTGTTTTGGTTTTATTTTATTTTTGTATTGCTTTCATGAATTGCTTTATATATGCATGTCTTTAATTGAGTTTGCGTGTGTTTGTGTGTGTGTGTGACTGTCGGTGCAGCCCCCAGCAGAGAGTGCACAAGGCTCGGGGCAGTGTGTCGACGCACCCTGTGAAGACGTGCCTCCCACCATAGCAGCCCTTACCCCATTCCAACCCCCAGAGCACACCCCATCCATAACCTCACCAACAGACATTACCTTATCAGTCCCAGTTTCTGTTGTGACCCTCGCCACATCACTAGATCTACCCCAGACGGATGGCCTCAGTACACAGTTGGCCTTTGGGGACAGTGGGGCTGAGGGGGGCACGTCACAGGGCATGGCCACATCTGCTGCAGGACAGGCTGAGACTCCCATGGCAGCGGTGAAACTGGAGAGTGTGCTGGACCCCACAGAGCTTTCTACTGTGAGTGCTGAGAGATGGAGGAGCAGAGGGAGGGGAGGGGAGGGCTGGGAGGGCAGGGATCCCCAAGGGTCTTTCACCGCCTAAACAAAGTCAATCTTAAGAGACCTCCAGACCAAATGTGCAGGCAAGAGTCTATAGCTCTGTGTAGTGTTGTTGTAGTACCATTCACTGTTAAGAATAGTTGTGTGTAGATGTAGATTGTATTCAACCTACTCCAACCAAGTTTGTGCAGCGTTTTGTGTTCAGTTAAACTGAATTATTTATTTATTTATTTATCTTAGTATAAAGTTTTCAATTACTGTTGTCTTCTGCTTCAGGCTTTGTCTTTTCTTTAAGGCCTCATTTGGAGAATGCAAACACACAGTTCCATTTAATTAAAAGATGAATTTGCATTTAAATATGATTGATATTATGTAGAACCTTCACTTAGTCTGAATATTAACTAGTCTAATCTTTTGCAGAATACTGGTATACCTACACTGAAGACTGAAAACTACTCGTGTATACTGCTGCAAATGCAGATCCTTTTGAGAAGCCTCTTCCTTGTTAGTTTACACTTGATTTAGAGTAATTCCTGCCCTGAAATAATCCCTTCTTTTCACAATAATACCTCAATTCCTCATACATAAAACCCTTAAATAAACTGCCAGTTTCATAGAGCAAAACCATGCCTCCTTCCACCATCTCTTCATCCTCACTGTTAATGTGCCATGCATGTATTTTGGATGCTTCCTCACTTGTGAGAATTGTGGTGATTGTGTGGTACAAACTGTGATTGGGTTGGTATGTTAGCCCCCCTTATATTTGGTTCCAGTGACAAATCAAATCACCTTTACAGAAGCTAAAATATATACTGGTGTTCTCATGAATGCTTTTCTTCAATTACAAACAGTGACCCTGTTTTGTTTAGTATTTAATAGCATTTACTCATTGACCAGCAGTTTCTCTCGTGGTTCAGGAATAGTTCAGGAAAGTAGGGTTTCAATGGTGAAGTGCTGGAGAGATATTGGATAATATAGCTTTCATGTAATGTAACTACTTACATTTCTTCAGTGCTATTTTTGATTTAAGAGGAATCAATTCTGCAACTTTTATTTTTCAAATCAACACAGAAAATTGGTATTTGAACCAAATGTTCAGTGTAAACCAATATTGAATAGTGTACTTGGTGTACAGTGGGATAGTTTTAACATTTATGGAATGTGAAATGTGTGTGAGGTGGAATCTGTGCTCTCTGTTCAGCCCCAGTCTATGGCAGAGGTACTGGCCAAGAAAGAGGAGCTGGCAGACCGGCTGGAGAAGGCTAACGAAGAGGCAATCGCCAGTGCCATTGCTGAGGAGGAGCAGTTGACGAGAGAGATTCAGGCTGAGAACAATGACCTGGAGACTGACAATGAAAGTGACTTCTCTGTAAGATCAGTCATGTTTTTTATTATGCTTTTGAATGTTTGGTACTTTTAATTTGACAGTCATTACAAATGGTATTTAAAATGTTTTTTTGTTATTATGAATCTACTATTTAAAAAAAAAAACAACCCTCAAATATTTACCACAGGCCAGCATCGGTAATGGAAGCTGTGGAGCTAATATAGATTGGAATGACATGCTGGCGGATTACGATGGTATGAAAGGCAACATCTAAGAGTTAAACACTTTTTGTAAAGGTAAACATTGCACTCAAGTCTATTTTTGTTGTCCTTCCTGTAGCTCGGGAACCATGGCGTCAGACTACATCATGGGGCGACATGGTAGAGGAGGAGCCCGCTCGGCCTCCTGGACACGGCATCCACATGCATGAGAAATTGTCCTCACCGTCACGTAAAAGGTACCGCGTGATACATTTTATTTTCTTTTTTTCCCAGCTAGTTGGCTTATTTCATAACTCAAACTAACAACATCAGCACAGTTCAATCTTTTTCTTTTTGCCTTCCTGAACAGCACCCAAGTTTACTCTTTAGCAGCCCTCTCCCCTCTCCTTACTTTGACAAGGATTGATCCCTGCATCCGGAAAATCAAAGGCTCACTTACTGTGTCTGACCTCTTTCTTTTTAGCTTACCACCCAGAATGTCTAAACAGGCCCTAGGTGTCTGTTAGGGTCTGCGTCTGCCTTCCACATTGTTGATAAGGAGAGGGAAAGAGATGAATGATGCATTTCCATATTTTTGACAGGACCATTGCAGAGTCAAAGAAGAAACATGAGGAGAAACAGCTGAAGGCGCAGCAGCTGAGGGACAAACTCAGAGAAGAAAAGACGCTCAAGCTGCAGAAGCTGTTGGAGAGGGTGAGTAAGTCTGCATGAACTTGACGGAAAGCACCGCGAAGAAGTTCCATGCAAGCTAAGCTTAGCCTGGCTTGCAGCGAGAGATTCTGTCAGCACACTGCCCGATAGAATCACCAAATATTGTAACCCATTCCAGTCACATATAGGCCAGCTGGCCACAGGCAGTCGTAATGGAGACTCCCAGCCAAAATCAACAGTCTTTCATGAAGTTTGTTTTTGTACTCTCAGCCATGGCAAGATGAGTGAGTCCCAGAATAATTCAGGTTAACCACATAAATCCATGAAGTGGTGTTTAGTCTCATTAATCCCCACGTGAACACACCGAGAGAGGTTAGAAACCGAGCGGTCAGGAATCTATTGTCTGTTTGGTCTTAAAGAATACACTGTGGATTTTTCTTGCTGCTTGCTTTTCACTTTCTGCAGGAAAAAGATGTGAGGAAATGGAAAGAGGAGTTGTTGGAGCAGCGGCGGAGGATGATGGAGGAAAAACTGTTGCACGCCGAGTTTAAGAGAGAGCTGCAACTGCAGGCTATTGTGAAGAAAGCCCAAGAAGAGGAGGCCAAGGTATTAAGAGCGGATCTCTTGCAGTCATGCATTTTATATATATATTTTCATATTGTCATTCAAGGATGTGTTTTTGCAGGTGAATGAAATTGCTTTCATCAACACCCTGGAAGCCCAAAATAAAAGGCATGATGCCCTTGCCAAGTTAAGTGAATATGAACAACGCCTTAATGAACTGCAAGAAGAGAGACAAAGGAGGCAGGAGGAGAAGCAGGCCAGAGATGAGGCTGTGCAGGTGATTAAGAAAAACCTTTTTTGCCTTCATTTTTGTTCTCTAATACGATTTTTAAATTACCAATCCCCACTCTATTCCGCTCATGTGTAGGAGCGTAAGCGGGTCCTGGAAGCAGAGCGACAGGCAAGAGTGGAGGAGCTGCTGATGAAGAGGAAGGAGCAGGAGGCTCGTATTGAACAGCAGAGGCAGGAAAAGGAGAAAGCCCGAGAGGATGCAGCACGGGAAAGAGCGAGGTTTGTACTTCCAAATCACTTCAGCATGAGTGGAAAACTTACTTTTTGTCCCCCTTTGAGGGGGCGGTTTAAGATTGAGAGATTAAGATTTAAATGGGAAGATATCTGATTTTTATTCTTTAGTCACCAATCAATAGCCCAGGACGAGACTTTCATACAGTGTCAGTTGTCTGTGACTTTCTAAACTGTTCTGATATAGTTGTGCATTTTTTCCTGCTCACAATGAAACATTGGAGGAGGTGCTAAATTATTCCACAACTTTAAGTGGCCCAGCAAAGTGTCTAGATATTTTTTATGAATGATGTAGTTAAGTGTTTTATTGTAGATGTTTTCTCTGTTATTATGGATTACTGAGGGGTGGATTGATGAGCTAAAATAGCCGTTCTATTCAAATGAAATCTACAAGTCGTAGTGTCAAAAAATGAAAAGCACCCTCTGATTAAACAGGCTACATCACTTTGATTCTTGCTGTCTTTTTAAGACTTGCTTTTAGATGCACTTATTTGTCATTTTATGTCCCATCTGCAGAGACCGAGAGGAGCGTCTGGCTGCTCTCAGTGCTGCTCAACAAGAAGCCATGGAGGAGCTGCAGAAGAAAATTCAGATGAAGGTAAGTTTATACACCGCCACCTTGCTTCTTTAACAAACATTAGACAAGAGTCCATGTTTCTCGTATGACCCGGGGTTTTTGGTTTCTTCCATAGCATGATGAGAGCAGCCGCAGGCATATGGAGCAAATCGAACAGAGGAAAGAAAAGGCTGCTGAGCTCAGCAGTGGTCGACATGCTAACACAGACTATGCACCTAAACTGACACCATATGAGCGCAAGAAACAGTGTTCACTGTGTGGAGTTGTGGTATGTAAAGTTTCCAATCAGTCTCTGGATCAGTGAGAGTACTTCACTAATATTTAATGCAGTATCCGAACTTTTAACTAACTCTACAACTAACTTTACCAATTAACTTAAATATTTTTATTTTAATCTCCTGAACTAATATATTTATGTGTCTTTGCTATATATAAACATGAGGAAAGCAAAAAAAAAGACCACATTTGACAGGCTGTATGTACACAGAATTACTAACCTGAAGGTGATTCAGAGGAGTTTTGAAAGAGGCCACATTTAAATGAGGATTTAACAGCACCGATTAAACACAGTCTCCTAAACACAGATTTATGACTGGCCATGGTTATGCCTTTTTTTCCCCTCCTTTCTTTCTTTGAAGCATCAGGCAACGAGCAGACACATTTATCTCTGATTAACTGGCTGCCACCAAAACAAGGGTGGGACACCTTGAGTTTTCAAACCAGCATCAGAAAAAGGGGTGGGGGGAAGAGGAATCTTGTTAAAATGTTAGATGACCTTGGCCAGCATCTGACACCAGGGATCATAGATGGGTCAGCAGCAAGCACTTTATTTAATGATATTAAACACAAACCATTCCAAATGGGCCTGTTTCCAGAAATGGCAGGAAAACACTGCCTGTTATACACCTGTCTCTTCTAGTTCTTGTTTCTCAAATATCCACTACAGCTAGTCAGCAATCTGTGATGAGTCAACTGTTGTCATCAGCTTGCTTTTCTTTTTTTTTCCTTGTATGTACATGGTTGCCCTAAGTTCCGTTTATATAATAAAAACCAGAACAATTAAGTGAGATACAAAAGTATATCACTGCAGCATAATGTATGGCAATTGCTCTAACCATTGTCAGCCCCAAGATCTTCATCCATTGGTATGGGCTTATTTTAGTGAATGAACCTAGGGGTTACGCCAAGACCCAAAATATGATAAGTATTTTGAACAGTCAGTCGTGCAAATCTACTATAGCAGAGTATATGGAGCTGGAACTAAACATAATAAATCCCTTTCTAAACTAAGCTTTAGAGGAGGCAGTTCTTGTCCCAGTGTATGTGTCTCTGTGGTATATTGTTTCACCACGGCAACATGGGGCCCTGTTGACCTTCTCCTGCCTCTTTCTCCATTGTGTCCACAGCACTGACCTCTGACCACTCTGTTTGTATTTGTAGATAACCTCAGAGGTGCACCTGTTCAGCCACACCAAGGGCAAGAGGCACCAACAGGCCGTGCGAGACAGTAGCAGCATCCAGGGACGGGAGCTCTCCGATGAGGAAGTGGTGCGTATCACTGTCACCCAGCTGGGAACAAACATCCTCTCACTCTGCCAAAGAATATTGCCCTGCTGCTGCCTGTTTCATGTTTAAAAAAAATAGACAAAGAGCACAGCAGTTGTCTTTTATGACACGGTCATTATTGATGTTTATACGTCCTCTTATATACTGCCACAGGCCTGGAGCTGGCTTTGTGAGATTACAAATGAGCCTTGAAATGTACTCAGTTAAGGTTCAGCGCTTCAGTGGAGGACTGACATCACCCTCTTGTCTCCAGGCTTTTTTTTTTTGTGTGTGTCATGGAGCACTTTTCCATGGGAAGGCAGCTCATTAATGCAAGGTAACCTCTCAGGCTGCAATATGAGATTGGCTTTTCAGCAGGGCTCATTGTGAAGGTGACAACTGTTGGTGCTGTACGCAGAACCTTTGACTTCAGCAGCTCCTTCATTCAAAGCTTTTTTTTCAGTGAGGAATAATTGATAACTTTCCTTTTTTTTAATCATTTCCTTTCAAAATGCAGTTTCTTTTCTTTTTTTTTACTTTTTGACAGCATCATAACCTTGGGTTTGGGGAGAAAAACAGTTTATATATGAACACTTATGCCTTGTATTTGTTTGATTCACTAATTTTTTAGCAGTAATCCTAATACAACCTTAACTTGTCATTTTTCAGCACTAATCAGTCAGAATTTAGGTCGTTGCTGAGGTCATCCTCATAATATCCTGCATCTTAATCTTGATATCATGCTTGGACAATTTGTATTAGATGTGTTATTACAGGACTGAGGCTTTAGCCATTCCTGTACCTCTAATATATAACATTTAGATGTCCAGAATTACCTTTTCTTATTTAAAGTGAAGAGACTTTGTTTGGATAGATTCATCTGCTCCACATATTATTTATATCAAAGCTCAGTTTCACAATTTCATTCACACCGCTGCCAACTATTTTTCACTGTGGCTCCATAACTCTTCCTGCAGCGAAGGATTTTTAATTAAAATGAAGATGGTTTGTCCAACTGTGCTGTGAGGTCTGTGAGGTCACTCCATAGTTTTTCAGCAGAAGCCGATGTGCCCTCATATTTTTTCATTCTCTCCCATTCTGAGAGACTTGTGAATTAAATTGAAAATTCACTTGTATTCAACAGGGTGGATCGATATACGAGTAGAGGACTTGAGATTGCTTTCCTTTTTTTTCTGCTTTGATATAATGAAATAACATCCAAAACCCATATAACGCAAGGAATTTATATCTAGGGCAATTAATAAATAGGTTTCTCAGAGGAAAGACTGTTCTTGTCTTTAGCGACTGGCAAGCACGATGAGTAGAGTGATCGCCACGCTGCATCGGGTATCAGAACTGACTTAGGCGAGGCACTGAGTAGTCCTCAAGGACTTGTTGAAGCTGTACTGATAGACACACATAGAGACGCCTGTTGAAATGTCCAGAATGCCAGCTGAAGCAAGTTTCTCTCACCACACACGGTTTTGAGATGTGCTGTCTATTCGGTATAGCAACAAAGCTGCTGTTTAAAAGAGCAGTCTCTCAACCAGAATTTATTTGTGTAGTTCAAGTGATTTAAGATTATTTACCTGATAATGAAGGAATAGTTGATTTGCTTTTTTGTTTGCTTTCTGTATGACTTCTGTCCTTCTTTTATGACTGTGTGATTTGCTCAACTAGCAGCTGAGTCTTATCTCTTTATCAAAGAGACTGCATGAAAAGGCTGTTTGTGTATGCCAAATGGAAGTCTACCACCATGGTAGAAAAGATGGACTGGATGAGCATATCCTGTAGAATTTGTATTTCTGTAGGCTGTCTTTTTGATCTGTTAAAGGGCAGTTTGTGTCAAGAGGAAGATGAGATGTTTATAGTACTATCTAGTTTCTCTCACCAGAGGCAATGTGTGGTCTGCACTGCCCTTTGACCAGTGTTTGTGTAGTTTTGTTGCAGAGGTTCCTTTGGTAGGTAAATATCTGTTGTTAAATCTTCTCATCTTAAATTCACAAAGTTTACATAACAACCTTAAAAAAAGACAAAACAAAGAAAAACAGAATTTATATCCCAATGGATACGTTTTATGTAACTTGTCTTTTCCAACAGATGTGTTTTATCTGTTGGTGAAGCAATTCCATTAAGTGAGCAGCTAGTTCACTGGATGGCCTCTCTGAGAGATTACTGAGCTGCTGTCTTCTAAGCGAGGGATAGCTACGGTCATGAGATATTAGTGACCTGTGATATCAGTGAAACGAGGGCAGAGGTGTGCAAATGCAAATCAGAGGAAACTACAGTCACATTCATTTCAGTGAATCAGTCCCGAAGCTTTGAAAATCTTGCTTCAACTTTAAATGAGGAATGTAATATTTAGTATTAATTGAATTTAATATTGTGATTGTGTGTATGGTCAAATTTAAACTGGCGTGTTTTATGTCGTCTTTGTATAGAAACTAGAACTAGAGTCACACTCTTTTACTTTTGAAAAGAACAAATCATTCAAGAATGCTTCCAAATGAAGTGCCTAGATTTCTTTTATTCTTTTCTTGAACATTAAGACAGTGTCTTAGTTTTTCTCTCGCTCTCTTTCTCTCTCTTTTCAATTTTATATGTATTTGAAGCAAATGTCCCATTTAGAGCAGGGCGATATGACCAAAAATATTTATCACGATATACATTTGAAAATTTGCGATAACGATATAACTGACGATATAATTGACACTAGACGAAATACTTTTTTTGCACTAATAATGTATTTTCACTTAAACAAGCAGCTGTTTTTTATGTGCATTAAAGTTATATAAAAATGTAACAGTGGAAATGCAAATTCCTTGCTGACAGCTTAACCAAAAGGCATTTCCAGTGGAAATTGGCCGACATATCCTCAGCATAACCATGTATAATATCCACAAAACTTAAAAAGAGGTTATACACACACAATACGGTAATATTATGTTGAAGCACAGTACGTATCACTCCGCGAGGCGCCTGCCTACGATAGCCGTAATGCTCCGACAATCCATCAAGCAGTGCGGCTTCGTAGCTTAGCAAAGTTGTACTAAAACATTTGACAGATTTTTGAGCGCCGTGTAGCACATAAAATCGTTTCGAGGTCAGTAAACACAACCAGAATTCATACATAAGGCACACGGGATTATAAGGGGCTCTGTCGATTTTCAGAAAAATCAAAGGATTGATTTTAAGTGTGCCGTATTTTCCAAACAACACGGTAATAACGACGGCCCGCTAGCATGCTCTACCAAAAATAGTGCTTTGTTGTGTATCTGACGGACGAAAGCTAAACCAGTTCCACACCACTGAAGTTGCAGCATTTTTACAAACCAATTCTGGTTCATCCGTTTCATTTAACGATCCACTTTCGCTCTTCTCATTCTGCGTCGCCGCCATGTGCGTATGTAAACATAAGCACTGCGCATGCGCGTTTTACCCATATTCTATCGCGATATTTCATTTTCCTATCGTTGCCCAAAATTACACCGGTATTACTGTGAACGGTATGATATGGCCCAGCCCTAGTCCCATTCTTAGTCTCCCACGGTCTTGCAGTTGAAATCCTGTGAATCTTTAGTTATAAACTATGTTTTCCACAGTAAGTAAACCTTTAGTTTTACGCATTAGTTTTGTGGCACTCGTTTTGCTTTTGCACACTTGAGCCCAACTAATGACAACTGTTTCATATGACGCCTCTCGGTGAAGAGCCCTATTCAGGGAGCAGGTGCAGGAAAAACTGACCAAAGGCTGTGGCATCACGCAAGTTAACTTGCCTACATAACTGAAACCCTTTGTCTGGGGCCATTGTATCCTTTGGGGTGCTGGATGACAGTGTAATTTAGTAATTGGTTTCTTCCGCATGTATCATGCTGTTCAAATTGGGTTATATTCTCTTGTCTATGAGTGGAAATATCATAATTGTCTGACAGGAAGCAACACCTCCTGGCCTTCAGCATGTCCGTGGGCAGGCAGGTGGCTTCAAAAGAGCATTCATTGCTGAGCGTAATTACAGTATTCAGTGGTGTTACTGAGAGGTATGCAACAATGCGTCACATAACACATTCATAAGACTACAAGTTGCGTCCAATAATATGGAAAAGGATTAGGGTCACAGGAAAAAGTACAAAGTGGGGACGTCTTTTTGTTTTTTGTCAAATTCAGATTAAAGTCAGAATTCTGAGGGAGGAAAAAACCCTTGGAACTCATCTTCACTACTCAAAGTGGAGAAACAAACACAGACACTACTTTTCCTGCGATATGTCAGTGTAGTCTTTCTTTTGGTCTTTGCCTTCCTTCAGTTTACTGCGTATAAAGTGAAGAGTGTTAAAATTGTACGTAAAAAGTAGCAAGCAAATACTGTTTAATTGCTGTTTGTACAGGTACAGTATATTTAGTGCAAGCAGCAGTGTTGTGTTGTGGCTGACATGGTGCAACTTATATTTGTTTCCGTAAAAGTACAGTGTCTGCCTTCCAGGAAATGAGTGCTAAAGTTATGCAATTGCATAAAATTACTTATTTTCCTTCTGGTGCGGATCTTGGAGTTTGTTATAACCAATAATCTGAGAACAATTTGTTAGTAGCTTTTGATATTCTTTTTTTTCTTCCCTGTTCTAGGAGCATCTTTCCTTAAAGAAATACATTGTGGATATTTTGACGGACAGCTCTGTTTCTTCGGAAAGTGTGAAGGATGGAGAAGAGCGGCAGAAGGCACGAAAGAAGGCCAAAAAGCTCCGCGCCAGGATGAACTCCAGGTAATTCGTCCATTTTCTCTCTGTTACTGTCGGTCTCGATTTTTCTCACCACCCTCTCGCAGGCAGGAGAGGACAAACCTCAGCCAGGACTTTTTTTCCTTTCTTTTTCTTTTTATGAGTGACAAGGATATGGAAAACAGATGTTACGTGCATCCAGGCTTTCTACAAGGTAACACTGATGATGTTAATTTATGACCACTTTCCGTGATTGGGGAGCAAAGCTGCAAATCGATCAGTGGGTCCGCGGCTTTCACCTGTAAAGAGCTTTCCTCCAAATTACTGCCATGGCATTGCCAAATCTGAAGCCTTCCTCAGTATCAGCGATGTATGTTCAAGTATGTATGAGCCATGCCTATTTTTCTTGTTCTGAATTATTGATTTTTAAATGAAGTATCAAAGAAAATCAATAGCAATCAACAAATAGGAGGTGACGCTGCTGTGTGTCAGAACCTGGACCTGAACTCAATCAATCCAGCTGGCTGTCAAAAAAGAGATTGAGGGATGAGACAGGCAGTACTTACTGTGAGATGTTACCGATGCTTATTATTGGGAAGATTGTAAGACATACCCTCAAAAGACAGCAATTGCACAATAAAAAGAATGAATGAATCATAAATCAGCATATTATGTCCATCAAACTTAGTCACGGGCTGAAAAATCATATTAACAACAAATGTGTATGCAGACATTAAGAAAAAGTGATCTGCTGAGCATGTTTTTGTTTTGTGTTTTTTCAACGACACTCTTGATCCAGCTAGCTACTGCTTTGGATGCCTCATATTCCATGTTTGATCACTGAAAACTGATTCCCTAAGCTGAATTTGATGACTCATCGTTACTGGCCAGGAACCATATCAAAACATTGCTATTCTTTTCACTTTTAATATTCGCTTTTACAACCGAGCTTGAAGATGTAATTAAATGAAAAAACAGTGGTGATACACGCCAGAGGAAGAGCATAAAGACTTTATGTACACACAAAAATACCAATGTAATGACGCGACTGTGGCTCCCGAAGTAGAGCAGGTGTTGTAGTGTTGGTACTTTGAACCCCCTCCTCCTCCTGTCCTCAAGGGGTTAAGTGTCCTCGAGCAAACCCTAACGTCTGGTCAGTACATGTGGACGCACGAGCATTTTACTCACTATAGAGCAGTCCGTTTTCCAATAACAGTATAATGGAGGGTGTGCTGATAATGTAATGTTAATGGCTGAACATGAGAAATCCATTTTACTAAACATTTGTTTCTCCTGCTCTCTCCACATTCACCGCCACTCATGAAGTTTAAGGTTGGATAGCTTCATTTTCGTCATTAATAGTTGGGGGGTTTTTTTGTTTTTAAAGAGAGAGAGAGAGAAAAGACTGGCTATGGTGGTCGAGTACATGTCATCATTTGTTATCGCAGGGGTTTGTGCTGTTTTGTGAGTGTAGGCTGACCTAACGATCCTCTAAAATCTTATCACAATTAAGCTGAGAATTTGGCAATGAATGAGCTTTCACTGTTTTAATAATTTATAGTTCAGAAGGAAAAAGGTATTCCAAAGAGGCAACTACAAGCTGAAACTGCCTTTCTACTGCAATGTTTTATTCTCAGCTCTGCTGTTTTTGGCTTTGTGAGACTCAGCGGTACTGAGAAAGTGACAACATGATCTGCCTCTGTTCACCATCACTCGCGCACCAGCTCTGCTGAGACTAGCACTCAAAGGCAGCAGGCCTTCAGAGGTCATAAATAACACAGAGCCCCTGTAAACATAAAGGTGAGCTGCTTCACCGCTGGGTGGAAATGAACCGTTTTATTGGAACACCGTATGGTGTCCGTAAAATGTGAGTGTCTCTCACAGGAGTTTAAACTAGGCCTGCATGGAGCCCTGTTGTGTCATAAAGTGGGACACACATACTTTAGCCCACTTATTTGGCGTAACTCCTCTATAATAAATTTTTTGGAAGGGAAAATAAGCTATTAAAATTTAATGTAAGTAGCCTGTCAGTGTCAGGATGAGTTCTGGACTTTCAAAGCAGAGTACACACTGATACTCAGATATGAGCTTCTTGCCTGTTTCTGGTTGCTTGTGGTTTGTGGTTTGTGTTGTTGGCTACGTGGACCTAAGAGTGACGTGACTATGTAGACACGCCTTATAGAGTATGGAGAACTGCATGAGGTGCTAAGCATGGCCTTAGCTTGTGTTACCACCCTGATTCCTTAGATAAAGGGAGAAAAAAGAGGTTCCCTTAAAGGAAAAACATATGTCCTTAATAATACACAGACAAGCTAAATGGACTAGATTGAATTATTGAACCATTGTCACTTTTATAAAGTTTTTACGGCTTGTTATGACCTCAAAGTGGGTCTGTTTTGCAGTGTAGCCATGATTTGGATGTAAACGTAGAGAAAATTCTCTGTAAACAAGATGGAATAATTAAAAGGAATCGAGATCTCGTGTATTATGAAGTGCTTATAGCCCTACACTGTAGAAATGGGCTTTCTCCATTATTGCTGAACACTAAGATTTATTGCCCATTTTTTACATGACTATAATAAATTGTGTAGCAATTGCTCCCTGTTTAACCTGATTAGATATAAACCTGTCAGATTAATATTGTAATCTCATGAATGGCAAACAGAGTGGATATAGTTCAAGTCCTTATTAAACCATGTCTGTGCTACCTATTTATCCTGCTCACGTGGCACATAAAATCTCTACATATTCAGAATGAACGCTGAATCAGGCCACTTAGGGATTTTTTTTCCCTTTGCTTATAACTTGGTCTGTTGAAAATCAGTTCTAATGATTATTTTGTAAGTAAGTAATTTTTCTTTTCTGTTAGTAAAGCTGATCTTAAGGATTTTTATGATAAATTTATTTTAAATAACATAATCAGTTAAATGGGCTAGCGCTTTTCACTATAGGGTACATTCACCCAGTCATTCACATTGGAATGCATTAGAGGCAATTTTGTGTTCACTATCTCACCTAAGGACACTGTATGTGAACTAGAGGAGCTGAGGATTAAACCAATGGCTTCCAATTAATAGATACAAAATTAGCATTGATATATAATTTCTGACTGCTTAAATTTGTGCACTGGCTATCTGTGATTTTTAGTCATTTTGGTGAGGGAACTGTGAGGGAAAATGTCAGTGTCTTTTGGATGAACAATCTACTCTTCACAATCTCTCGTGTTCAAGGGCAGACTTTAGTTGGAGCAGGTATGGCCTGCTGGGAGAAATCCACTTGTCGTCTTCCGGGAAGAGTTTGATTCTATCAGTGTAGAGACGATTAACCGGAAGGTGCCCTGTCAACCTCTGATCAATAGTTACTTATCATGTCTGGGAGTGTGTGATTGACAGATAAATGGACCTCTCCATAACCCATTTTCACCCACAAACATGCACAAACACAAAGTTTGCCTTTTTCAGACTGGAGATGTTGGCTAACGTCATGGAGATGACAGTTCTCTAATAGCCATGGTTGTATTGCTTCTAACCCCCATTAACTGTTTGACAGCGAGGGCAGCAAAGAACTCTAGTCTCCTTGTTAAAAATGGCAGGAGGGAATTAAGCCTTGGTGACATGAGTAGATGGCAGCAAAACACAGGTCCCTGCAGTGCTGCTGTCTGATTATTTTAAGCCAAGTTACACAGTGATTGGCTGACAGGCCAAATAAACAGACTCGGTTTGAAGTATTTTCTCTCTCTCTCCTCACACTTTGATCCTTCGTGTTCGTTACTGACGGGCCAAACACTTTTTTCCTGGGATTCAAGGACTGTTTCCTACTTCTCTCTCTTTAGAGCAAAGGAATATGAGACATCAATGGAGGCAAAGACTCAGGTCCCTGACTCCCCATACAAGGCCAAGTAAGTGTTTTCTTTTGTTTGGGGTTTTCCCTTTTTTTTAAAAAAATGTGACATTTTTCTTCTGTATTAATATTTTTCCCCTGATGTTTGTAGTGCTCCAGCTAAAGCTTTCTTTAAAAAAAAAAATCCATTGCTTATTTTTTTTCTTAATCACATCTTTAAATCTGTAAGTAAATTGGAACATGGCTTTCCCAAGTGGAAAACGATACACTCACTTTTAGATTTTAAATTCAATTATTTTTAATAATAATAATTATTATTAATTAACCATGATTCAGAGTGCAGTTATATCTCAAGTGTCAAAAATATAAAAAATGTAAATGTTCTATTATTCCATTATTATTTGTTTTTGTAAATTGTTCCTAAAATTGACTCGAAGAGTTCTTTAATCATCTTTTTGTTTTGTTTTTTGTAGACTAATCAGTTAATTGGTTAAACATTTTAGCTTTACCAGTGGTATGAAAATCCTAAATTAAGGACCGATGTTTTAACAGATTTATAACTTTTGGCTGTTATGTTCAGGTTGCAGCGGTTGGTGAAAGACCTGTTGAAGCAGTTGCAGGGCCAAGATAGCGGGCAGTGGGCCAACAACAAAGTGTCTGGTCTGGACCGAACTCTGGGAGAGATCTCACGCATCTTGGAGAAGCAGGTAACTGTCTGTTATGTTTTTATGCACTTTTCTTTAATATAACGGTCTATCACAAAGGTTTTTGGGTTGCATAATATGCTAGACTCATCTATGGTTTTACACTGAGCAGTCTGCCGCAGTGCAGAGGTCATGCCAGTCGTCTTTTTAGTTATGAGCTATGTTCTTGCTTTCTGCATACCAACTTGCCTTTGGTTATTGGCTAATGAAGACCAGATTAACAGTGTTTACACTGTGCACATGGTACCAATAGAGAAGCTTCCTAGCACGAGAGCAAGCATTGTCTTGTGTCTGTGTGGTTTGCACGACTCAGATGTCACTGGTTTAGACTATGCTAAATTGGATTTCCAGATGAAATGTCATTGATGCACAAGACTTTATTAAGCAAAGATCTTTTAATTTGACTATACAAAACAAGGAGGGGTTGGCTTTTATTGTAAATACTCCTACCACAACTGTATAAATAAATGATTTAAAAATGTAATGGCAAACTTTCTTGAATACAGTTCAGGTGAAACAAGGCTCTATAAGCCTTGTTGCCTTTTTTTTTTACTGTTTTTTTTTTTTTTTTTTTTTTAACAGTAAAAGTCACATCAATTTGAGACTTTGAGGGTTGGAATTAAAACACCTGCCACCATGTTTATGATGAGGAGAATATACGGCCCACTTCCTGTAATGAGGCATAAATTTCCTGCCAAGTTGTGGTTTGAACCATCAAAACATCCCACTGAGCATGCCTCTGGGCGTGAGGATAGAGACATTATGGTGTCCCATCAGTAGTGACGGGGCCGGCTGGAGAGGCTATTACCGAATTTCCCCAGGGAGACGGAGAATAAAGTGGCAGAGGTGGGTGGCATGGTGTTTTGTAAGGAGAGAGGAGGGGACCGGTGTGATGTGAGTAGCGCGCAAGCTGTTACTACACGAGGACTCCTCCTCTCAGCTCCACGTGCTCCCAGTGGGAGGTCACAGGTCAGTGGGCCAGAGGAGATGCACTGCATTCAACAGTGGTGTCACTTGCAATAAGCAAATCAAGTGAAAGTCATTTTGCCTTGTCTTTTTCCTCAGTTTAAAAGCAAGTCTGTGAAGTATTTTGTCAAGCTCTCCTTTACCATCTTTTTGCAGTGGTATCCATTCAAAGTTGTGTCGAATCATGATTAACCAATGAGGCAGTCTGGGGAGTGCTTCTCTCCTTAATCCCTTGACAAAGTCAAATAAATAGAGTCTCCATCAGCATGGCTGTCTGGCCCCTGAGTCACTTCAAGTCGGAGCCGTTTTGATTATTTGACCTAACAAGCATCTCTCATGTCATTGACTCACCTACAGATTTGTTTTTCTCCCCCATATCTGATTCAGTCTCCACTTTCTCTCCTAATCCCTTCAACAACACCCGATGCACCTCTCCTGCGCTGCTGCTTGGGTCCCAACCCCCCCCACCACTCACTCCTTCTTTTCTCTCTAGGCTACGTCTAGTCTCTGACCCCACTGTGTTTCTCCCCCTGTGGCCTCTAATGATTTTTCTTGTGTCAAACCTGATTTTTTTTTTCGCCCCCTCCCTCCTTACTTAGGGTGATTAAGAGAAGCAATTCTCCCAATGTGCTCCCCCTTTCTTTCTAATGCACACTCGCCTTATTGTTAAGCACTTGTATTTATATATTGCTCAAAGTCTTTACCATTCCCTTCAGCTGAAGCTTGTCTAGAAAAGGGCAGGAACATGGGTTGAGAGCCAAATACTGCACCAAGATTGTTTCGTTTTCATTAGGTAGCACTCACAGCTTGATTTGAGTGAGTAGTGGGATTGGTGGGAGCTGTATCTGGGGACATGGGGGAAGGTGAGGGGCAGAGTGGAAGGATTACAGGGTTTCTCACTGGGGCCTCCAGCTGACTGACAGGTTAAAACCCAGATCAGCAGCGTCAGAAGTTTTTCCAAAAAAAAAAAAAAACGAGAGGGAGAACACATTACTTAGTTAATTTAAGAAATGTGAAATTATAAACATATTGTTCTGGCACATTTTAAATGAAGTTGAATTTTAATTTCTGGTTTAAAATAAACAGTTTATTTGAAGAGAGTTGCAAACTCAGATGTTGAGGTTCTCGGACAAGCACATGCACAGCGGCTCTGAACCTTTCTAGATATAGCTTGGTGTAGGTACATGTGAGAACACAACTATCGTCAGCAGTAGTGCTGGGCGATATGGAAAAAATATTTATCACGATATGAATTCTTTTATATCACGATAACGATATATATCACGATATACCACCTGACCTGTGGTCATCTGGAAAGTATGCAGTCTGTAAACAGCGAGTGGAGAGGGTGCAGTCTTTGTTTTGAGTTACCGTAAAGCATGTTGCAAATCCGGGTGCACGTAAAGCAGCACCATGTCGCAAAACCACAAGACGGAGTTTCTTTGCGAAAAATATAATTTTTTTATACTTTATTTTCTCTTGCATAAAGTTCAGAGTATGTATAGTGAGAAGACCACACTAATATATTTGCCACAGGCTATTTAACCCTTTAAGACCTACCATAGAACCAAGTCCGCCAGAGCTTATCTTTACATTTTACATGCTGTAGTGCCATTTGTGGGAGCATTTCAAGTTGCTATACATCAATACAACCGTTATAGCCCAAATTTTAATAATGTGTATGCATTAAGTCCATAGTAACTACATAAATTGCAAAAAAGTGCAATAAACTACAAAAAAATTGAAAATCGTTTTTGTTTTGTTTTTTACATACATTTCTAGTTAGAGAAATTTAAGAGGCTTATCCCTCAAAACTGTAAATACAAAAAAGTTGCACAAAATAGTTTCCAACCACGAGAAATTTATTTTGAGTGTCTTCATAGTTTTATTTTTAATTTACATTAACTTTTATATACTACAGGAAAAATGAAAATAAATAAATGCAAATTTGCAAGAACACAGCATGTGCATCAAAATAAACTATTTCCAACAGTGTAATTTGACTTCTAAGCATCCTAGAAACGATACAGAAAAGCATAAAGTCAAACATGACTTTTAAAAACACCAACATAGGCTTTGAAGCTAAAAAACTACATTTTCCGCGAAAATGACGTCACTTCCGGTTTCGGGCAGGTAATGGAGGACATGCGATAGTTCGTGCTGACTTATATTCCAAGTAGGAAGTGTTATGAACAGCTGATCGGATCGGCAAAGCCTGTTTCTGGAATATTATGTCTTTGTTACTGGAAGTGCTTTTTATGCAATTTTTGCAAAGCTATATGTGGAAGGAAACCGTGACCTAGGGCAAGCTAATGGAATAAGATGTAAGTACAACTCCTACTGTTTCATATGCAAAAAATAAAATTATTGCGCTACCTTACGTGGTTCCAGTTCTACAGGGATTTAAAAATAGTTAGGGAAAACGGAGTGTGCCTGCTCCGACCGGTTGTAAACGGTTAATGATATATTTTATGTAATAATTTATAAAATTAGGGTTAGAAACGATAGAAACGATAGAAGACAAATGGCACGATAGACACTTTTCTATCGTCCACACGATATATATCGTCATATCGCCCAGCACTAGTCAGCAGTGTGATCACAATCTTTAAACTGCATAGAATAGCATAAAGACTCAGTGCAGCTAGTGAGTTTTCATTCTGTATCCTGCCTGCTGCACTCTCTGCTCAAACAGTTTCCTAACCTAAACCAATCGGAATATTGGCAGAAGTGATAATGCATCTGAAGCGGACTATCTCTTGATTTGTGCTACATGTAAGAAAGGACGTGAATCACATTTATGTGCAAAAACAACTCTATTGCTATATTTCTTGTTTCTTATGGTTTTTTTGCCATTTACTGTCAAAAACAGGTTCTCCCAAAAGCATCAGTCCTTAAATAAATAGTGTGCCAATGAATGATCTGTGTAGACCTGGGGAAATCTAGGCTGACATGATCGTTTCATTTTTCTAAATTATCCCCCCCAAAAAATGAAGCCACTCATAAAGCAGACTTTTCAGATAAGTTTGATGTATTTTATTTGAAATCCTTATATCAGACCTGGAGGTTTTTCTATGGCTTAACCAAATGGGGAAAATAATTCTAAAAATTATTTGTTTCGTTGGCGGAAGATGAAAAGTGTCTTTTAGTTTTAGCTCCAGTGTTACAGAAATTTAACTATAGGCTGTCATTTCTGTCTTCCAAGCAGCCCTGTTATTTCTCCACCATGAGACCAGTGGGTGGAATAGCTTTAAACCTCTTATTGTATTAGTTTTAACTGAAGACAGTTTGTGGCTTTTGTGGTAGGTTTTGGTTTTTGTGGCCTTTTGATTGATCATGTGTTTTTTTTTCTTGAAGTAAACAAAGTTTGTGAATGAAGAGCAAATGTGGAAATGGATGATTCCACACAGCCTCCTAAATCATATGCCATTATGACTTGTATAAACACATGTTTATACTTAGAAATTTTGACTTTAAAGTGTTTACTCCTGCAGCCTTGTTGTGGTTTACAGAAGACTTGGCCTGCTGTATAATGATGACATATATGTAAGGAGATGATCATCTGGTGTACTTGGTTGTGAGGAACGGTGAACCCTTGACATAAATGAAGACCCAGATGAAGGTTTAAGTCTTGCCTTAATTTACTTTGCCAGTTCTTTTCCATCTGTTCGTGAGGTAGCACAGTTGTGCCTTCCTCTTTGATTTAATTGGATTGTCTGGTTTTAGGAGACTATGAAAAGCAATTTCTCCCGGTCACTGTTGCAAAAAATACCAGCTGCTTTGGTCCTCCCATCAGCCGGCGTAACAATAGTTACCCAGGGCGAAAATTAGATTAAGTCCTCTTGATGTGTTATTCAGGAGCTGCCTCTGACTTTCTGTTTTTGCCCAGTCTTTTTTTTTTTTTTTTTAATTCTTAAGTTTTTTGTTTTACCAGGTTGCTACCACTCAAAGACCAATTAGAACTTCAAGCACTGTTACTCGTCTTTAATCTATGATCATACTTTGGCTATGGTTAACCTGGTTTAATGCAAAGAATTAGAGCAAGGGATAACATTCAGCCTACAGTAAAACTTTATGTGCATGCAGTAATTGTTTTAGATATACTGACAATATTTTGCACTGGATTTCACAGCCCACATTGCAACTATAAGATTGTCTTTGATATGTACAGATTGTGTGACCTCATAAGACACGTTTTAGACCATAACTTAAGCAGGCATACTGAAGTACTTAGCAACTGCCACACAATATCTTTTAGGATGAAGCGAAGATGTTTTATGGAGAAAGGTCAGCTTCATTGTGCCACCATACTATTCTACAAAAACATGCAAGAGAAAGTGCAATGACTAAGAAGAAGACATAATAGGGTTTGTTTGTTTGTTTTTAATAAAAACCAGCTGGCAATGCTATCACCTCACTGATATGTGGCTAAGAATATACTCTCCAACAACTCACTTGGTCATCAACCCACTTCTTGCAACATTAGAGTGAATGCGTAAGATTTAGTTTCCCTGTTTGTTTTTGAGCTAAGGTGGCCACAATGAGTAGGGAGGGAACTGCTAACTGATAATCTTATCTACTCTGGGGAAATGTACTTATTTGCAGTCTTACCCAAAGTGTTGGAGTATCCTGTTGGGAGCCCTGGATGGAGGATCTTTATTGTAGCTGTCTCTTAGGAATGCAAGTTGTGAATCCTCTGATCTTAGAGAAACAGAACACTGTTTTCATTCAGTTAAGTGTGCATGCAAATTCAGCTTACTGTGTATATATGCTGTCATTGTAATTACCTTCATATAAACACGAATACTGTTGCTCCGCCTTGGGTTTGGAGAAAGGATATATCATCGCCAGATGCTTGTTCCACTTGCTTAGAAAGGCAACTGCATTACATGGCGGCAAGATCAGCAATTCTAGATCGCAGGCTGCTATCATACAAAACAAGGCTTTATTTAAACCATCACAGTCTGATTTTGTTTTCTGTAGACCTAAAGGTAGCAGTTCAGGTAGCTTCAGCTTAATCCCTTCACCCGTATTGTTCTAGATAAATCTGTCAGCAGAACAGGAAAGGAGCTACTGAGCAACAAAGTCTTTTCTGTTTTATTTTTTTAATTTTTTTGCAGGAGACAACCAGGACTGGGCAGGTCCCGGTTACCCACTCTAATACCATTTGAGAAGCTACTATGAATGAGCTGCCTTTTCTCATTTAGCCCAGAAGCTTTTAGGTTGGTGTGTTGATGAGGGGTTGAGCCAAGTTCGGTAATCGAGACCTAATTGATTAAACACGGAAACCTTTGGCAGTGTAAAGAAAGGAAGTCACAGTTAAGGTCTTTTAAAAATGTTCGCTTTGACTCTTGAGAGCGTCATGGAGACTTTTGCCATTATGTTTAATGCAAAGACTTTTTTTTTTTTTGCGTGTTTAAATATTTTTTTTCCGTCTTAACACCGGAATTGAGGAGCCGTTACCTCAGCAGCCGGCACAGATGACAGATGAAGAGCTTATCTGTAATTTAGTAAAGCGTTTGTCTTTCAGTGTGTTCGGGCTTGTTGGCAAGTTCCCATCTGTGGAACAAAAGCACTGTGAAGTGGCTGGATTTTAGTGCTGTCACAGCTTTGAGGAGACCGTAACCTCATTAGGTGGAGGAGTGACCTGTAGGCTCTCTGTAGTTGTGTGAAGAAGGCCCTCCGTCAGCAGCTCACCTCCACTTCCTCTGCTCTTCATCCAACCAGGCACAAACATGCCTTATAGTCAGTACCCACTCCAGGATTTGTATTTGTTGATGTACGAGAAGCTGTAGCAACAGCATCCCACATACTGCCAATTAATCTATCGTCACAGGAGACGGGGCCTATCTATTTACATGATGTTAGAAATCTAATCCGCTATAATTATAGGTTTCCTTTGCAGAGTCATTTCATTTGTATTTTTATATTGTAAGCGGAGTAAGGAAAAAATAATTCAACAAGAGGAACCAATGGATATAATTTTAAGTAAGAAATATTTCTTAAATATTAATTTGTTCCTGCTGAAATTCTGTAGTTATTAGTTCATTTCCTCACTGACTACATGACAAGTGATGTGTGACAAGCAGATGTCTCTAATAATAATAATGCCGATTAAGGGTTAGGATTCAAAAAGGAAGTTTGGTTTGAACAGAGGAACAAAGTAAAATTTTCTCTATTTTTTTCTATTTAATATTAGTGAGATTCATGCAAACGTTATTTCTGCCAATCTTTTTACTAAGTTAGAAATAACCAAAGATATAAAAATTTAAAATATCTAACCTTATTTTTTTATTGTTTTAAATAATTTTTACATACCAATCAAATTCCTATTTGTCTAAAGCCAAAGTGCAGCCCTTGATAATAATTTACGTAGCACTAGAGTACAAAAAATATATATATACCACTGTGCATCTCATTTACCCACGGTTCGTGTCATTTTGTGATATAGGAACTCAAAATGATGCTAACTTAGCATTATACTTGTGTTCTAATTTTTCTTCTGTTTCAGCCATCAGTGCTGACTACATTTTCCCAAGGCAGCTCACTGAGAGTTTAAAAAACTACAAACCCATCCAAAGTTACTGAATTCCATGAGGAAACTCCAATATCCCTTAAACAAAGATGGCAAAAACACTGACTAAAAGACTTTAATTTGTGCTTTTTCCAGGTTGACTATCATCATATGCCACATCCCTATATTGGCACTCAGTGATCAAAACTTTGAAAACTCCTGGTCTCAAGGTTTTGCTGTCTACAACAAAGTTGGCTGGAAATTTAATGTATAAATCTTAACCAATTAATTTTGTTGACGTTTTTATAGCTTTCTGAAATCCATTGCCATATTATTGGTGTGAGAGCCTTCAACTCTCGGTTTGGAAATAATGTATTCTATAATCATGCCAGCTGGTGGCATCAGCTACTGCCCTCTCATTTGTATTTGGAAAACTATAATATAGGAGTCGTAAATAAAAGCATGAAAAGAACTGACCAGAGCCACTTTATCATTCAGCCATTTATTAAAGTTCATCTAAAATGGAATATTTCAAACCCAAAGAAGATGTATAATAGTGATAATGATCCAGTAGAGCTATAGTGTCATGCTATTAGAACAGTTTAAATTCTCTGGGTTGTTCTGTTCTTAGATCGCCTGCGTGGCGTTTTCTCACTTTTACTTAGCCTGTTGTGATCCATTGAGACCACCCTGATGCTAACCGGAGCCTGCAGAGCATTTTGCCTTTCACTGAAAGTTCACTGTTGTGGGGCGGAGTCAGGTTGTGCACTTTTGAGATTAAACAGGAATACTTTAGGGATCACTTTGTTTCACATTTCAATCCTTTACCCCTGTAGGAGAAAGAAAGGCTCCGTCTCCAGCGAGAGCTATGTAATCCCCTGTCAGGCCGGCTGCTTGTTGTCCCCTGACTACACCTTTGTTTCTTTCTTACCCTCGCTCTTTCTCTGTCCTCTCCTCAACAGAATAACGCAGACCAAGTGGCCTTCCAAGTAGGCGGTGGCCTGTCTGCTCTGGAACAAATTTTACAGGTCATCACTGCTGCTTCCACACCCACCGCAGTTCCCCGCATTCCTCTCAAGTGAGTATCATCACAAAATTAAGAATTTTTGTATTCATGTGAACCAAAACATATAAATGTGTTTTTTGTTTTTGTTTTAATTGTTTGCTATTTCCTGTATGTAGTTAGTTAGTTAGTTAGTGCTTCTGGCTTGACCAGAGTTGGAGTTTAAGCCATCAGGGTGATATGTCCCTTTAGCTTACGTTAACAGCTATTTGAATTTAAAAATGCTGATTAGACTACAAAATAAATAAATCAATAATCATGGAGGGCAACAAAAAACACAAAACAACAAATCGGGTTAGGTTATCTATCTGTGACAGTACACACCTGAAACACTTATTTTTAAAAAGACAAAGTTCTCTTAGTGCAGCTTTGTGTTGCAAAGCTTTTAAATAAAAGCCAAACCGTTGAATATACAGTGGTATTAACATTATCACATGTTGCTTTTTTGTTTGTTGGTTTTTGTATTTTTTCTAACTAAAAGATAAGAAAGAAAGGAAGGATGGGGATGCTTCTGAATGATCCATATTGTTTGTCTGTCTGTTCTCTGCTGAATTCACAGAGACTCTTAGCTTTTACAGTCCTCCTCTGCAATGACTCCTCTATGACTTTATCCTTTCACTGACAGTTGCTGCTCTGTTTGCTCCATGTGAACGTTTTTGCAATCGCATAAAGCGAGGGAGCTAATGTCAGCTAACCTACTTTATCAGCGTTTACAGTTGCTTCATCTCAATAAATACTCTCAAAATGTATTAATGAATAACAGCGCTGCCCTTCAACAAATGGGAAGCATTTCCATTTCTGTAATCAATTTGTGTTCTTTCTTTTCTCTCGAAACACAAAAAGCACATGTGTCCCATCTATCATTTAGAGTACGAAGTATTTTTGAGTTGTGGGTCTGGCGCTTGCATGGCCTGCCAGTAGATAACTTCAGAGAGCCTGCCATAGTCACAAGTGGGACTCTGTAATGGACTTGAATGGCCTTGCTTCCCCCATTCATTAGCATTTACTGGTCTCTGAGTCTCTGCTAATGGACAAATGCTTCTTATATTTATAATGCTTTTAAAGGGCATCACATGTATATTGTTTCTTCTGTTTTTTTGTGGTCTCTCTTTCTCAATCATTGCAGTCTTTAAGAATTTCAAGCAGACTTCTGAATTCGAAGCAGTATTATGTTGAAATGAGACTATCTTTGCAGCACAAAATGTGCGCACAATAATCTCCTTGGCATTGTACATCTCTTTAACATGCTTGAATGAAAAGGTGGATTATTAGGGCCATGTGTTTCTATTGTTGGGTAACAATACAAGCAAAGTCTTGAGTGAGGAAGAAATTATTTTTATTATTGAAAAGGTCTAAAATGACTGGTTCTTTTCAATAGCTACAAAGGATTTTTTGATTATCTGAAGAAAAGCATGTGTACGATAGTTTATTTACAACATATACAACAGTTTAATAAATGAATGCACTTATTACAGTAGCTTTGTACCCCAGAGTGTTGTAAGCAGAGATTTCTTTATGGTTTTTGTAAAATGTAAAACGCAGCAGAGGTCACGCTCTGTTCTTGTGTCAGTCAGGTCAGTGCAGTCGGCGGCTCATGACGAGATGCAACATAAGGACACAGCCCGGCCGTCTGCTTATCACTATCTGTCATCTGGATTGCTGTGTGGCCTAATGGGCTGCTATACAGACGCTAACCCCGGAGTGAGCTACATTATCTGTTTACAGTGATGCTGCCATATTGATCACCTCCTCCCACCAGATAAGCAGAGTGATTTACAAAAAAAGGCAGCTGCCGAGATGCTCCTGCCATATCTCTCCCAAGGGAAGCTGATTCCATCTTGTTACCATTACATTAATGAGCTAATTCCTCGACGAGGCTCCACTAATGTTCTGGTGTAACCCTGTGGTCGCTGGAGTGACTAGATCAGGGTTTGTGCAGTCGCTGTCGTTAACGTCAGGTGAAGAGATTTCTTACAAGAGGCACAATAACGTCCCAAACTTTGGCATGAGCTTTGTTGAATTTACATCAGTTTAGATTTTTAACTTACTTTTGATTTTCATTGTTTTCATTATTTTTCCAGTAATTCATATTTGTCGCCATCTTAAGTCATTGTTATTAGAGACATTGTTTAATGTTAAGTGACACAGCTGAGGGTTGTATCCTCACAGTTTATTGTTGTATCAATACAGTCTTAGATTATAGTGAAAAATCCATTACAAGTCTACATGTATTATCAAATTAACAGTACAAAACCAAATATTATTCAGTTTACGTGTTTTTTTTTTTTTTCTTAACTTTGATGTCTACAGGAATCACTAGACCTTCTTATTTATGGTTGGGTTTCCTTTTTGATATTTGTGGTTAAGATTGCATACATAACTACATCATCTTATAGATGAACATTGAATCTTACCCCTCATCATGTGCACAGAAGCTAGCTGTTTTGTCCCACTCAGTTGAAAGTGTTTCTTTAGTGTGGGAGAAATAAATGAAGGGGTTGAGCCTCGTTTCTGTAGCTGGTGTCCTTTTACTGTCCTTCCATAATGACAGCTGCAGATTATGAGTTCAGCTTAAATCCAGTGTATTTTTTTGTACGCTGATGGAAACTTATACTGAGTTAGTATTTAGATTGCAGATGCCTTGTCCTTGTGACTGAAATAGGGGTCACAGTGGGGAAGGGAACAAAATGCACAAATGTTCTCAGTCTCAGTGCAAAGTGTTATCTTCCTGTACACAAACTGAACAATGAGAGGAACGGACGTGCTGATCTGTGCCATTAGGTAGCAAAGATGAAATTCAAACATTTATTTTCTGAGGGTCTGTTCATATTCTGTGTCGATAGTTTCCAGTAATTTAAAGAAAGACGGCGCTGTGATTGTAACAGGTGAGCTCCAGAGAGAAGTTTACAGTCCCTGGACATGCGTGTTAACCCAATTTGTCTTTCCACTTCTGTCTCACATGACCTGTTGTATCCTGTGAAATCAGACCTGCTACCTGTGGTTTTATTTCAGGATGTTTTCCGCCATTTGGGAGTGTGTGCGTGTGTAGGTGTGTGTGACTTCACTTGTGTGCATGGTGCGGCGTGACGGCTCATCAGATTTCTCCTCCTTCATCGCAGGCCAGTGTGGCACGACAGCCAGGGTAGATGTCTTGGAAGCACTCAGGGTATCGGAGAGATCAACAGCAGAATCAAATTAAATGTCATTTAGATAGCTCTGAATGAAGGGATTGTTTGACAGCACAAGGAAATGGGTCTGCTCCTCACCTTTTATTTTGGCTTAGGATTCTTTTTCTTCCCCTGTTTAAGAGGCAAGGGCTCAACCTGATCTGGAAGTTAGTCAGATTTCTGCAGCGCTGCCCCCGTCAGGCTTGACTGCACACATAGGAAACTCACAGAAAGGGCGAGGAATGTGAGACTGAGGTTGAGGAGCACAGATCTCATTGCTGATAACTCAAGGCAGTGACAAAAAGCATAAAGACCCTTTTTATATGCTTGTTGTCCTGATGTCAGCTGAACAGACAGTTGGCCATTTACCTTGATAAATGGACTTGGGTGAAAGATAGCTGCAATCCATAACCATATATCTAAGTGCTAGGGAACCTGTGTTTATGGTTGTTACTTCTGATTTATTCCAGAGAGTTTATTAGCCACACTTTGAGGTTTTTTGCAGACAAATCCTCTGCTTCTGGAATAGTTTTGTGCTGTTATATTATTGAATTATTTGTTTGCCTATCCTTGTTGATTATGATATCTAAAAACCAGCTGGCTCCTGGGGTTTTAGCAGGATAAAGCCTCAGTGGTTTATGGGGGTGCGAGACAAGATCAAGTGCACTACTTTCATGTCTGTATGAATATGCCTACCTTTCACGTAAAATAATATTCCTTGCTTGTGTGGGATTAAATTTAGTGTAGGGAACGTACATTGTTCTTTTATTTACACATTATGGGCTGTCTTAAACTCCGCTCCCAAGTCCACCAGTGATGATCCATGTTGATACTTAAATGCTTAAATGCTGGGATAGCCAGCAGTTTTGGAAACCTGGTAAACACAATATTTCCAATGTAATGAGAATCCCATAGTGGTGTAGGGTGAGGAATGTGGAGAGTTTAAATAGACTGGTGCACATCAGTCCCCACAAAGTTTTGGTGTAACACGAGAAAGGGTGGTGTGGCACTTTACCAAATTGTTCCTCAAAATCTTTGACTGGAGCTGTCAATGAGGGCTGTTTAGAGGGGTGAGATTCCCAGAGGGGCTGGACTATCAGGTGTCGTGCTCATCAAGCTCAATTAGGTGGGAGGAAACCAAAGACAGATCACCGCGGTGGTTCATTGTACACGCTGGTGTAAGGGCATATAACTCAAACACGCCTTTGACAGCTTACTCATTTGTTAAGAGATGGCCATAGACAGCCCTGATTAGCTGTGTTACAAAGCAACTGAATGCTCATTACATGAGAAGTTAATTGAGTTGAAGGCCTGTCTTACTACTTTCCAAGCGATTTAATAAGAATACCCTGATCAGTCTTGCCTTGAATTCATTTTTAAAATTAGTTTTAACTGTTCTACTACTGTTGGACTATTTTTTTTTTGTTCTAATAATACACTTTGTAGTATCATTTAGTAAAGTAAATATCCAGTGTGTCCTTATAGTCTCCTTTAAGAGGGTGGAGTGTAGGGTGGTGGTGGCTGAGGAGCTGTTGGAGCAGCTGGAGTGTATCCCAGCTGACACTTAGCAGTACATCCTGGACTGGTCACCAGTTAGTCACAGGGATGGGACGCTAAACCGTGGAAACAGCAGTTTTCACAAGAAAAACTGTTTTGCAGCAGCCAACATGAATACAGGGGTATACCTAAACTTTGTCACCATGGGAACACTTTAAAAAACGAAGTCATGGATAGACTGCATTTAAAAAGTCTCAGCTGTGGACAGATGTACCAAAATGTGAAACAAAATGAAGTCGGTGCCGTAGCACTAGATTGGACAATAAAAAGGGGATTTGACAGTGCAATAAATAAATTCTAATGACTTATTTGGAGTTTTCTTTTTCTTTTTTGCTTTTATTTGTCCTAAAAACAGTTATATCCATCACAATTCAACACAAGCATTTGGCAGATTACAAACCCTCAAAATCTCCGTGTAACCTGAATGCTAACATGACAGTAACCTTGCCATTTAATCTTATCGATAATATGATAACCCTACTATTGTGCACTACTTTACTCAGATGTCACATAATCTCAAATGACACACCGGTGACCGAAAGTAATTTGTGTCCCTTTGAGGAATGTACACGGCAGCTACCAGTTTTTTCATGGGTGAAAAGTTTTTGAGTTGTCGGTTCGGTGTTTGCGTCAAAGCTAATTTTTGTGCAATGTTGACTCGAGAATCGAGCAGTGAGAATCTGATGGATGCTGCATGACTGCACACAAAGCAAAGTTTGGTTGAGTTCTCATGTTACCTCACCTTGTTGTTCTACAAACGCTCCCTGTATCAGTGCACTTAACCATTAGTTAACTTTTTCCAGTTCATAAAGATATGAACTCCTCAAATATCTGTCAATGTATTTGCCGTACATTTAATGATAGAGTTTGTAGTTTTTTGGCATGATTGTTTAGCTCTAACTCATTGTTTTCAGGTGTATGGACAATAATCTTTGATGTTAAACTTGGTTGCTATCCTCGAAACATAATGTTTCTCATATTGTTACACCGTTCGATCTCTTAGAGCTTTAAACTGTTCTGTCAGTAATGTTAAAAAAAAAAAAAGTGGGCAACGTTATTGACAGACGTTAGTGAACCTCCACCTAATCCATTTTTCTTCACAGTGCCAGTGTGGTTTGACCGAAAATGCGTAGCAGATGTGAAGGTTCGGTAGATATCAAAATGTTTACCACTTGAAATAAACATGGCCTACTTTAGGCACTGGAGAGGCGGATTCCTTTCTTCCAGCGAGCAGATAGGACACGCTATTTCTCCAATGGCTAAAATATACAGTTGTCAGAAAATATTAACTGATGAAACGGGGCAAGGGGGGGAGTAGCAGTCACAGCAGAATGATTGGTCAGTTATCTGAAGCATTAATCTTCTCTGGGGCTTGTTGTAGAGTAGACATAATACAGAGGCACGCTGACGGGCTCAGCGCTGACTGCTGCCTGGGGCTGCCTGGCGGCTGTGCTGTGAGGAGCTGCTAAGAGAAATAGTTTTATCTCTCCAGCGGAAATGCTGCACCATCTCTGCCAAGATGAGACCGAGATTGAACTCAGCACCTCTGAAGGTGGCTCTCGTGAAGGGAGTGTCCACATAAGTAGCTGATATGAGTGTTTTATATCTCAAATTGGTTTCCTTACTCTTGCTGTCAGTGAGATATGCTTTTGAGTCGTGAAGACAAACTGCACCCTTAAGGAACCACAAATATAGAAGAGTGTGTTTGGTTTTCTAATGCCTGCAGATAGTCTTGTCAGTGCCCCGGTCACGTTTACATCCCAGTAGTTCATGTTCTTTAACAAATTGGAAGGGGTAAAGCGTTGTGCCCTGAGGTTTGTCTTATGTCAAGCTTTTGATCAATAACAGTTTTGTCATCTTTTTCTGTTAGATCGCTCTGTTCTGCTGTAAATATCTACAACCTGGCATGCTCCTGCTGCGCGCTCAACTGCTCCTATGTGCTGTTTAGCAACAAGGTAGTCCTCCTTATGGACCTGCTGCTGCATCAGCTAACAGTAAGTGTGTGCATCCCAATGCAGAAGATGGGAGATGCAATGTAATACAGTGTTTTGTGTGATTAGTTTCTGCCAACAACATTATTTACATTCCTATTAAGTACAGGAAATATAGAGGCAAACATGCTCAAAGGGTGTTTCCAGGTGTGATCAAATAAACACAGCCTCTCTCCTAGCCACACATAAATGTTGCACATGTTAAGAATTCCATGTTTTCTTTACATTTATCTGCTCATATACACTGGCTTGACCATAAAGGAAGCAGCGTTTTTACTGCTGTCTGCTACAACCACAGTGTTAATGAAAGACAGAGTATGACAAAGAGCTAGCGAGTAACAAACCGTTGCCCGACTTCTCCACAGATGCCTCCCAACTGAGGGAATGTGAGAGCATAGTCACTCAGGGAGGCACGCGGGCATGGGAGGCTGCATTGCAGCGGCATGTCAGCCCCATATCCCTCAGCACTCTGAGAGAAGGACTGTAAACATCAGTCCGCTCCACACATCCAACGGTGGCGGCTCACTGGGGCCGCCTACACTCGCAACCCAGACAGGACAAGGCACAGACACAGGGCTGTGGTGCACACATGAACTCTACTGGGGCTTCCTTCCCCAGTCGAGTTTCCAATCCAAGCAGTCATATTTCCTTAGGGAACAGAGGGAGAGGTTCGCCTGTATGCTTCAGTTTATATAAAACATATCCCCACAGCTGCTCTGCTGACTGACATATCCAACAGCACCGCAGAGGATGAACTAACTTTTCTCCTCACGTTGACTGCACATTAAGAGTTGAGCTCAACATACACTCGAACTCCGATTCGATCATAAATTGTGATTTTATTTGTTTGATTTTTTTAAGTTCACAACTTTTAACTTTGAGTTTTGTCTACGCCTGCACATATTCATGTGCGTGTCCATGTTTTGGAATGTGTGTGAGAGTAAAGCAGTGGGGGTTGCACTGCCGTATGAACATGCCCCCTTTTAATTAGATTTGTGGAGAATGTCGGTGGATTTACCTACGCTGTCAGCATTCACCCTAACCATTAGACCAAATGGGAAGGTTCGACCTTTGCGGGGTTTCACATTAAACAGTGGCACTATATTTTAGCGGTGGGCTGCTGTTTTTGTGAAGTTTTCCTGTAAATAAAAATGAGAAGAATACTTGTGTTGCTGTGCTGTTTAATTTCTTTCTGCAGCCTTTTTATTTGGGACTATATCTTGTCAGTGTGGCTGGTTTATCGTATATCTTTTTCATGTACCTCAAGAAATGCTTTGAAAAGCTTTTTGCATTTCTTTGGAGAAGGGGATATGACTTTAACTACATTCTGATATTTTAAAATGTAATATTGTCAATATAAGACAATTGTAAATGGCTGTTAATGTTTTTTTTAAGACTGTTCTGGTTGTAACATGGCTTAGGTATAAGAGGCTGTAGCCATATGGTTATGGTTACAGCCTCGGCACCTCCATGCATTTTTATTTGAATTGTTAAATCGTTATTGTGATATCGTAATGGTGTTAATTGTAGCTGTTAGTAAAAACTAATTTTTCATCCACTGATAAAAGGTCTATTATTCTTGCATGAATTAAATGTAATTAACAGTATAACAATACAATTTGTTAGAAATGATTTTATTTAATGCTGCTGCTTTTCTGTTTCCAACAGGGAAAATCTACAAGAAAGCTTTTTTTTCTATAAAAACAGAGAATTTAACATTAACATCTTTGCTAATTAAACTCTATTTAAAGTTTATGCTGAAGACTGTTTTCAGTCTTCTAATATTATATTTCTACTGTAGTCTCTCAACACTAGGGTTCATTAAAAAAAAAAATCTAGTGTCGAAAAAATAAGTTTATAATTGCTTGTTGTGCTTTCTTATTTCAACATTTTTATTCTAACAGCTCTACGTCCCTGATGAGGACAAGTCCATTTTTGGGCGCAGTGTAAACAAACAAGTCTTTGAGGGTTTGACGACAGGCCTTCTTCAGACCATTTCTACCATCCTGGGGTCCCTGTGGCCTCATATCTCTGACTCTGGGCAAGGTGAAAACACGTGCATTTCCTCCCAAGATGCCAAGGTCAAGAGCTCTGCCGCAGAGTCCTTCAACACTCGCACACAAGATCTAATCAGGTATTTTCCCCCCGTTGCTCTATACTACTCTCATGCTGCTTCTCCTCCTCCTGCATGGCTCCCTTTTTTCTCTCCTGTGCATCACTCCTGGACTCCTCTTCACTGAGTTTAGAGTTGGTCAACAACATGCCTTATGTAAAGAATATCCTGACAGAATGACAGTTTGCTTGGAAGCGGTCCAAGCAGCGTCTTGTTAGAATGGGAGTAGTGTGAGAATGAGGTATAATCTGGCTTCCTTCCAGCTTGTGCTACATTTTAAGTAAAATCTGCTTCTCGGGGGGGAGAGTCACAAAGTGGCATGATATGCTCACTTCCAAAGCTTTGAAAGTTACCCTTGAACCTGGTTTTCAAGCTATGTGGGTCTGTGCTATAGCAGTCGAGGCTGTGATGGAGAAATGTGGACCGTGAGGAAAGGCAGGCCCGGCCTCATGACACCTTGTGGACTAGTGCAGTCTTTCCAGTATCCCTCCCACAAACCATGATTCATCTGGACAGAGCAGCTGCACAGACCCACCAATCTCATCCACTGACCCAGTTATAACCCTAGAGGCAAGAGAGGGCCTGAGAAAAATGGTGTCTTCAGGCTGATAGTCTTGAGTACAAATGCAAGATTTACCTCAACTGTCTTAAAATGTGTATGCGAGGAAGAATATAAGATGAAATCATTGTAAGTGTTTGCAAAAGTCTCCCTTTTTATAACAACCTATTGTATATAGCACTTTAAAGGCTCTCCTCATATCCTTTCTGCCCATTGTTGATTTCTCAGTTTGTTTTGGGCTGCTTTTAGTCCACTGTATGTGTTGTGTTTCCAGTGCATGGTCAAATAATCCAACACGAAGCGGCAAGTGCAACCACCAAACAGGTTGTTAAACAGAGAGCAGGCACAGGACAAAAGTGTGATGAAAGATCCTTTCAGCCCAAGTAAAGACGTGGAAGAGGATCAAGTCAAAACAATGGCGCTTGGTTCAAGTGTCCAGTTCAGTTCATAATCACCTGTTTGGAGAGGAGATCAGTGAGTGACAGTTCTAACAGAAACGCTATACAAAAGAAGTGAACGTTGAAAATGGTGATAAGACGAGGGAAAACTGACTTCACAGCAAGCACAGCAGCAACTTGAAAGTCTGGACTGGCAGCTGCAGTTCCCTCTAGATTTCCGTAAGCTCTTTGTACCCAAAGGTTAACGCATGCGAGAGCTTTGAGAAGACTAGCCTCGGGTCAGGAGACTGTTAAGGGCCCAGAGCTGGGCTGGCACAGGGGCCACAACAGCCCTTTAATGATACTATTAGCAGTGATTTGTGGCTGAAAGAGTACAGGGAACATGATCATGAGACCTGTCATTGGCAAAGACAAATTGAAGATATCACAGTAATAGCAGGGGGTGGATGGCTTAGGTGAGGTATTGGCTTTCAGTTGTACCACTGTGACGGTATGCACAGTAAAGGTCTTTGTTTGCCTGTGCGATTAGCTTTTTACCAAGAATGTTCCCCACTTTTAACTTGTTTTAACATTTTGGGACAAATTTAATAAACCCCGGTATGCATTTTCCTCTGTTTGCTTTCCAGCTATGTGGTAAACATGGGGTTGATTGACAAGCTGTACGGCTGCTTCTTGTCAGTCCAAGGTCCTGTAGATGAGCAGCCCAAGATGTCAGCCTTCCTCCAGCAAGCCTCGGCTCTGCTGCACAGCATGTGCAAACTGTGCTTTGTCGTAACTGGACGGTGAGCCTGTTTCTTACTCGTTACACACCTCGACATCTTTGTGATCTCTTGATCTTCCTCTGACAATCGGCACACACACATCTCTGTACAAGTAATGACAGAGGCTGAGTCACTGTGTTTTCTTTTTTGTTTTTTGTTTTTTTTGGACTGTCAAAAGGATCCATAAAAACAGCTCTCTTTGTTACTCAAACAAATCTGTCGTTCCTCTGCAATCAGCCAGCAGGTCATTCACTCCAGTCAGCAAGCTGGCTAAGCTGTCGTTATTGAAGATGGAGATAGGCATCTACTTGACCCAGTGCTCTGTCAGTCACCATAAACCTTAGCCTGCAGTGTAGGGGGAGCCCACCCACATGTGCTACGGTGACCTCTACTCAAAGAGATTCAGTGGCGCTGCTGACGGAGGCTAAGCATACTATCACACCAAAGGACATCAGTGCCACAGTTTTTGACTTTAAAGGAAAAAAGGGGACCGTAATGACATCCCAAATCTAAGTAGCAGTGTTGTCTAAACAAACTTAACATTTTCAGTGTCAGACACTGTGTTGCTATACCTTGCCAGCTATAATGTGCTGCAGTATTAATAACCAGTTGCTTCACACTGCAGTGCCAAAGAACAGCTAGAACTCTGGATGACACTGAATATTTGTGAGAAAACGGTGTTTAATGACACTAAAAGCAGCAACCGGTGAGCTCTGTCCCGCGACGGCTATCTGTGTGTCATGCAGAATAGTGCTCATGGGGTAGTGGGATATTTGTGCCATGCCAGTTGCTGTGTCAGGGGATTATAATGGCATTACAAGGCTGTGTTCTTGCCTAGCAGCATATTTCACACAAAGCCTGTTGGCTAACATCAAGTATCAGCATGCACTGTAGGTTCCATCCAAAGGTCACACACCCTCCATTCTGCATGGCTGCAAATCATAGCGGGTGCTGCTGCAGGAGTCTTAAATTGTCTCTCTGTGCGAGCCTAGGGTTTTCACTGTAGTCATCTGCATTGCAACGGAAAATCTTGAAAAACATTACTGCAGTAATTACTTTTTCTTTTTTTTTTCTTTTTAAAGATTGCAGTAATTTTGATGCTTATCTCCTGTAGTGGGTTCTCAAGTCAAGTCTCAGATTGGGTTTTATGAAGTTTTTACTTTGAAAAACCTAAACCAACAAACTGTTTAATTCTTATGATGCTTTTGTCCTGCTTTGATCTACTTGCCTGCCTGCCAAGATTATCTTGTAATTTTATTGTATTAAATTTATTTTTATATTAAATGCAAGTATAATAAAAACAGTGCGTTGCCAGTCCCTTTAACCAACAGGGTAACATCTTTGTTGAGCCAAACAAACCCGAGACAGACTTTGAGTAAATGTACTAGAGCGCTCAGCACCTTGTCAGCCAACTCACTGCAGTCTACCAGCTTGAAATCACTGCCATGAGCTTCACATCGCGGTATTGCTGTGTTTACTGTAGGAGGAGTGCGAGGGAAAGGGCTAATCTTGAATCTTGAAGGTCCCCCTCCTTAGTTAATCTGGCTGTCAGTTTATGGTACTTGTTAAGTCAAAAATGAAGCAGCTTGGAAGCTTCTTGCATGCAACAAAATGAAAAAGTGTTATTCCATGAATAAACCAGAGGCGCACAAATGGCAGAAGATGAACTTGAGAGCTGCCGTGTGATCCAGCCGGGTAATATACAGCACATTTCAAACTTGGTGCTCTTCCACTCGCCCCAGTCAGGTAATGCAGCAGCGTTAACAGCGTAGTATCTCTTATCTAGAGGAAAATCTTTTTTTAAGCTTGTGTCTGGTGAGTAAATCAAGAAGCTGCCGAGGTTTGAGCTTTTGAGTTTTTTGTCTCCTTAGTTTGGGGATGTGGCATCAGCTGCAGAAAAGAACAAAATATTTGAAGTATTTCCTAAAGTACCCTAATATTGTCTAATGTGTTCCAGTATGATTGTTTTTCTATTTGTCAGTGTTTTTCCCCATCGATTTATTTTAGTTTTGTGTTTTTGTATTTTTGTTTCTGAGCATACAGTTGCATGTCTTCCTCTTTAGTGCTCCCAGTATATTTGACAATAAACGCCAGGACCCAACTGGACTGACGGCACTCTTGCAGTCGACAGACTTGGTAGGGGTGGTGCACACCCTGTATTGTATCCTGCTTCACAGTTTCTTGCCAGAGTCTGCTTGCCAGAGTCAGGAGCCCTACGGCCCTGGGGTCATCCAGGTGGCTTTACAAGGCATCCGCTTCCTCAACAGTTTTGCCCTTCTTGACCTGTCTGCCTTCCAGGTAAAATGATAAAATGTATTCTGATTCCTTTTTATTTATTAATAGAGATTTTGCACATTGTTGACAGTTACATAATATAAATATAAAGCAGTAGAATATTTAAATTACCTAAAAGTGCCCTGGATTTATTAAATCTGTGTATATCATCAGATGAGTGTTAGTATATTTCCATTATAAGACTTTGCTCTCCCCATGACAAAGATGACCTGTGCACATAAACACAGGTACCCTTTGACACCCCCCACCCCCAGGTCATTTTTTGGGGGGGTTGAATAGAGCAGTAAGGGTCAGCAGTTAGAACAGAAAGCGAGTGATTATCACTGTATGCAGGGCCATACATTACCCAGCATGAGGAGGGGAGGGCGACAGCTTCACTGTGCTAAGTCACCGCATAGACTGAAAGCCAGAAGAGTGAGCGAGAATGCTGTTAATTATCTTAATGTCTTGTGGTAATTACTTTGAAGCAGCTTCCTCTCACTGACCCGCCATATTCAGGCAACTCAAAACAGCTGGAAATGAAAGCGTTTTACTGTCGTAGTTTTATGAACATTTTAAATAATGTGGGGTTTCTGGTTTTTGGTTGGTTTTTTGGTTTTTTAAGAAGAAGAAAAAAAGCCATGAGTTGTAATCACCTTGTGTCTTGCATTACCTCTCTGCAACAGCTAGTACATAATATACTTGAAATGGATAGTTGATCTGCATTGAGGCTATTGTTCAGGCTCAGTTTGCTACCACATAAGCTCTCAGTGCTGTGTTTAGAAGGGAATTTCACAAGAATTCAGTCAGTATAAATATAACTGGGTTATACAGTTAGTTGCATTTTGGCAGAAAAATGCAGCAACAAACTTGCAAATCATTGTTAGGAAAACTTAATCAAAAAGAGTAAAAGAGCCTGTTTTTGTTTGAATGCAGTGCCGTTCACTATTATTTTCCCGTTTTCCTAAATTTTTTTGCTAAATATATTTTGTTTCATGACACAAAACCTGAATTCACTTTCCTATTTTTTTATTTAATTCATTTATTTTTTTTATTATGTATAAATGCTAACACAACCAAGCTTGTAGTGCAACATGTGATGATCTTATAGCGCTTTGTCACGCTGACATGTTTAATAAATACTGTCTGCTGGCAGCTAATAGTATGTCATTTCAGTGTGGGATCGGGGTGTTTTACGGTCAGACCCCCTTTGATTTGCTTATACACGTACACCAAGTTTGTTCCCACCAGCAAAACATATATAACCTTTTATTACTGTGTGTTGTAATTGTTGTAAAAGCTCTTTACAATAACAGTCATAGTCAGTTTACATCTAAATTACCTGTGATGCACGCTGACGTGCTTTTTCTGTGACCTGTCAGTCTGTTCTAGGGGCAGAGGGCCTGTCTCTAGCTTTCCGACACATCGTCAGCTCCCTGCTCTGGTACTGTACCCAGCAATCATCTGAAGAGCTGCTGCACGAAGTCATCATCTGTGTGGGATACTTCACCGTTAACCATCCCGACAACCAGGTAAACTAGCTTGAACCTAAGATACACTGGCGCACCATATTTAATTGTGTTGTAAACCAAGCTACTCTTAACATAAACACTGCACATATATATATTTTGTTTATCATAAAGGGAGAAGTACCTTTTTGTTTTGTTTTTTTTGTTTGTTTTTTTAATTTAACATCTAGTTTTTACTGTTCAAAAATGAGGCATTTAAGAAAAGAAAATGTTGTTGGAAAATTTGTGTTTGGAGTCCTTCAGAAGACGTTAAGAAGTTATTAGTTTTATTTTGGATTATGAGATCATCTTCATATGATTTTCTCGATTTATTTCTTGCCATCTATTTGTTCAGATTGCTTTTTGTATCTGTTGAAAACTAAAATCTGTAATTTTTTTAAAATGATTACCTATTTAGCACTAAAACTGATGAGCATCATTTAACCTCTACTTAATCCTGTTAATCGCTTATAAAACTTGCAACAGATTTTCTGTTATTTGTCAGCTAATTAGATATTTCCGCACTAGTTACATTTATTGCTCACACTTGTTCAGAGTTGTCAGTTGAGTTTAAAAAAGACTGGTGATAATCATCTTACTGTTGTTCTTCTCGTGTATAATTGGTCAGGGGATAAAAAAGGATGTTGTTTTGTAATTGTAACAAAAAGCACCTGTTTAAAGATTCATGCCTTGGCACTTTCCTGCTTTTGGTCCGTGTGTCGTCTATTGTCCCACAGAGCGACCTATTGTTCGCTCCTTTTAAAAGCGGGCCGTGTGCTGGTCCTGGTGTTACAACTACTTAGGGGGCTCTGTGGAAGTGAGCAGGATGCGATGGTGCAGACCTGGCTGCTGTGTAATTGGCTGTCATGCATGGCCCGTCTACCGGCCCCCTGATTAGTCGTGCTACAGTTGGCTGGCCTTTGATTAAGCTAAGCCTGTCTCACACAGGCAGCAGCCACCGCTTCAGTCTACACCCACACTGTTACAATCAGCCCCTATCACAACAATTTATGGGCTGGTTACAGATTTTAATGTGCCTTTTTTTCTTTTTCTTTTTTTACTTCTAATTAAAGGTGCCTCCAGTGTATGTGCTGCTTTGGATAGTAGCAGAGGGCAAACCCCAATCTAATTATTCTGATGTACACAATTAGCATTTGTTGGACATTGTAGCTCCAGTTTGCATATTATTTTGACTAATTAAGCATTAACCGTTTGATAGACTGTTCGTCTTTGCACAGCCACAGCGATGATAACAAAGTACATGTAATCCCATATATTATTAAAACATTTGCATGATGCTAATTTGATGCAAAAACTGTAATTCCTTAACAACCTGGAAGCTGCCTGAACTTACCTTGCATTTGGATCTTTAAAAGAAAAACACACACACACACACACATTTGTGTATAGATTGTCAGGAAACAAGATCCATCACAACCTTCGCACAGAGTTGATCTTTGCCAGTGGTCCAGTTCCTGGAATGCGTCCATTCAGTTCTGCACCAAAGATGGATGGCGTTAAGGAGAATATTTAGAGCAGCTTGAGCTTTTCTCAAGCTAATGTAAGCACTGGCAGAACACAAAAGCAGCCCAACCCAAGGCCTGTGCGGTCACAGAGACTGCTGATTCACTGTCAGCACACCAGCTTTTGTTTATATATATGCTCTAGAAATAAAGCTGCTCATAAAAAGCAGAACTTTGAAGCAGCCCCTTTACATAGTGATATATTCCCTCTGCTCTGGGGGGCATGAATAATTCACCTTGTCACACAAAAAGCCATTGGGAGAGTGACATATGTAGGGTTGTGTGTTTTCATAAGTGTGTCCCTGCTTACGGGGGCCACCGAGTCATGTAGCCATGTGTTTCATTGTCTGCTGCTTGTGTCTGTAAAAAAATTTTGACACAAAAAAAGAACAAAAGTGAAATCTATTTCGTAGCTGACTGACATGAAACTGTACTTCCTTTTTCACCAGAGAGATGCACTTTTAATCTCCGTGTCTTTAATACATTAATCCGTAGTGATGATGTTGGATCTTAAGCTGACGGGCAGTAATTATAAACTGGTGACATGTTAACCCACCTGACTCCTGCTCGCCTTTTAGAAAGACAAAGCAATTTTAGAGTGTGGAAATCTTAAGAATACAGCACATGGAAAATTGCCACACACACGCAAGCAAAGGAAGCCACACACAAGTGCTGTCAACACACACACAGCGGGTCTGATTTCAGGTACTGTATGGATGTTTCACTGTGGAGGCATCTGAGAGCACCTAATTTTTCTGTGCTTATATTTCATAAACTGTTGTTTTTATACCAGTAGCCTTTACATGAGCTATGGATTGTCTCTAGACTGAACATCCCGCGCGCGCACACACACACACACACACCTCCTGAGCTCATCATTCTCTGTGGGGTCAGTCTTCTTCTTCCCATTCTCTTTGAGGGCGTTTCCTCTGCCCCGCAGGCCTGCACCAGGCTTTAGGCCTGTAATTCCTGTTAACCTGATGTTGAAACTCTTCCTTCAGCAGTCCATTACTGCCAAGACAACCAAGCCCTTACTGCCTGCAGGGTAAGTGCAGCTCGTGCAGACCATGGGGAGCCAGCAGCGGGAAATGCACACTCTGTATCACCCAGCAGAGTAAACAGAGGCAGAGAGAGACACAGACATGCATACACACTCCACTAACTGGCAGAAGAGTGCCCGATTGTTAGCTCAGTCCATGATTTACACCCAGCTCCGGGGGTGAAGCACAGGTCCAGCTGATTTTAAGTGAAGCTGAGGACATTTTTATTCCCACGGGCCTTTCAGTGAGGAGTTTCCATTTGTCTGTAACACTGTTGTCATGCTAGCTTCAGTGCAGAATTATCACTGGGTAAATCTGGGATGGGATGACAGCGGCAGCTCATAAATAAAGAGTTATTGAGCTTTATTGTGTAAACAGTGAGCTCGTTTTTGAAACGACTGACAGTTACCTTAAACGTCAAGTTGGAGCATCTTTGTCAGTGTCTGCGGCTAGCGTCCAATTGTCCAGAGGAAGTTTACACAGCGTCCTGCACACATCCCCATCAGCCATTGTAACTGCTGTAAAAAAGCACTAAACACTTATTTGAGAAACTTTGCTTTATGCGGTCTGTTGTGCTGCTTCTCTTATCAGTAAAGGAGTCCCACTGAATCTGGTGTATATTGTGGCTTTAAGTGTCAGATATATGACCCCACTCTGGCTCTGGTTCCTCCTGAGGTGTTTGGAAATGCATCCACAGTTGTGACATTACAAATTTAATCAGTAAGAAATAAATGCCAACCTCATCCATACAGGCTATTTATGTTATTTGAGAAGTGTGCTGTATTGTGAGACTGTATAATTACAATCTTTATTTTTTTTCCTTTTCTCCTTTAAACTGTGGTTTCAGCTTTGACGCTGGCTTTTTCCCAGGAATTTGTTTGTTTCAGAACATTAACTTTACACACTTGTTGTTGTCATTGTGACCAGTGAGGAAGTTATGTAATGGGAGCATCATAAAAACTTTTTTTTTTAAAGGCCATGTCTCTGAACTTAAGAAAGACCAGAGCAGCCAGGACACTTGAGGTTTTACAGGGCCTGCGTTATACGTGGACCAGACGCACAGATTCACATGCTTGTTGTTAGTTTTATGACGTCGAGCTTTTGCACCGCTGATACTTCAGCTATGCCGGGAGAAGTAATGCTAAAGCATAATCTTTAGCTGGAAGCCATTTCAGACTCCGGTGCCGCTCTTCACCTGGTAGAGGTGCGGAAAGTTGGCAGGCGACTCTGTTTTTTTACCTCCAGGCTGTCGCTGCCACCAGGCTGTGTTTTATGCCTTTTCTGCGTCAGGCACTTGAGGTTGGACAATTTGTTTAGGCAGCTGAAGATGGAATTGTGCGTAGTGGAGGATTATGAGATCCCTGGGTGATTTGTGGGTTGGATCACCTTAGAACTCCAGCTCAAACATCCAGTACTTGCTGCGGTGTTAAATTATGATACCCCAATGTGCTCTGCGTTAATATACAAGAACGAAGAGATGCTTTAGCTTTTGCATAATCATCGTTTTGGCTTTCGGATGAATACGAGTGCATAAATTTCCACGCCCTTGTTTCCAGTTTTATCTTCAGGCAGCGTTGCAACACAAAAGATAAAATGTAGGCTTTAATGGAAGAAGTAGCAATAAAATACTAAATCTAGACCCTGTGAAAATAAGCAGACCTACATGTAGAAACAACCAGAACCTAACTTTTTGCTTCTTTTTTTTTTTTTTTTTGCTTTCGTCAATGGATTGATATGTCTGGGTCCCCAAATTCCTTAGGGGGAAAAAGTGAGTGAAAAGTGTTGCGGATACTGAGAGAAGGTTTTCAGTGATATAGTAATACACACCAGTGCACACATGATTTGCGTGCTCTCTCTCAGTGCTTACATTTCAGGTTGACAAATTCACTGCTTCTGCCCTTTTCAAGGACTTGTGTTACCTTAAAGTTCAGACTGTCCATATGGATTCTTTAAACAAATGATGATGGGGGAATGACACTGTTTTGTGTCCCTTTGAACTCCGCTGTAGAGGCCAGCTCTGAGAACCTTCACCTTGAACAGATAAAAAGCAATGAATTATCGCTTTGTTTATCCGGCTGCTCGAACTCAAAGTGCATTATCAAAGGAGAAACCAATGGAAGAGTATTACAGAGAGTATTTTTAAAATCTTGTAAATCTTGTGAATTTATGTCACTGGGACTCGTGGACCTCTCCTTGCCCTTCTGGTTTCCATTGGCGTGGAGTCTGTACCTGTAAAGCAACACGGGATGTTTTTCCAGCCAGGCTTTAACAGGCTGACCTCCCGGCTTTCGACCGCGTGCTGATGGTCCTGTCGAGCTTAGGGGCGATGACCAGAGCATTAGCCGGAGACCCCTCTCTTTGCAGCAGCCACCTTTCTAATCAAATGAGGCTGCGAGTGATTTGGTTTTAATACTGGTGGTCCGGATGTAAGAATGACTGGCTGTGATGGAGAGCAGGATGTCGGCCTGGTGAAAATGCCATTAATGGTATTGCTCATTTCTTAAAGTGGGGGTGGCCAAGCTGTCGGTGGAGCCTGCCTTTCACACGCCACCCCACCCTGTTGCCCTGTTAATGCCCTCTCAACCTGAGCTTCACTCCTTCACTGATTCCCTCCTGCTTTCGCGTTGCCTAAAGACCTTAACGCGAAACTCGAAAGTGGCGTTTTAGTCACAAATGATAACATCGCTTCACATTTCTCGTTTCCCCTCGTGCATGTTACAGCAGCTCCGCTATAACCGTTTTTGCAACAAAACATCCCATCATTGTTTTATAGCCTGTGATTGTGTCATGGGAGGCTGTGCCCCCCACCGCCCCCAGGTCTCCTCCTAATGGCTGTTGGTGTGTTGTTTTTAGTGGCAGATTTACATGTGGGAGGTGTACAGGGCGTTGATTTACAATCAGCAGTGCCACCGACTGGCTCGGTGACTGACTATCCCCCGCTCCCTGTGTGTTCCAGGTGATAGTGCAATCTGGCCGCCAGCCCAGCGTACTGCAGAAACTGTGTCAGCTGCCCTTCCAGTACTTTAGCCACCCACGCCTCATCAGAGTACTCTTTCCCTCGCTCATCTCGGCCTGCTACAACAACCCTGAGAACAAGGTCATCCTGCAGCAGGAGATGAGCTGCGTGCTGCTGGCCAGATTCATTCAGGTAAATATAGAAACATTGTCACACTTGTACTGTGCTTTGTAAAAACACTTAAATACACAATTGTTGATCACTAATATGTGTTGGAATATATACATTTAGCACTAATTACTCTTTAGCATCAGTGTTTGTATAAAAACGTAAAGTATATTCCAACATGTAGGGCATAAATTCCTCTTAGAGATGCAAGCTTAATTAAACTGTATGAGTGATTTGTATGTTTCTCAAAATAAGAGTAGTAAACATACACACACATAACATCTGAACCTTATATCAGTGCATCTGTTTGATTTCTTGTGAAGAGGAATTTGCAGAAATGCGGAAAGTATTATAAATGAGTCCAGTCTTCTAAATAGAGTATCCACACCCAGTTAATCTCATTCACACCATAAGGAAGCCCCTGTGCATCAGCTGATTGACGACTGCTCATCCAGGCCCCGGTGAATCAGTAACAGGCCGGGCTTTACAAAGACAAACGGTTTCCTTCACACTGGATTTACCTGCCACTGGTTCACCTCCCAGTAAACAGCTTGTCTCCTTCATCTTCCTCCTGACAACAAGCCCCCTCACCACTCTGCAAGCTCCACTGTTTAGACACAGATTAACTTCCATTCAGAGGGAGACAAGCTATTGTCACGTCTTTCAAACAAAGCAATAATGCATGGCGTCTCGCCCCGCTGCCCTCATCTCTGTGTTAACCTCAGGAACATTCCTTAAAGTGGAACGATTTAATCCGGAGTGGCTTAGCTTACTGAGTAAATTGCAACGAGAACATTTTTTATTTTAATTGATTCAGATATTACTCATATTGCATAATCTGCAGTACACTGTATGATGATACTAAAGCCTCTGTATTCTCTTAGGATTGTGCATCAGAGGAGAAGGATTCAGACAATAAACCAAGTAAAACGGGTAAGTTCTTTAGTTTAGGTCAGTAAATTTTTAGTTGTGTAGAAATATTTTAATATCATGGGGTGGCTAAAACCATATCTGCAATTAGTTTAATCTGTTTTGTTATGTGCTTTTTTTTCTTTTCTTTTCTTTTTTTTTTGTTAAAAGGATTAATAAAAATATCTTCGTGAAGAATTTCAGCACCCACTTGTTTTTGTGAAATTCTACACTGGGTTTTAAAAGGATTTCTGTTTTTCTGTCTACAGTTTTTCAGCCACTGGATTTCTGTGAACTGTCCAACCGCTTTCCAAGAGATCAGTGGGATTCAGCGCTGCAGTTTTTCCTCAAAAAGCAGCAGGACTGATGGAGCTGCAAACGTGATGACAAAGCACTGTATTAATCGTTAGAAAAGACACTAAGATGTGGAGATGTTTTCAGCTGTTTTTTTGTTTTTGCACATGAGTAAAAGATATGCTCTTCAAACTGTGTCAGATGTACAAGAAAGAAAGAAGCCTTGTATATTTGTGCATCTAGTTTGATTTCTTGAAAGTCATTCTGTTGTTTAAGAGGAATTTGCACAAAATGTCTTATTTGTACATTTTAGTGAGAACATGCACACAACTACTTCATTTAACGTCTAAATAAGCCATTTACTTCTGTTTGTTCCGTTTGTAGACAGTAAAGCTTACAGCAGTGACCATCTAAACATGAAGTACTTACTTATACTGTAATATATAATTTGCCAAACGTTTTCTTCTATACTGTGTGTGTGTATTATTATGTTGAATGTGAATTACTAGAATGTTCTGTAGTCTACATAATGCCAGTTTAAAAAAAAATGCCCTGCCTTGATTCCTGATATGTGTTAAAGGTTCTATTTTTCAAATTTCACATTTTTTTCCTGTTCATTCACTTTTTGTTAGGAGGAACTTACAAATTAATATAATTTATTGAGTTTGTAATCAAAAATAAAATAAATATATGTGATTATGTGGTGTCAGATTTTTTTCTGTGCACAATGAGCAGATGTATTTAAACTCCATGTCCACCCTTAATTTGGCTTCCTGTGGAGTTGGATAATGATGGCCAATGTGAGCTATCATTGACGACACACGAGTACATATGAACTGGTTGAGACATATTGAGGTTTTTTGGATCTAGCTGCCCAAATCGAACTACAAGAAGAAAAAACTGAAATGCGGCAATCTACAGGTTAGACTCACTTCATTGTGCGGAAATGCAGTCTTGACATTGCAAGTTTAGGTTGTCCTGATCGGTTACAAGATAACCCCTGTTAAAATCCACAGGTTATATCACCCCATAGCCTTTTTTAATATTAAATAAATAGTTACCACTGCTGTATCTAATTTGCCACTTTTAAATGTTTATCAGCAGGCAATAGGATTGTTCATTTTAATCAGATCTCGTTTCCTTCAGTGATTTAAAAAAAGAAGAAAAGAAAAGATCCTCCCCGACAAATTGTAGCGGGTGTAGGATGTCACTGACGGCTTGACCTGTATGCTCTCTTGTCCAGCGGCTATTTGTCGCTCAGGATTCCTACTGGAATGAAAATAAACTCAAGACACGCCAGAATGCGTCCGCAGGCTGGGAGTCCCCTCAGCGCTGCGCGTTTTGTTGTGGGCCCATTCAGCGTATCCTTTGCAGGTGATGCCAGATGTAGATAAGGGGGCCGCCGAAGCCTGTCCTCTGTCTAGACTTGTAGCCTAACCACGGGGATTCACATGGTTGTAATGGTTTACTTTTTTGTTTGCACTTTTCCCCCTAAAAAAGCTCGATTTTTATCATTTTATCACCATAATTGGAACATAACATTACGCACAATTTGCTATAAATTTCAGCCCCAGGCTAAGGGAGAGCGCATTAATACTCATATAGCCAGTGTAAACACTCAAAGCCATAAAAACATATCAAGTCAGATTAAAAAAGCCGCAGACTATTGTGTCTCACTCAGTGAACCGTGATACATGTGCCAAATGCCTAATAATAATATATTGTCAACCATCAGTCACTGATCCACTTGGCGCAGAAACGCTAAATATAAGCAGATTCAGTGTTGCAGGCTCCTGCCTCACGGTGTGGAGGTTTGCACCTCTAGAAGCAAGAACATGTGTAAAACTGAAAGATTAAACTGGCCGAAGGAGTGTGAGTTTTTCTCTTTTTTTTGCACCACTTTTTTTCCCTGAGCTTTTCCAGATCAATCCCCACTTTAAACAAAGTCACGCTTTATAAGCAGCAGATGCGCTGTCATTTCCCATAAAACTGATTTATTTTCACTGGCCATAATTAAAATCTTCTGAATGTTTATGGAACAAATGGATTTTGCATGCAATAATCAGTCCCTTTATTGTTAAGTCCAGCCATGTCTGCCTTCAATAATAAATAATAATAACTTATTTTTTTCTGGAGGAACCGCGAACAGCGCGCATCTCTCTCTTATCTGTTTCAATAATTTACAATAGTCGATAGTGAAACGTGGAAATCATGCACATCTACACAGCTTGTATTTTTTTTCCCCTTTAAAACATACTGTAAGCATTAGCGTTCGGACGTCCAGAGCAGGCTCCCGTGTTTAAATCCCACCATATATTCCCGTTGTGTTCAGTTCAGGTGTGGGCGTTGTGGAGGCAAGGTGTCCCATATATAGCTCGAAAACCAGAATGTCCATGAACAGCTGCGTGTCCTGTCGAAGTGTCATGGGGCAGGAGAGTGGGATCAGATACCTAGATGTACAGGGAACAGTCAGACCTCAAATCCTCCAAAGGGGACTTGAATGAAATGATCCTCCAGCAAAATCCATCCTGGCTGTTATATTCGTTCTTTGAATGTCACTGAGGGTTTTTGCGCATTCCTGCAGCTCGGTGCCTCCAGCTGATCCCGGTACTTCCTCACGTGTCCACGGGACTCGGCACCATACTATTCGGAGTGTCCGGCAACTGAGACGACAGAGAGGTCACATCACTGCCCGAGGAGTTCCCCAGAGAGCCCGCTTCGGAGAAAGACACCTGCCAAAAGGGGGAAATGGTCAATTCAGCAGGGAAATGTCTTACGTTTTTAACAAGACCACAATAGGGAGACTTCAACATGTGTGAATGGAGCCTTTAAATATATCTTTATATACACACAAAGAGGGTTTTTTTTTCTTTTAAAAATGTAAAAGTATGAAATGAATCCATTTAAAACTATAGGCCCAGATTCCTCTCACAATCTCACGAATCCCCATCTTCGATAAAATGACCGCCAGATCAAGTGACTTGATACACACAAAACATGCATTTTGCGTTTAAATGTCTCCAATCTGATGGATAAAGCCATTTATAACTGTGAATTTTATATAAGTGTCTTTCATCACTAAGGTCTCGCTCTTACCCTCCCCCTGTCTGCGCATGTATGTAAGCAGCACCCTTCATGCCATTTCAACATTTTGAATATAATTTATGACGTGCAATCCCACCAGTTGTTGGAAAGCAGGCTGGTCGAGATCGGTCTGCAGGGCGAAGTCGCTGAGGGTTTTCCATGGAGGCTGGTAGGACTGCACCTCCACAGGATTCCCCTGCACGGTGTTGTCGTGCCGGATAGGACTGCCTGCCACCAGAGGTGTGCCTGTCAGGCCCTGCAGATTCTATGAGAGAGATTAAAAAAATACAACATATTTAGTTCAATCAAATATGCGTTAGCCAGCGGATGGATAAAGCTGGGATAAAGGTTAGTGCGCCGTTTGACGAGTAAAACCTTCCAATCTCAATGTGTTTATTAAATTATTAGTTTATTTCCTTTGTTACGTTTTGCATTATTATGTTTTGGGGTTTTTTTTGTTGTTGTTGTTGTTTTTTTTTTTTTTTGGGGGGGGGGGCATTGTTTGTTTGTTTGTTTTTAGCTTATAGTATCGTATAAACAAATAGCTAAAACGTAATGGAAATAAATAAAATGCAGCTCATACGCTTTAAAAAAGAACAAACTAAAATGCAGGAAATATCCACGTATAATAATAATAATAATAATTTTAACCTGCACAATAGCAGTATATGGAGCGGTTTCCGTGTTTCAAAGCTTTATTATTATTGTTATTATTTTTTAGTTTAATTTACATTTCCTTTAAAATAAAATACACTTATTTTAAATGATTTAATTTGTGACTTTCCCCCCTTTTTGTCAATTTTTTTTAATCAGCGTTTCTATTAATTTGTTATTGTTATACATTAGTCATGAGCATCAGCACTGCCTTTTCGTGTTATTACTGGGCTTCAGTTGTCCTACTTTAAATGAAAGTTGCCATGATAAGCTGCTGCGCAGTAGTTACAAAGTAGACTTGTGTTTTTAGGTGTTGAAACGTCAGATTATTTGCAACTGAAAACGTTTGTTTTTTTCCCCGGTGAACTTGTTTACTCACGGTTTTGTCGTTGTGCTGCTGCTGCTGAAGCTGTTTCATCAGGATGGACTTCTTCTTGTCTTTGCAGCGCTTGTTCTGAAACCAGACGCGGATCACCCTGGGGCTCAGGCCGGTCATCTCCACCAGCTGCTCCTTCATCAGAGCGTCCGGTCTCGGATTGGCATTGTAGCAGGTCCGCAGTGTGTGGAGCTGCTTCTCGTTGAGCACCGTCCGCACTCTGGTGGTCTTCTCGGACGGCTTGTGGACGTGGTTCCGGTGATGTGGAGGGTGCCGGACCGAAACTGGATCTAAGGAGACGGAAAATTTAAAAGTTAAACTAAATAACTGCATGTTTTATTTAAGGGGCAAAAGTAGACAAGCCTTTAAAAAATACAAATACCCCATGTCTTATTACAGGTATCACTGTAAACGGTCAAATATACTCCAATGGTATCAACACAATCAATTTAAATATGGAGGCCTTTTAATCGTGAAATAGTGAATGTGTCAAAAATAGATTTGGTGTATATACACAGAACTGGTTAATAGATACATACAAATGTGAATAATAATAATAATAATAATAATAATAATAATAATAATAATAATAATGTGCCTGGTATGTGAACAATAAGCCAGCTTATACCTGAGATGTGTAGCGGTCTGTTGTGAATGTTCCCCGGGCTCAGCGGGCTCCCTGCTGAGGCCCTCTCCATCATCAAGCCGTGGTCCGCCCGGCACAGCAGCTCGTCGTCCCGCAGGGAGAACTCGTCCCCCGGCAGGAGGTGTCGGCTGCACACCGAGCACCGAAAGCACTCCATGTGATACACATTGTCCCGGGCTCTCATCACCAGGTCGCTGCTACAGAAGCCCATGTTACACTTTGCACATTTGATGCCAAATAACCTGCAGAGGATCACGGAGATGTGTTGGTCCCATGCATTAATTCTGTATATTTCTTATTATTTATTTGGACTTAAATCTGATGCTGGTCTCACTTTATGATCCTAACAAAACGAGCACTAGCTTAACTGGGCAGGGAAAATAATTTTAAGCCCTGAATGTCTATAACTCAAATCAGACTGAGCTCTGGGCTTTAATTAACCTGTGCATTTGCAATTAATATAGCCCATCATGATGGACTTATCATTTTGCCTCATCCTTTAAAAAATAAATAAAAAATAACCTGTATTTTTAACGGTTTCTTTAAAAAATAGAAAAGGAAAAAAGAAAATCCAGAAAACTCTGCTGACTTACTACCTTGCATAATCTCTTTTACAGTAAGTCTTTCCGTCTCGGACGAAGCAAGTGCAGGTCTCGTCCAGATGCTGGTTGCACTCTGCACACTTGAGGCAGGCTGCGTGCCACTCCAGGTCCGGGGACACTCTCAGGATGTACTGGTCGTGTATCTGACTTCCACAGCCCACACACATTGCGATTCCTGACTTCTCTGTGAAGTGGGAATGCGATAATGCAAGATCGTATGTGCTCTTTTAATCCTCACGACATCCCTTCAAACCCACGCTAAGCTTAAGAAGAGAAACTATTGCGTACATATCACATCAAGCTTGTAGGTTCATTCCAAGAATATTGCTGAATAATTATAATTAGGCCACAGGGGCTAAAAATATCCCCAAGCATAACGACGTGGGTTTAAAAAAATGACCACAACACACATACACGTTTTATATAGCCCAGTTATGTTAAAGGTGAGGTGTGAACAGGCTTTGTGAACGTATCTCTTGCAAATTTTTAGGAATTTTCTGCAAGCCTTGAATATTATTAAGAGATTAATCATCAAACCCAGGCGTCTAAACAGCGTAAATGACATAAAAGTCCAAATAAACCCCCTCGCACGCACAAAATGAAGGGGAATTAGAAAGGGAATAATCTTACTTTTTGAATGATCCCCCATATCATCCAAGAAAGAAGTGTTGAGCAGGATATCCACCATACAGGAGAAATAGCCGAGTGCAAGGCGACAGACGGAGGAAGAAGAGGAGCAGAGGGGCAGAAGAGACCGTCCCGTCCCGGATGATAAACTTGTATTCCTCCTCCGAGAGGTGGAGAGAAAACAAAGATCATCGACCAGTGACGTCTGCAAACCTGGACGTCTGTGGGTCCGGGGAGAGGGTGCCATGCAAATCTCCTCCAAGACCCCCTGCTCTTTCTGTTCTATTGGCTTCTTGGGCTGGTTTTGTGTGCAGGAGGAGCGTGTGTGTGTGTGTGTGTGTGTGTGTGTGTGTGTGTCTGCGATTTTTCTTTTTAATTTTCAAGCAAGTGTGGCTTGGATGCATTATGCAGTTGTTGTATTTTTTTGTTAGTATTCCTTGCCTTGAAAATGTACACACGGGCCTTATCTCCTCTACTCTTATGTGATTATAATTTTTGCTTCTGCTGTGAGATTTTTGCTATTAAAGCTAGCAGGATGCGTTTAAAGTGATATTGATCTGAAGGTTTAATGAAAACACAGCCTTAAAGCTAGTTCTTCTTTTGCTTCTTTTTCTTCCTATTTGGTTAAACTGTAGTTGTTTTATGCAAATATCATATAAGGTGATTTTTCCAACCTTGTCTTCAAGCTGTCATAGTAAGTAATGCTCACATCAGCAGGGAGCCCTCTACTGGATGAAATATAGATCAGCTGAATATCAATCAGCTGGAGAAGTGAAACATAAATCTTGATCGTTGCTTTGGACAGCTCTTGAAGTTTTGCTCTAGTGGAAAAGAAGTCCTATAATAGCAATCTGCAAGGTGTCCTTTATATGTATACCTCAGGTTGAAGGTAGTTCATATCCACCATCCGCCCTAATCAAGCAGCCCTGTGCTCGCTGTTCAGCTGCTTTTTTTTTTTTTTTTTTTAACTTTTATCTTATTCATACGGTGATTTTAGCATGCAATTGCTTGTAAGGTGTTCTTGGGTATCTTGAGTTGCACCTATAAATTCAAATAAGAAAAAAAACGAAGTATTTTTTTTTCTTTTTTAAACGTCGATCAGCTGCAAAATCAAAACTTACAGAAAATAATGTTGCAGGCCTGATCCGTGAGGCATGGACAAAGAAACCTTCGGGGAGGTCTTGCATAGTGAGTCCTCAGTTCAGTGTGTGGATTCTTCGAGTTTGGTTGGACCTGTTACGGGTTGCGATAAGAGGCGTTTCCAGGGTTTTATCAGTTGGGTGGCACTGGACCAAGAACAAGTCAAGGGGTGCACAGGAAATAGGTATACTGGACACAATTTTGTCATGTGCCTTATAGGTTTATTAAATAAAACAGGTTCAAATACAAGTTTTTGTTGGAAAATTGTTTTGCAAGTGGGGGGAAAATAAATGAAAAAAAAAAACCCTGATGATTTTAATGACTTGCTGGGTTGCAGTTTATCAGTAACACAGTAAGTGATCAATTACTTAATATAAGTAGAATGGAATACAAATATTTGCATGAAAAATAAAGTAGAGAAGAATGAGAAAGCAACATAACTTTCTAATGCCCCTGGAGGTTTTCTTCTAGAGAAGAATGCTGGAGAAGGCCATCTACTGCCATTGAGCAGTTACATTAAGTCACGTTGTAACTCCCCAACAAGTTACACTGAGAGTTCAGGTTGGTGTTACATATAACCTGTAACATTTGCCTTAATGTCAGGACCCAGTATAGCCCAACAGAGGATTACACTGTAAGAAATTATGATTATTCAAAGTAGTTTAAAAAAATTATTTAAAAGGAACAATGTAGTTTGACATAGTTCCATCGCATAGTATGGAACCGATGTACTGCACGCTGAGTTTATAGATATTGCTAATTTCATGTTGCAAGTACTTTTTAGTGTTGTAGCTAATTTGTGTTTAAAAAATAAAGTGAGGGGAGAAAAACTTTCTTTTACTTTATTTTCACTTCTCAAACTGCACACAAAAGAAGCTTTTCAAAGAATCAAGTGTGAGTATATCTCGGTAATATTTGATCATATTTATTCAAAATGTATTCTTTCTTTCTGTCTCGAAATTTATTCTATTATTCTTTATTTTTGTTATTTTGCGTTTTCTCTACGCAGCACTTGCATATATAAGGAACTAGCGGAGGATCTCCAATCAGAGTTAAATGTGCTCCTGCTTGATTTGAAGAGGAAAACAAATATTAACTTAATACAAAAGACCCGGAAAACAAAACATAAAAAAGAAAGCTTCTTTTTATTTATTTATTTTGGTGTTTAATATTTCTGTCAATATGATTAAACTTTACAGAGAGAGAGGGAGAGAGAGGGAGAGGGGAGGGGGAGGGGGAGGAGCAAGAGCGTTGGCCGGAAGTTGCGGTTCTTGATCGAAGCTATCTCGCGAGAATTCCTCGCCGACGTCAGATGACCTTTGGCACAGTTTTGTGTCTGCAGGACTGGAAGGGAGCTGTAGCTTTTGGGGTCCAAGATGAACAGAGCTCTTAACAAATCAAATCTGAAACATTTGGTAAGAATAACGCTAACACTAACTTACAGTGAGGCATTGCATTAATTGGTTAAATCAGTTTTTAACAGTAAACGCTGGTTTCTTTGCAGCAGCTACTAGCTTGCTTTATGACTTAGCTACACATTACCCGGGTCATTGTCGTTTCCAGACGCAAGTGTGCTACAAGAAATTTACACATGTGGCAGTATTAGTTAACATAATGCGACAATAAGTCTACATACTATCTCTACTTTGTGAAATAGCTTAAAAAGGAGTTAATATTTTTGGAACTAAAGCTAGTTAGTGCTAGCCTGACTAGCCTCATGCTTATGAAACGGTTACGAAACTGCCACTTGCAGGTGTTACCAAAGAGTCAAAATTAAAAATACCCATGTCTGGTGAGATGTGTAGGCAATAAGTTGGTGGAAAAATGTAGTTTCCATATGTTTTTTGTATTTTGGGATTCTCCCTGTTATCCAATCAGTTTTTGTTTAACCCCCCTCCCCTTCCCCTTTACATGCCCTACCATAGTTAATGAGAATTTGGAAGGGTTACTTAGAAATTTCTTAATTATTTTACTCATTATGTCAAAAATAACTAGCTTGATCTAGCTTCACAGGCCAGTATCTGCCAGATTAAACCACCTATATCACCTTGAAACTGCACAGGTCCAACCTGCACTGAATAAAATAGAATAGAATAGAATAGACTAGAATAGAATTCAACTTTATTGTCATTGCACATGTCACAAGTACAAGGCAACGAAATGCAGTTTGCATCCATCCAGAATTGCTTTAGCCATGATATAGATATATTACAAAATATATATTAGCAATAATATAGGTATATAGATATATTACAGAAATGGGTTTGTTATAGGTGTGAGGGTACAAAAATGGGTCTATTATGGGTATGTTACAATGTACACGGTATGAAGGTATGTTATGAATATGCTATAACTATAAGTATGTACAGGCTGTAGTGGGTATACACTGCCGTAAAGTACAAGAATTGAGGAAGTGTTTTTTAGCATTTATTGATCGCAAGGTATTTATAAAGTTTTGCAAATGTTTTGTGTTATTTTTCATGCGTATGCTATGGATTCATTATTAAAAATTGTTTGGATCTGACACAAATCCTCTAAAATACATCAAACCTGACAGAAACTTGAACTCATAGTAGATTACGTCATGAAGACAGAGCACTTATAGATAGGTTTATGAAACTCAAATCTGTCATTTAATTCAGGTGGAAACTATAATATTCTGTCCTGTGTAACCTTTGCGAGTGCTTTATTGTGCATTGTGCATATAATGTTTTTCACAGGAAAAAGATATTTACACTGTTCTGTGGGAACCCCTGGTTGAGTTGACATGGCCTGTCCTTTTTGTCCATTTGCTGGTCTTTATCTGAATGACCTTTGCGTCACATGGCTGGTTAACTGTGTGAAGTCATGTCCAGATGAGGCTTGCAGCATCCTGTTTTACTTTGACTGAGCGAGATGCAGCCGTTTTAGAGGCTGCACCGAAAATTGTTTGCCCTCTATCCGCATTATGTGTGCACCTTCCCACAGCATTTATTTCTAAAGATGATCTCAGACTCTGTATCAAAATATTTAATGCACAACCATTTATTCTAAATAAAGCATGTATAAACACAGGTAAAGCATTAGGTAAAAATTATTATGTAGGACATTTGCCTATTATACAATTTTACTGCTCACTCTTGAACACATGAAATTGGTCAGTAGATACTTATGACATTGGATTGTGTGGTAGAAATGAAGATAAAATGAATTCAGCTTTTCTGCTCAACACTACTTCAGGATGATTGTGCTGTGATGATTATGGTGTCTGTGGTCAATTTTAGGTAGCAATATCTATCTCTTTTTTTTTTTCAAATGAAAAACAAATTTGATAAGAATACAGAAACATTCATATGTTTACCAAGCATGTATTTTATTTTTAACCTCTTTAGGCAGCAGAACCAACAAAACAGTGATATATTATCATTTTGACTGATTGTGTTTTCAGACTGGTCTTCTGCAGAGGTTTCAAAGCACCTTGGTCATTGCAGAGCACAACAATGAAAAATTAACTCCTATTACCCTCAATGCCATTACGGCTGCTACTAAAGTGGGAGGAGAGGTGTCCTGTCTGGTCGCTGGAACAAACTGTGCAAAGGTAGGTAAAGCTTTTGATGTGCAGAGTATGTGTGTGCGTGCATGTAAATGGAATAACTAAAATGACGACAGATCGTGTTGCCATTACGGAGCAAACGTGAAGTAAATATTAGTTAAACTGATGACAAATTTGTTAAGGGTGCAATAAAAGTGGCTGATTGCAGGAAACCTGGTTCTGACCAGAGTGATGGTGTTCTGATAAAGTTACAGACTCACTCCTGCTGCCACAGGCACAGTAGGACAGGCTTTATTCAGCACTTCTTCCAGTTCTCCAGAGCTAAAATTGGTTGGGTTTAATGTAAAAGTACAATCATGGAGCTCTTAGATGGAGACTAAGTTCAGCTTCCCTCCCCCCTTTATTAAACAACAAAGTAAAACAAAACGCAACAAAGGCAGGCATGGATCACCTCTGCTATTGTTGGTGTGTTTGTGCTTCACTATTGGAGTAGGATGTTATAGTGTGTATTTTGCTGTACACGAAGATATGCACAAAGAAAGTTGGATGTCGTTTCTGTGTTTTCAGGTTGCAGAGGAAATCAGCAAAGTGAAAGGTGTGAAGAAGGTCCTGGTGGCCCAACATGATTCTTACAAAGGTGGCCTACCAGGTATTGTTGGCGCTTCTTTTTTAAATATTTGCCAGTCTCTGAGTGATGTGGTAATTAACTTACACAGAGAGTAATAATATAATATAATGTATTTAATTAACCGCTCATATGGTTAAGAGATTAAGAACAGGTGTCACAGCATTCGTAGTATGCCATCTGCCTAATGTTGTTTCTGGTCTCGGACTATTTATTATTGAGTGATTTGTATATATTGTGCTATTTCCTAAATCTGTAACATATTGTATTGTTAAACAATCTAGTCTGTTTCTGTTAATGTTACTGTATTGGAGCAACTGTAACCCACATAATTTCCTTAAGGATTAATAAAGTATGCTGATTCTGATTTGTTTGTTTTATTAGAGGAGTTGACTCCACTTATCCTGCAGACACAAAAGCAGTTCAACTTCACTCACATCTGTGCTGGTGCCTCAGCTTTCGGAAAGGTAAATCACAGTAGACAAATGATGCTTGTATAACTTGCATTTCTGTATTTTATTACTCTTTTATTTTTTTGTCTAGTCACTAAATGAACTAATATTCTATTGTGTATATTTAACTGTGAAATCAGAAGCTCTTAGTTGATGTTATTTTGTGAAAATCCTGCTGTGAACAAAATGCCAAGCAAACATCTCTGTGAACTATACTGTGGCTGCCTTCCTCTTTTGTAGAACCTGCTTCCCAGAGTGGCTGCCAAGTTGGACGTCGCCCCAGTTTCAGATATTATTGAAGTCAAATCTTCAGATACTTTTGTTAGGACCATCTATGCAGGTAATCTTTTGTAAGCATGTTATGATATTGAGATCTAGCATTCTCATTGAGTTACAGATTTGTTGAACTACATTTTTAATGCACAGGTACAATAAACAATCTGCACTTTTCTAATTATTCTAAATATTCTTAACTATTTAAACATCTTTCAGTATCCTGCTCTGTTTGCACACTATGTGTACGCTAATTTAAATAACTGTACAGTACTCTGCTCTGGTAACTATTGTCCATGATGTAAATATGTAAAAATTGTGCTTCTGTTCTGTGTCCTGTTCTGTTTGTATATGTGTCTTTTTGCTGCTGATACAACCAAATTTCCCCTTGTGGGACAATTAAAGGATTATTCTATTCTATTCTATCAGTTTGACTTTCACTTTTATAATGGAAGTCAGCTTTTTTGTAATGTAGTCATCTAATTAAATGTTGGGATTAAACAGGAAATGCCCTCAGCACTGTGAAATGCAACGAGCCGATCAAGGTCTTCACCATCAGAGGGACTTGCTTTGAAGCAGCTCCAACAGAGGGAGGGGGTGCTGCATCAGAAGAAGGTGTAGTAGCTTACAGATTTATCCTGAACACGCTTAGAAACTAGGTGAAATTTTGGATGATGTTCAACAGCACCTTATTTGTTTTTATGTTTGAAATTTGTTTGTTTTTTGTTTTTTTTAATTGTTACTGGTTTGTCTGATCTGCAGTGTCTGCTTCCTCTCCGGTTGGAATTTCTGAGTGGCTGAAACAGAGTCTGACAAAGAGTGACCGTCCAGAGCTGACAAGTGCTAAAGTTGTGGTGTCAGGAGGTGTGCATAAACTGTTGAAGTTTGAATTTGGCAAAATATTTGTTTGTAACATAGACTTGCTATTGTATAGTTTAACAATGTGCACAGTAGACTAATGGTGTCTCTTTTCCTTTCTTTTTTCCTCCCTCAGGTAGGGGCTTGAAGAGTGGAGAAAACTTCAAGTTGCTTTATGACCTTGCAGATAAACTGAATGCTGCAGGTATTCTATTCTGGGAAAGTTTGGGTCATTTATGACTTTGCTTGGTTGCTTTTTTTGGCCCCATTTTAATTGCAAAATGTTCTTTTTCCAGTTGGTGCATCCAGAGCTGCAGTGGATGCTGGCTACGTCCCTAATGACATGCAGGTTGGACAGACTGGCAAAATTGTAGCACCGGTAGGTTAACAAAACAAACTATTTTTGATTGGTTATAGTGAAAATTAAGGTTTAAAAGGGGACAAAGTCTGTGTAAGTTTGCTTTTGACTGATGCCTGTTAGCCTTCATGTAGCAAATCACTATGATTATGATGGCTGCTATTCCCCCTTTTTTTTTCTTTTTTTTCTTTTTTTTAAAATAAAAAGGTTAACTTCCCATTATGTGATTCTGTCAGGTTACCCCAGCTGTGATTACCCACACATTAGGCCTCACGAAATATACATGATGGCACATTTTGGGCGCCTAAATGATTTAGCTGATCCATTAAAACAGAGTGCAGTGGATGTCTGGTCAGAGCCCCAGACCAGTCCAGACTGTCCAAATTAGATTTTCTAAATGTTATGACAAGCGTTTGGAATTTGGCTTAGTTAATTAAATACAGTCTAAATCTGGTTAGTTTATTCACCCCACCAATCTAAGAATGTTTAGTGATTCATTTTATTCATGTAAGATAAGCTCTCCTATGCCAATTAAAGCAAATGTTATCATACGGTTTAGTGTAAACATCAGAGTCAGGTGTCCTGGAATCATTTCTGTAATCAGAGTTCTGATGTTGCTCTATATCAGAGTTTTAGGGTATAAAATAATAATAATAATTGGCAGTATTGGCGAAACAGTATAAAACATGTCTGTCTAGAGATTTGTATGTCTATCTTAATTTATTTATCTGACTAATTGGAATCAGAGCTGTGTGTGAAAAGGGCTCTGGCTGACTGACATAAAAGTCTTTATTGTGTTATTAAGATATAAATAAAAAAAATTCCATTTGGAATGACAAACTAATTTTAAAAAATGTGCTGTTTGCTTTGTGGAAATGGAAACCTGCAGTTTATGTGATTTTTTTTTTCTTTTTTTTTTTTCTTTCATCTGACTGGTAGAACGTAGTCAGTCACGTTTGTAGAATGATGTTCTTATCCTCTGAAACTTCCAAGTGCAACAATAACCCTGAACTAAAATATTCATCTGGTATTAAAATGGTTGGGAGCGTTCTTCCAAGGAAGGTTCAGGAGATGTAGTAATGGCCGACCCTTTGCAGGCTCATCTAGACACTATGCAGCCAGAGTCCATGGCCTAGCCTTGAGCTTAAACTTCAGATCCTAAGCATGTAACACATGTAACATTTGCCTGGTTGTATTGTGCTTTTCATGTTCACAGGAGTTGTACATTGCTGTTGGTATCTCAGGAGCAATCCAGCACCTGGCAGGAATGAAGGATAGCAAGGTAAAGTCACTGGAGCGGTGTGTGCTCCATTTTCTATTTTTCCAATTTTCTTCTCTTAACTTTGTTAGTTTGTAATAAACAGAATGGAAAGTTTCACTTCTAATATTAAATTTTTAAAAATAATAAAGTTGCACTTGGTGTTCTCTGGTGACTTAACATTGTCATCCAAAAAACATGTTTACCTGGTATGGTTATGCTCAAAATACCCACTGAGATGATTTTGGCCTTTGCTGTGGGTTTTAATTGTTTTTGTCTTGTTTATATCATGAATCTTTTACTCTTCGTTAGCAGTGGGAGGAAAAATTCAATATATCTCAAATGCATAAATAGAATGATATTTTGCTTGACGATATTGGATCGATACAGGGACATCAAATATTGATATTTTAATAAATAAATTAAAATACTATGAACAACAGGCCTCATCTCGCCTGATAGACTGCATCCTTTCTGCAAACATTTGGAGTCTGATTTGGAGTGACTGCAGTCGCTCTCAGAGAGAATGCTGAAGGTCTGCAAATAGTTATCATCTAATTTATAAATGCAGACAGATTGATGTTGGCAGTCTCTTTCAATGGGCATCGCTCGACGGGACTCTGCACAACTGGCTACCAGCTTGTTTGTATTTTGGTTGTATTCTTGTGGAACATGAAGAAAAAAAGAAGGAAAATGAATTGCAAGAATTGCAAAACGTTCAAAATCATAAAAGTGTGTCAGGAGTGAAGCATCATATTAAAGTCTGCCCGTTCACAACTTTGTTTTTTAAACAATCCGTTTTCTGTGTCCATTGTGAAAACTAAAGTAAAATCTAAAGAAACATAAATGTAACATTTTGGTTGTTTTTGTCTTTTTTTTTCCACTTCAGACTATTGTTGCTATCAACAAGGACCCTGAAGCTCCTATTTTCCAGGTGGCTGACTACGGTTTGGTAGCCGATCTTTTCAAAGTAAGCCTCTGGGATTGATATGGCTATAATGATGTCACTATGATCCCACATTAGGAAGCAACCAAGCAATGCCTGGATTTACTTTGTATGTTTCTCGAGTCGTGAGTGATAGCCAGAATATAACATTTGCTCTCTCCTGGATAAATTTTGCATGATGCCTTATTCCACCTAATGGAAATGTGCAACTGTTGAATTATTAAATTCTTGAATTAATCTGAGGAGAGTGCAAGCTATAACTCTCCTGATATCAGAAGATATAAAAACAGATCAATAGCTTACAGAAGTTGGCTTCAGCGTGGTTTTAAAGCCTCTGCTTGCCAGGCCTCTTATATGCTCAGTTGCATTCAGGTGTCTAGCTGATACTTTGGGATGGCGAGCCAGGTGTACTAGCATGACTCAGTGGAGTCCAGTGCTGCCTGCAAAAGTCTGTTTTCATTTGTGTCCTGGTGATCATGTTTTATTTAGGTCCTCGGTAGTGCCTGAGCAGCCCAGGTGTCCTGACCAACTCTGTAGCAGTGATTAGTAATAATAGCTTGTGGCAGCAGAGTTGCGACCTACCAGGCAATGAGATCATCTTACGTGTGATCGTTCCACAGATAACTGATTAAAATGGATAGGCTTTCTACTACTGCCTCCAAATGGTGAATTGATACCCAGCTGGGTAGTGTAGTGGTAAGACTACACACCTTCGGAGTGGGAGTCACAAGTTCGATTCCCACCCGGTATCCAGTAAGGGTCCTTAGCAGCTAAAAGAGGCCTTTGAATCTGTTTTTTCTAAACTGTACAGACTACATTATCAGGGTTGTTATTTATTTTTTTAGGCCAGAAGTCTTTCTGAATTCATCATTGAATGTTTCAGTATCTGCAGCCTGCTGTACTATTGATAAATCTCCAAGTACCAACATGCAGCGTCCTTTGCCTAATAAACTCCTAAATGTTGTGATATGGATTATTCTGGGGAAAATGATGACAGGTTCTTATTAACATTTATCTTCAAATAAACCTGGGAATTACGTCACTGGTGATAAATGAAGAACAGAAATGGCTTGAAAGGGCTGCAGCTGAGAAATGTAATGCAATGCATTTGTTGAACAGTGCTAGTGCAAAATAGTGGACAAACACTAAATGTCTTCACTGTTTTTCTTTTAAGGCTGTTCCTGAGATGACTGAAGCTCTCAGCAAGTGAAGAGAGACAAACTCCCACCAGAATCTGATAACGACCAGTCTCCACCTTAAGAAATATTTAAAGCTGCGAGGCCTGCTTGCAGAGAATTTCATCATCTTCTCTCCGTTAATCTCAGTGAATACATTGTACTTACCTTTTGGCTGGAGGTTTCCTTTTTTTGCTTACGGTAGTACATGTGTTATTTGTATGTAACTTTCTGGGACATTAAAGGAGATCTTTGGAAATTCTCAGCTCTGTGATTCCTTCTAAGATGTAGCTCTTCGTGCTGACTTAGAGGTTATGTGACTAATGACATGCTCCTTGAAAGTTTATTTAATTGACACTAATGACTTGTTTTATTAACTTGCCATGTTTTTCACTTTATTGGGTTCATTTTGCAATGATGTCTTTCCATGATCAAGATAGAAAGTGCCTGTTGACAGAACAATAAACAGACTTTGCAATATGGTGGCAAATCTGAGAGGTTCATGCTATTCTGTCCTGTTCAGCATTTTATTCTAGCTTTCGAGTCCCTCGCTGTTTTTGAGCTGTGACTAGATGACCAAACCCAATCTGAAATATTTACACAACTTCCAAACATTAAAGTAATACAAAGAAAAAAAGATAGACCTGAATTGTGTGAAATATGTCATGTGTAGGTAGGTTTTTCAGTTAGCTTGTCGAGTGATGGTCATGCCATAGTTTGCAAAATCTCAGACATTTGACTCAGCTGGGTTTGGTCGGTTTCCAGTCATGGCATCTGGATAAAAACTCAACACGACTCATCCATCAATCAAAAGGATTCTGCACTCTCTTCACTCACAGAATTTAGATTAAAAATGTTAACGCAAATATAGAAACGGATTAGAAAGAAGATCCAATGGTACCCTGCAGCAGTCCATCAAAGAGGACTTTTCTTTATGAGTTTGGAGATTCTAGACAGACAAAACGGCTCATATACATATTACACTCAGAAAGAAACTTTCACTTTATATCTCAAATCAGTCCCTACGCCATTATCTCCACATCTACAAAGTGTATCAGAGGAACTAAGCCCTCAGCACCATCCTCTCACTGGTTTCATTTCCTAGAAATCAGACTTTAATGTATCAAAAGTGATTTTCAGTTTTCAGTTTTGGACAAAAGCCCCATTGCTGGTTTCTTTTAGTAAAAGTGTTTTTATGAGTGTCAATTCCTGATAAGTGTTGCCTGATAACAAGTCTGCTTCCCTCTCTCATCCATGCCCTTTGTTTGTGCTGCTCCCACGGGTTCATCCTCTCAGCTCCAGTAGTACAAAGAGGATGTCAGACATACAGTTTATGTGCCAGTGACTCCCAGCAGCGAAGTTTGGGAATTTAGTAGAGCAATAATTTTTGTGGCTGAAATAAAGAGCGAGTCCTGTGAAGTTATACATTTTACAGGCTCTTATGTCTCTGATAGACGGTTGATTTGAGTATCTACTGGCCCCATCATCCTATACTTCTCCTCTAGGAGAGGCTCGTTACCCTGCAGATGGATGACTGTCTTGGAGTTGAGCCCGACTCGGCTCTCCTGGTTCCTCTTGTTGTAGATGTTGACCCTGTGTTCCAGCTCGGGGCTGGTTTTCGTGGAACCTGTTGGGCTGGGTGGTTTCAGGTTGACGGGGTCGAGGCCCTTTTGTGTGAGACACGAGTCCTCAGACAGAGAAGAGAGCAACTCCTGCACCACAGCGCTGGGGCTCCCTCTCGGCTGAGTGCCCAGAGCCAGAGGGCTGCTGTAGGGCGGAGGGTAGCAACGTTGGTCGCTGTAGTCTGTGGACGTGGAGGCCTCACGCACCGTGGAGCTGCAGTCCATGGTGGAGCCAAGTGTGTGGCTGCTGATGCTGTGCTGACGGGTGCTGAAGCTGGCGCGGGACACTGTGGTTGTGGAGGCTTCGCTGACCGAGCTGCCTGTGCGCTGCAAACGGCTGGACGGCACCGCTTCGGCGCTTACCAAAGAGGGCGGTAGCTGACTCGGGTTGTTAGGCAGGTGCACATCTATGGCTGCTGTTGTAATGACTCGCGCTGGGTCTGGGATCCCTGTGTCTACAAAATAAGACAATGTGTAAGAGCCTGAAATATTGTGGTGCCACTTTGATTGAAGAAAGAGTCTGCTGAAGCTTACCACTGCTTGGCTCACTGTAGTACTGGCTGATATAGTTGTTCATGTCATCTTGACCATGATGATCTAAAAAGACAAAAGAGGAAAAATGGAATTCAGAGTGAACGTGGAAGCTGATCTGTAGTCCAAACTAAAAGCATGGACTACAGATTATTCGTTTGTTCATTCAATGTTAATTTGCAATTGATCACAATGCCTAAAAATTTTACATCATCATAGAATTTTATTATTACAGATCTGTCATTCAATATTTTCTTCATCTTCTTTTCAATTTCCAAAAATCATGAATATAGTTTTCTTGACATTAAGGGACAATTTATTAACATCAAGCTACATCATAAGAATTTCAACTACTTTGAATTTGCATAATTGAAATTGTGTATGACTGGTGACTTGGAATACAATAAAATCTAGACACTCACTAACCAATAATTTATTGAGTCCAACTACTGCTGCTGTTTAACGCAAATATCTAATCAGCGAATCACATGACAGCAACTCACATTATTTAAGCATGTGGAAACAAGACGAACTGCATAGTAGACACAAACTGTTCACACAGTAAAAAAATATAGAAATTTCTCTGGCAGATAATGAAAAAGCAGGAACCTTTCTCTATTTTAATTGTTATTGCTCATCTAGTACTTAATGTAGTGTAGTATGACTGGCAGTGGGGGAGGTCTTTATCAGTAGGAAAAAGTGTAAAACTTAAATACAGTTAAAAGCCCAAAATCTATGCCCTCCTTCACATTTTCAAAACATGTTCACTGGGGCCGGATTGGAGTCTTTGCTGGGCCGATTCTGGCACCCGGGCCTTATGTTTGACACCAGTGCTTTAATTTAAATGAAAATAAACTCTTTCAAGTACTCGTTTTATGTGACAGAACAGTCCAAATTGAAAAGGTGATCATCTTACAATCACATAAAACATAAATCAGGAAATTGATTTTATTACAAAATATGAATTTAGCAAATGTTTTATACTTTTTGGTTGAAATATTATTACCACTGAACAACTAATCAGTAATTACTATTAATATATTAGCTTACAAATTATTTCAGCTCAATAGTAATGAACACTTTTGGTGTGTGGAAATGTTTCGCAGATAGTAAATGAGTCAAACTGTTTCTCTTAAGTGCTTTCCAAGGTCCCAAAGGACCATCACCAGATGATCAATACCACATGAGTATATGAGGTTCAGGCCCAGTTAAAAGGTTGTCTGAGTAGAAACACTGTGGCTCAGATGTATGATAGATCGCACTGTGATTTATAGCTTTGATAAAGGAAAAGCCTCAGTGTTTGGAGCCCTGACATCACTTGTACTGACAGTGCTTTGTTGCTTTTAAGTCCTGTAAGTTATGACCTGTCACTGTGTGAAAGGTTTATAGTCCATCTATGTGCGGCACCAGAATTTTGATGTGGACTCTGAGCTGAACGTTTTGGAAAACAGGACACCGACACTGTGTCGTGTATGTTGGCCACGATTAACGGCCCAACACTCCACCATGAAGAGCGGAGCAATGTTCAAGGTTTTTGAGTCAAAAGGGATTTCTTTCAAAATTTCTAACCAACCCAAAGGTTGGCCAGGTTCTTTTAGTCTACCAATTCCCCCTTCTCCATGTGTAAGCATGGACGTGATTTACCACGGAAAGTGCGGCCTGGATTCCTTTCCATGCACACAGGTCGTTGATAACTTGTAATACAAAGAGCTTGGGTATTCTGGACAGTTACCTGCAGCACCCCCAGGCTCTCTAACTTTGTTTGGCCTGTGATGCTCAGAGGCCCCAGGGGCCAGACCGTCCACCTCCTGGAAACTGCTGCTCTGTTTACCCCACATATGGTGGATCTGCATGGCTGCTTCACGCTCTGCAACAAGATCCAGGTCCTGCTGAGCCAGGTGGGCCCTGAGCTGCCTGATTTCAAACTAAAAAAAAGAAAAAGAGATGAGAGAAAAGGACAGAAGAATTTAAAATAAAACACACAAGTGTTTTGAACACAAACAGTCTTTGTCTTCATTTCTGGATTGAAGTGGAGAACACAGTGATGTTCACTGTTTTATTTTGGTAATGTGACTTAAAACAGTGACAGAACCGCAACTCCATATATTGCTATGAGGTATTGCATAGTGCTGATTATGTGATATCCAGACTGCAGCAAAAAGATTATGCAGCTGTGCTGTGAGATCGATTGTCTTATCATCTTTGTCTTTTTGAGCACAGATTTATTATTTTAGTGCACATCACTTTGCTGCCCTCTGCTGGTCACACACAGCTATAAAGTTGCACGAGGGATAGAGAAGAGATAAGAACACATACGGCCTGTTCTTGGCAGATCTGGGTGAGTCGATCAAGCTGTTCCTCCCTCACAGCCTTGGCCTTCTCATACTGTTGGATCTCCAGCTCCATTTCCACCTTTACTTGCAGGACATAGGCTGGAAGAAAAGGACATGTTACACTCAGTAAGATATTTTTATCTTGTAAATAAAAGCCATCATATTTTCAAAGTTGGTGCCAGATGACATGGACTACTACCTGCAAAGCTTGTGTAAAAAGAGCTGTATGTTTTAAGAGAAGATTTGAAGGAATATTTGGACTGCTTTAGATTTCACAGCATCCTTTGAGTGGTTGGTGTAGGTGCTGACAGCTGACTTGAAACATAAGCGTTTAAAAAAAAAGTATCTCTTAGAAAAACTATAAGAAAGGACATGAACATGAAAACATGATTTATTTATTCTCTCTAAATGAAAATACTGAAAAAATGATCAAATTATTTGCCTATAGTGGCTTTTCTGTAAGTACTGAATCCATTATCACATATTATGTCCTTCTACTATCATTACTGGTAAAAATAATAATAAAAAAAAAATGATAAAAGTCTCAAGTGAGCCAACAACCTGCAGATTAAAGAGGCTGATACCACTGGGAGCACTATGCATTATCTAACTGACAGTAAAGGACAGGATGTAGGGGACACCAGCCCCTCCTAGCCTTACCGTCAATGATCCTCTTAACCCTCCAGATCCGCAGCGTAACGATGAGACCGATAGCATCCCAGGGGCTGCTGGGGCCGTTGGCCACTGTGGAGGCCACCATGGGGGCCAGAGAGAGTACGATGACAGCTCCATCAAACACCTGAGAAAGTGCACACATACACACACACACACAGACCAGGTTACTGCTATACTGCTTTGAGCTTATGTAGTTGCCAGTCTGAGCTATGACATTGAAGGAATGACACTGCAGTGAAAGAGGGCCCCAAGTCAGGACTAATGGGACTCACGGGAGCCTACCTCTACTTTGTTCTCGATGTAATCCCATATCCCCAACACCACGATCCTGAACACGGTCTGAGACAGCAGGAATAGGGGTGGGGGGCAGAGATAGGGACAGTGAGCAAATTACAAAGGAGCAAGATGGAAGAATACAATCACAGCTAAATTGAGAGAGAGAGAGACAGAGAGAGATAGAGTGCAGTCTGTGGTCATCATCAATAATAAACCGGACATTTCATCCCCTCTTTTATTCTTTCAGTGCGAATTCATCAGTTAAGCCGTATTCACACGCAGCAAGAGCAAAAATTAGAGACACCGCACTATCTCCTTCTGCTGACACAGCAGCGACTGCGGAGAGCAAACAAACCTCCATCTTCTGCCATTCTGAACAAACTTCACAAACCAGTCAAACTGCTGATTCCACTGCTTCAGAGTAACACTGAGGGGTTCCCTCTGTTGACTCCAGCTAAACAAAAGTTACCACTCAGATGGTCAAGTTTAAAGAACTAAGACAAATTCGGCTGGCTCTGAGGAAAACGGTGATCAATACAATACAATGAACTTACCTGGGGCCTCGAAATTATTTAAAACTGGCAGCACAGAAAAGCCCGAAAGGTTCAGTTTAAAAACAAATGCATGCGCCGCAGATCAATCGAATAACCTAAGAAGGAACCGGGCGTGCCAGCTTTAACAGCAGTGGTTATACGTGCACATTCAGGGTACGTGTGCACGATTTTAAATCTTTTATATATGAGCGCGGTAAACGGAGGTGTGCTCTTGTTCACCTGCACTAATCACAATCTAATCATGCCGTGACAGAGGGCATCGGGCATTTCATGGCGTTATTAGTATTGTAATGAGAATCTGCCAGTGTAACTCACTTGCCCACACATACTGCACAACATAGCATTAATCAAGAGGCAGCTGCATCAGCTGTAAGTGAGACTGGTTTTTTTGCATCGAGTGGAGGAAGACTCACCTCAGTGAAGAACACAGAAAGAATGGCCAAGCTGATCCAGTGGATGATGCTGGCAAACTGGAATGCATTATTAACTAAAGGGAATAAAAAAAGAGAGGAAAAAACTGATCAGGAGATGTGGTTAAAGGTTGATGCTGTATTTTGTTAGGAATATAACAAACAACCTGCACTGTACATGCTGCATAACACTGACAGGTTGCAGTAAGTCTGTGGAAAATGCAACTGAAGAATGAGGCATCATGACAAGTATGAAACCAGTGCATACTGTGCATGCACGCGTCTTCTTTCTATTCATCAGGCTAATTGTGGACAAGCTCAAACAGCACTACGCTGTCAGCTGAAGCGCTTCTCGTCACGCCCCACATCTTCCCAATCTGTCTCTGTTTGCTGTGCTCAGTGATCTGTCTATCAGTCAATTCATCTTCCTCCAGTCCTCCCCACAATCACCCGGCAGCCGACTCCGCGTTGCTCGATTCCTTTGTCCGCTATCTCCCTTCACACATTTGTCTCACTTTCCTTTTGTCTGGTCAGTGAGTCGGTCCCGGGGGAACAGTAAAGACCTGAATGCATTTGGATATTGCTGGTGTAAGACCATGTGTGTTAGCCCTCTGACATCAAAAAGGCCAACGCTCCCGACCCTCTGCTCATGATAGATGAGGATGTCTTCACCGAGCCAGATAATGTAGATAAAAGGTGATACTGGGGTGAGATGGGTCGGACTGGAATTTCAAGCACCTGTCATTCAGTGTTAACTGTGGAATACTAATGGAAGGTTTTTTTCCCCCCAGACCGTGATTGATCAGAGCCTTGGGTCCCAGAACAGATCATAAATGACACTCACTCATTACACAGTAGATTTACGAGATGAGGTTAGCAGCAATTTATTTTCTTTGCAAAAACAAAAACTTACCTGAATTGTGTTCTAGTCAAAGTTCTTTACTTATAAAATAGTATATTATATGATTTTAAAAATACTAACAAATATATATTATCATTGTAGTTTTGACAAGGATAGCTTAAATTCACATTTACGTCACAATGATTTTCATTGATGATTGATTTTATGCAAATGAGGGTGTATCCAGTTTTAAAAAAAAATCCCAGCCACATTTTTCCCCGCTTCGGTTTCACTCACACTGTAACAGCTTGGTGTCTATGAGCAGCTCCAGCAGCAGCAGCACCACCACCAGAATGACACAAGCCACTAGGAAGCAGTTGAAGCCTGCCGACAGCAGACAGACCTGCCACAGCGCTGCCCTTCGTCCACAGCATGGCTTCAGCCAGTTTGACCTGAGTGGAGGGGGAGCAAGGCGGTGTGAGACACAGAAAGGCAGAGAAGACACGCCGTGAGTCTCGCTGAACAGAACTCAGATCTGACGGGAACACTCAAGGTCGAATCAATAAAACACACGGAACATCAAAATGGAGCAAATTTGTAGGGTATTCAGCCTTCTCAGTTCAGCATTCTCCTAAAATGTTTTTCAGCAGAGGGCACTATTCCTCATTTAAGCCATAAAAAATGCAAGAAATGAATGCTGGAACGAATTTACAGTCTTAGATTTAAGAGTTTAAAAAAGTGAATGTGAATTATAAATACACAGTTCGCTAGGACTGAAATGATATATCAGTATGAAGAAATCGTAAGTATGAATTAAAGGGTGCCCTTTCCCTCAGTTCCTCTTAAAGCTCCTCTTTCTGGCCTTTTCTGCAACTTTTCCTTCATTTTTTAAGGTCTGTTTTTTTTCTGCCATCATTAAGCAGTGTAGTTAAATCAATACCAGTCACTAATTGTAGGCAGTAAACATATATTTAATGATAAAACATCAGAGCACCAAGAAAGAAGGTGAAAGGTCACTCAAGTTTAAAGTGAAATTCTTGTCTCTGCTTTTCACCGCTTGAGAAGACAAAACTTTCTTTCAGGGAAACTGTCTAGCTTGTTGACTTTTTTTGTTAAGAGCCTGGCTGAAAGTTAACTTCTTGGTTCTTGGTTAGGATCTTGGTTTGAGCTCTGTATGACTGACTGGTTCAATAATGTAGCTCTCCTGGTACAACAGTGGGGCTGCACTTGCACCATTTGGAGGATGCATATAGACACATGACACATATACACGCATGACGCAGATGTTTTCTTAACTGAATGACAATTTCTTCAACTTTGTTTTGTTCTCAGCACAAGAATTGTTTCTTCTCTCATACCTGCCTGCGTGTTTGAGAGTGAAGTAGAGGCAAAGCCTGCATTAGTTGGACTGCCCGATCCCAGCTTTGGCCAGCTTTGATGCACTTTACATGCTATTATTCCCACTGGTGCCTTATACAGCCATCTGTATTTTCCATTAGTCTGGAGCATCCCTAGCGTGCTTCTTCTTTGCACAGGTACATTGTGGCTGAAGATAAGTGTCACACTTGCCTTAAATCCACCCTTGAGTTCCTCTTTATGTTTTTCCAATCAGAAACTGACCTGTTGAGATGCGTAGGGAGTTATGGGCGGTAAATAGTGATACATTTGCAGGAGCCACACAGGGCTTTTCCAATGCGTCTACAGTCATGCATCCAACCCTGCACGCTAACCAGAGGTACTCTAAACAGGAAAGATGTATGCGCACACACGGGGTTGCCATCTTTTTCACAAGCATCAATGAGAAAGGCAGTGCTGTCCTTTGAAAATAACCACTATCTGTTGTCACCTGTCCCCCATAGGAGTAAAGCTACGGGCAATGTCTGTCAGAGGAGAAGAGAGGATGCAATTTATTCTACTCTTTCCTTTGCTTGAGCTCAGAATGAAGGAGGCAGACACTGAGAGAGAGAAAGCGGGGTGCAGCCGGTTCAAAGGCATTGGGATTCATCCAAAAGAGAATCAGAGAGAGAGCCAGAAAGGAAGGAGGGGCAGTTGGAACAGGAAGAATGAAAACGAGAACAGAGAAAGATACAAATTTAGTTCAAGGATTTTTCTCATTTTTAGGTCCTTTTTGTAATTTTGGCCGTCAGTCCTATAGATTGATTTTTTGCAGACAAGAACAGCAGCATTGTTCATATCTATTTTTACCTTTAGAATCAATTATATACATAAATTAGCTGAAATGGTGACTTATTTGCAGCCTGTATGACTGACTGCTGTTGTTTCTTAGACTTTTTTTTTTTCATTTCCCTGATGCTTCCGTTTCAGAAATGGCTTTCGTAGTAGTACACGGTTGTCGATCCTGAGGAGTGCTGCAGTTTTGCAGTTACAGCTCTGGTGTAGCACAGCTTCATATCCTTTCTATCCTTCACCAAGGTCAGCAGAGGGGCTGGAGCTTGGCCACACTGTGCCACTGCTCTCCCAGTGGCTCTCGGCCCTCTGCAACAACCCTCTGTACCAGCCAATACTAACAGATTAGTAGCTCAACACCTGAGGTGACAAAGAGGTAGTTCAGCATAACGGTATCATTAGCAAATACCTCGGAGACTTTCCCCAGCACCAATCCGTTCCCAGGGAACAATGTCAAACCCCATCTGCCAGTGCAGAAGAGCCAAGAAAAAAAAAAAGAGAAAGATTTACCTAATGATGTGCCTCGCACACAGTCACAGGACATTTGTGCACCATTAGTTAGATAGAGTGAGATAGAATGAGCAACACACACGCCAAGAGAGACACCTCACTTATCTTCATGTTTGAAAAGCATGATTTAACTCATACTGTGTGGAATCATAATTCATTCAGACCTTTCCCACAAGCCAGGCAGAAAAGGTATTAATTTAATAAACCTGTAAAGAAAAACCCTGTCTGGAAGCAGAGTAAATGGCAGTGATGGATTAGCCCAAGCTCAGAAACTTAATTTTAGGGAAATCGCTTTAAACCTTGAACACTGAGAACCTGAAGTATTTATGAGGAAGTGAGGCTTCAGTGATGGAGCAAGCCAAGGAAGAAAATCACCTCACTCTCTTGCGGGGTCAAGTCAGGTTCAGACCAAATGAGTAATCCCTCAAGGATTTCTCATGCACGCATATAATAAGAAAAAGAATTGGCCCCGTCCTCTTTTTTTAGTTGTGTGCGTATTTGTCACACTTAAAAGTTTCTGCTCGTTAAGCAAGTTTTAATGCTTCATAACCCAAGTAAATAGAAAATACAGTTTTTAAATGATAATTTTATATATTAGGGGAAAAAAATGCCCCCTAAACCTAATAACTGGTTGTGCCACCCTTAGCAGCAAGAATTGCAATCAAGCATTTGTTATAACTGGCAGTAAGTCTTTCAGATCACTGTGGAAGAATTTTGTCCAACTCTTTCTTGCAGAATTGCTTGAATTTAGCCACTTTGGAGCGTTTTTGAGTGTTTTGGGGCCAATATAGGATGATGCCAAAGCATCTCAATCAGATTTAAGTCTGGACTTTGAATAGGTCGCTCCAAAAGCTTTATTTTGTTTCATTTTTTTGCCCTTCAGCCCCTGGTGGCCGGACATTCTCTTTCAGGGTTTTATGTTAGAGAGCAGAATTTATGGTTTTAAGTTGTCCAGGTCCTGAAACAGCAAAGCAGCCCCAGACCATCACACTATCACCACTAGTCTCAAACCTGATAAAGTTAAATTTTATCATCAAGATGGGTTTTTTTGGGGGCAAATGTGAGACGAGTCTCTGTGTTCTTTTTGCTCAGCAGTGGTTTTCTCCTTGGCGCTCTCCCATCGATGCCATTTTTGCCCAGTCTCTTTCTTGCTGGAGTCCCAAAGCCCTAAAAATGGCTTTGTAACCCTTTCCTCCTCCCCCCACCCCCACCCTTATTACTAATGGTAGTTAATGATTTAACAAGTGAGAGCATTTACTCTATTTTTTTTTTAAACAAAGGAGCAGTTAAGTTTTTAAATCATCATTTGAAAACTATTTTGTCTTTACTTAGGTTTTCTTTGTCTAAAATTAAAATCAGTTTGATGATCTGAAACATGCAAGTATGACAAATCTAAAAATAAAAGTGCCTTGTACGTGCACAGGGAAACATCATGTGTATACTTTAAGGGACACTGTGTACAGAGGAAATTAAAGAATGAAAGATGCAGGGTAGCATGAACTGTGGACAGGTTTATAAAGACATCAATGTACCAGTGGCTGCAGCGGCAAAAGATTGAAGGGAGTCCGGCAGCAGCGGAGAAAAAGGGGATTAGATCATGAGATCGATCAATGCTGTACATGATGCTGGCTGCAGAATGGCCACTATAGTAGCAACAAAGTAGACAAAGACGTTAAGCAGAATGACTGGCACTGATGAAAGTGTCTGGTTGCTCTGCTGGGGCCCATTCACACAGATGGGACAGCGTTTTGGCTCCATCCCCAGCTAAGTAACTCTCACTGAGATGAGGATCCTAGGAGCATGTCTTTTATTATACTGTCTCCAGTAATTGAGACAAGATAAAATACAGCGTAAACTCATCAGGTACAAGTTAGATGGTAATTAAATCAGGGAAGTGGTGCTTTATTTGTGTGTATAAGTTTGTAGGGTAGGAGAGAAGGGGGGAGGCTGCAAATGGGAAAATTTATCCAGAAGGAATGAGCGACTATGAGCTCCTCAAAGGTATTGATTAATTGATTACAGCACACACACGCACACACTTACATACACACACTCATAAAGGGAAGCAATAAACAACTGCAAACATTAAGCACTAATATACAGTTGCTCTTGATGCTGTCTTGTAAATTACCTTCTGAAACTCTTGATTGGCTATTCAGTGAAAATAAAACAAGGACACCAGGGTGCAGAGGTGTGACATTTGCCATAAATTCACCATTAATTATGATTTAGGTCTAAAATACATAAAGTGTCCATTCAATACCAGGCCAAGACCCAGATCACTGCCTAGTGGCCATTCAGAATGAATGAATGTGACCACTGGTTTCAGGTTACGAGCACAGAACATGAGTTTAACCAAACAGATGCAGTATTTGCTCCTTAGATTAATTTTATAAAGTGTGTCTATGAATTAAATGACTTACAAATAATCAAAATCATCTATATTTCATTGAAAATAGTACACACAGATATTAAATGTTGAATATGAGACACTATTGCTTTTAAAAATATTTTGCCTTCAAGGCTATAAAACATTTAACAGTAGAAAGTCTCACGGCTAATTAGGTTAATTGGTAACAGGTCAGTCACATACCTTCATTGACCTTTCTTTAACCCACTAGGGCCACCATGGTAACAAAGAGACAGACAAATAACTCTTTTTTTCCCTTTTTTTTTTTTTACATCCACACCTCAATTAGTTACAAAAAGAGCAGAGAAACCGACAGAGAAAGATGTCACCCTCTCTGCTTTCTCAATAAATAAACACTGGGGAAGGTTAATCTCTGAAGTGTAGTGGTTTACAAATTATCCTAACAAAAGGTGGATCCCCTGATTTGGTCTTGTGAGGAAACCAGAGTACCCAGGGAGAACCTGTGTAGACATGGGGAGAACATACAAACTCCAGATGGTGGATTCAAACCTAGGGCCTTCGTCCTGTGAGACAAAAGTGCTAACCGCTGCACCACCGTGATGTCCAATAAAGAGTTTCAACTGTTAAAATGATTTGTAAATTATCAGCCCTGCATCAGACTGTAAACCTGTCCAGGTCGTACCCTGCCTCTCGCTCGACGATAGCTGGGATAGGTACCAGCCCACCCATGAGCCTGAATTGAATAAGATGGATGGAGGGATGGATTTGTTGATAACTGGATTCTGCATCCTAACATCTTTGTGCTTACACATGTGCATTGCACATGGAAAGTATGGATAAGTATGGAAAGTATGGATGAAAGTATGGATACTTTCATCTAAGTGGTTATGTTGATATCCTATGTTCTGGTTTAAGTTGCAGACATCGCGTGGATCTATCTGACAGCAAGACATTTTTGAAGTGCTGCTCGACTCAGATTGTCTGTCTCCTCTCAATTTCTCTCGCCCTGCTCAAATAACTATATAGCCATGTGGTTCCTCCTCTATAAACTTCAACCAATTCGCACCAATCTGCTGAACTCAGCAGGATCGGACAGGGGAAAATGGACCACAACCGTGTGCGCCTGCAGGCTACTCCACAGCAGCACTCAGAAGACTTAATCTCATTCAGGCTCTTCAAGCACTCTGCTTTACACCTATCTCTTAGCTTACTTTTTTACACTTAAAGAGGCATTTCATAAGAGATATGATACAGAACACTGATTATTTTTTTTTCATACTTGAGAACTTCAGTTTCCTGAGAAAGCACTGCCCAGATTTATTGAATATGAAGCCAAATGCCTACTTACAATTGACAAAATCCTTTCCTGTAAAATGCCCGATGAGTCATCAAGTCATGTCTTATCAGAACCAAAAGAAGGAAAGAAGCCCTGAAAGAAGAAACCAGCTAAGCAGCAAATCACCTTAAGTGCTGCTAGTAATATCTTACAAATTCCTATCTGACAAATTATCTGTACTAAACCAAGGTAAAAAGATTTATTCAAGATTTTTTAAAAATATGGGTTTATTATTGAATCATATACTACTAATACACCAATACAGATAATTATTTTAAGAATGTAAAAATTATCATATGTATACATCATATAATAAATTCTTTGTACTTCATATTTTATAACAAATACCTAGTAGCAAGTTTGACTTTTTATTACTTGTGGCATAGATTCAACCAGATGCTGGAAACATCCCATGATGATTTTGCTCTATGTTGACATGATAGCATCACACAGACACTGCAGATATGTTGGTATGAGATATCTCTCATTTCACAATGTCACAAAGGTACTCTATTGGATTGAGATCTGGTGACTGTGGAGGCCGTCCGAGTACGGTAATCTCATCATGTTCAAGAAACCAGATTGAGATGATTTGAGCTTTGGGACATGAATCATTGTCCTCCTGGAAGAAGTCATCAGAAGATGGGTACACTGTAGTCAGCAACAACACTCGGGTGGGCTGTGGGATTTAAATGATGCTCAGTTGATATTAAGGAGCCCAAGGTGTGCCAAGAAGTATCATTCACAACATTACACCACCACAAGGTTAAACAGCTAATACAAGGCAGGATGAATCCAAGCTTTCATGTTGTTTATACCAAATTCTGACCCAGCACCATTACATCACCGCCATGAGCCTGAACCACTGATACAAGGCAGGATGCATTCATGCGTCTGTGTCGTTAATGCCAAAATCTGACCCTAGCATCTTAATTTAGCAGCGGAATTCAAGAACAGACAAGTTTTTCCAACCTTGAAGACTCTGTGAAAATTGTAGCTTCAGTTTTCTGCTTTCAGCTGACATGACATGGTCTTCTGCTACTAGCAGTTGTGCATTCAGAGATCCTCTTCTGCATACCTTGGTTGTAACGACTAGTTGTTCTAGTTACTATTGCCTTCCTATTAACCCAGAGCAGTCTGGTCATTTTACTCTGACTTCTGACATCAACATGGCACTTTCATCCAGAGTGCTGTGGTTCACTGGATATTTTTTCTTTATCATTCTCTGTAAACTCTGTGGTTTTGTGATAACATCCTAGTAGATCAGCAGTGAAATACTCAGCCCCCATTCGGCCCCAACAACTATGCCATCATCAAAGTTTTTGTCTTCTGTCCTCATTGAGCAGGTCATCTCCTGTATTGAGTTGCTGACATATTATGGACTAATTAGATTTTTTGCAACAACAAGCAATTGAACAAGTGCACCTAAAAAGTGGCAAATGGGTATGCATGATGTACTGTAACTAATACATCATGACTGAGTGGTTCGAACCCCTCTGACTTGAGCATGACACTACTTCTGCATTACCTCAAGCATTTTTTTTCCTGCATTATGTTGTGTAAAAATCATTTCATGACTGATGAACTGATACTGTCTGAAAAATATTATTGGTCTGGTTCTTTTTACATGTGCCAATAAGTACAGTTAAGGACCTAACATGTGTGTCTGGTGTGCCACCTGCGTCCTTCTAACCTTCTTTGGGAAAATCCATGCAGCTTCTCAGTATAACCAGATATTTCCACTGGTTTCTGAAAGCAATCAGCTATCATCTCTTCACTCTGTGGTACAGCCTAGCAGAAGGGGCTCGGCGATAGTCCCAGCCAGAGAAATGGGCCACAGATACCAAGCAAATGGAGATGGATGGGGCTCCATGTGCAGAGCAGCAGACAAGCTGTCCCTGATAAATGGTTTTTCACCAGGACACTTGATCTCTCTCGCTCTCAGCCTAAAAAGCAATCTCACACTTTGCATGTCTGTGAATATTAACAAACCCTCAAACCCTGCACTCAAATGTCATCTATTGTGTTGCACATGGTGCCAGGCAAGAGAGCCAATTTGATAGAGAGGACTGTTACTGTGTGTGTTTGAAATAGAGTCAGAGGGAAGAGAAAAAAAAGAGAAATCCTGTTCTCTTTTCAGACATCCATCAACAAAGAACAGGTACAGTATGGCTCTGGTGCCAAAGCCCCATGACATATTGCTGCTGCCAAGCTTCACACTAGACTCTGGCAGTGTACTTCATAGCTATATTCTACAGTCTGGATTTTTTTAATTATTACATCTTATTTCAACCTTGAGCACTTCAACCCTGGGCTTTTTTTTTATAATGTGCAGTTTGACATGCTGCTATATTAATGCATTTTCATGGGGAGAAAGAGGGTGGAGAGCTTTATTTCAGGCAGTAAATAAAGATTTTGTTAGCAAGTGCAATTAGTCCAGGTGCCTGGGCACAATTTTTCCTTATCTAATGTCTAACATTTCCATGCAACATGGCACGGGGCTAATTCCACACAACACACAGAGAAATGACACTCATCAAACAGAATCATCTAGCATGATCTGCAGCTGGCAGCTTGGAGAATTAAAGTGCGGAGGAAAGTCGTCTGCTCCATTTCTCTCTCCTCTTTATCCTCTCCGCCTCTCTTCTCTACTCAAAATGGCAGGTTAACCCATATGAACCATCTGTCATTGCTGCAGTGCTTCACACCTCCTAGTCTGGCCCCTGGAAATCAGTGGCATATGTTACTACTGCTGTGGACAGCAGACTGATCTGGGGATGATAAGTCAGGACAAGCTTAGGATGTACAGCTCGGGGTTTAAAGGCTGAGGCCAGGCAGACACTCTTTAAGGGAAAGAAGCATAAAACTCTTTGTACATGTCTAAAAGTGCGTTTGGACTGACAGAATTGTGCAGATGCATTCTTTTCCTTTTGTAAAAAATCATATCAGTAATCTGGGGCATATATATTGTCCTCTTATAAATTTCAGTGTGCATGTGCACAAGCCTGATTTCTGCTCCAACCTTTATGCATGAACAGATGCAGGCACTCCCTTATTTTTACTTCCACAAAGAATTTCTGTTTGCAAAACAGCTTATGAATAACAGTCATAACAGCTAAAGAAAACAGCAAAGAAGTCCCAAATGGGACTCTAAAACACTTGTTAGCAAAGCAGAAAAGAGAAAAACAACTGGAAATATGTATTTAGTGATCTCAATAACAAACAGAAGAAAGAAAATCTGAAGAAAAAACTAAAGAGGACCCCAGCAGAGACAAACGTAGGCAGCAGTCGAACAGCAAACAAGAGACAAAGAGGCGCGCCAGTTCACACGAGGAAAGAAAGCCAATATGCAACCTCACAGCTATTTACACCACCAATTTCCAATGACAATAACACACCCAATAAAACTGAGCACGCACTAAATGATCTGTAATAAACTTTGTGAATGGTAAATTGTACATATTAGTATAAATAGGTGTGTTTGGAAACAACAGGTATTTACTATAACAAGACATGCAAGCTCTCAGCTTGATTTTCAACCCCACCTCATTGTACTTGCTTGATTCTAAAGAACATGTGTTGTGAGGTCCACACAGTCTACATTCTTCCTTTATGTGTGGGAAACAGTGTACAATTGGCTTTTGTGTGTATACACTGTTGTTGCATCAGACTCCACCTAGTATTAAAGGTCATTAAGCTCAAGGAGTAAAGCAAAACTAAATATGCCACCTTGCTACTGTACCATTGCTTAAACCAGTCATAATTTTCTTCTTGGCCGACAGAGTTCTGAGAGTTTTTTTTAGAGGGATAGTGATGATTTCACAGCTTCAAAACAGATATTTTTGTGTTGAAGAAATAGAGTAACCTGTGACTGAACAGATGCCCACTTCACCGCGCTGCTATTTTTTTTCTGTACAGCTTCCAGGTTTGCAAATAATTCAAGTACTACAATATTTTAACAGTCAGTAGGTATGTGCTTTGGATGCACACAAACAACTGGCTGGTCTGGCCATTTTCATTAGTCCTGTTACACATTAAATGCCACAAGGTTGATTAGGTTGCTACAACTGGTAGTTAGTGGGTTTATATTTAAAAAACAAACAACAACAACAACAAAAAACTATTATTATTTAATATAAAAAGATAAGGGACCATATTTAAGTCACCAAAGGTGGATGGGTCGTTGCACTGCCCTGAATTTGGACATTACAGCAAGTTTTGGGGAAAAGTGAGCAGCCAAAAATCTATTAATAATTCCTCCCTGCTCACCACTGCACCGAATCTGCAAGTACTGTGTGTGCCCCTGGTAGTCCACAAGAACATCCACCTCCTACGTAGTCGCCCACGTCTCCTGATAAAGAGCCACGAGAAGCTGCTATGCAGGACTAAATGTGCATCTCTGGTATGCTGTTTTTCTGCTCTCTTTTCACAGGAATAAAAAAAGAAAGAAACCAAAAAAAAAGAAAAAAAAACAACCAAAGTTTCACCATGGAGGATTTCGACTTGAGTAATGAATCATCGTCTTTCATCTCCTACTACTGGTATAAAACAAGTTTGTTCACACCTGCACATAGTTGTCTACTTCCACAGAATATCCAGAAGAAAAGACGCAGGCCTTTAACATGCGCTGTAGTGAGTGAAAGTAAGTGATAAGAGCTAGAAAAAAGAAAAGGATTTCTAATCACCAATACAGAAGCAAAAAATTACTGTAAACCAAAACACGTAGAAAGGCAGTGAAAGCAGGTTTACTGTCCCGTAAACTATCACTTACAGAGAGCTAAATTTAGCCAATTACATGCCTAGTAGAAGAGTTTTCACAAGAGCACATTCCAATAAACAAGAGAAAATGTATTTACAGGCCAACGCAATTACAGATAATAATAGCTTGATCAAGTCATCACTCCTGATTGAAGGCCGGCATTGACTCATTTAAAGTCCTGTGGCCACCGCTGTGTCATTCCTTGGATGCTACACACTTGATTCATAAAGGTAGCTATAACCTGTGACGCTGGCGCTGTCACCGAGAGCGACAATGACAGATGCACGCGTGAAAGTAATGACAGGTATGTGGCTGGAATTCCAGTGACCTGAAAATCAGGAATTCCAATCTGCAAAAGGTCATTGAACACAGCGTGACGCTCTCATGGGTGAGAGATTGCTTAATAGTTTCATCAGTGTGCTGAGTGCTTCCAAATCTTGCCAAAAACAAAGAGGGGGTTTCTTCAATCAGCTTTAAATACCCACTTACTTTTCATCACAAATCATATTTACACTGGTGATTTCATAAATCCTCCACAGTCATATCTTGGCACTGCATGAGTTTTTCATAGCACAATGCTAAATCTCTGGGGCACCAGGGTTTCATATGGTGCCCTTTGAGACTGCCTGCTGTGATGATGATTTTGCTGGGCTGCCAGATCCTGCCCTTTTGCCGTGGCTTTGCTATGCACTTGTTTTCTGTTCATTTTGTGAGCAAGTGAGTGAGAAAAATATGAGGTACGATAACAGAGTGGGTGTTTGGGACAGGACCCATCTGTTCTCACCCTCCATCCCGCAGAGCCATCATCCTGGACAAGGCCATATCAGGCAAAGTCCAGCGGGATATTTTCATCTGACACACCAGGGCTTGGATGGCAAAAAAAACCCCCAAAACTGGATGCTCTAATTAAGCTTATGCTCTTCGTCTACTTTTTCTGCATGGATGCCAGCATTGCAGCATGCCAAAAGGGTTGTGAGTCACGCTTCCTGAGTGGAAAGCCATGGACACTCGCTACAGGGGTGCTCAATGAGGGGTGTGTCCTGTCCTGAGAACACTGGGCCAGCCAAATGGCGATATGGTGATAAGCAAACAACACAAACGCAGGACAAGCAGGCTTCATGGAGAGAACCAGGGCTCTGACAGCTCAGGACAGCTATGGTGCTAACAGCACTCTTTTTTTTTTTTCTGCCAGAAATCAACATTGTGAACAGAAGCCTGTCTGGTGAGAGAAATCGCTGTGTCATTGAGCTGAAATGAACAGATCAGTGGAGACATTGTCCATTTAACACAGTGACACTAATAAATTCAGTGCCAAATATCCCCCACTCTCGGACTCCAATATAAAATGTGGAATGATTCAATATGCCAGGTGTAATTACAATGTGCAATAACGAGCAATGGAGAGAGTGATGGCAGAGCTTCTCCCCCGCCAGGGTAGATTATAGATTGCAGTAATTGCAATTCTGCCTTAATTATGAATGTGGCACTAACACGCAAAAAGCAGACACAATGACTCAGTCACCATATCTCTAGTATCTTCCTAATTGTGGAGGCAAATATCCAGAACATCAATTAATACATAATTACATTTTGGGACTTTTTAGTACACAAATTAATTATAGAAATTTTCCATGTGCAATCGTGCCACTGGTTTGTTTCCAATTTTCTCAAGATGCACAAAGTTTGAGACACAAATCACAAGCTGACCTCATTGTGCTGCTTTTATTTGTTACAAGTGCTTATTAGTTATATAATCACTCCAAGGGGTACCTCAAGCTGCCAAGCAAACAAATGATGGGACTCACCCCTCTCTGCTATCCTCTTCATCTGGGTTAGATATGAGCTGGGATCCAGCGAGGGATATGTCCAGTGCTGCCAAAGGCAAGTCTCTGTAGGTGAAGCTGACCAGCTGGACGGGGGCCACACACTGGTTGTCGTCCTCTACCTGCTGGGAGATGACCTCCAGCTCTGAGGCTCCGGCCTGGGGAGGAGCCCTGTCACATGCAATACACACCATAAACAGAGCAGCAGTGAAGTCAGAGAACTGAAGTGGTTGCTGATAGAGTCATCCATGAGTAATTTTGCAAGTTCTAGCTGATTATACGATAGCTACAACTGGTATCTACATGTTGTCTGTGTGCAGCAGCGAGAGTTATAAAGCACAAGTGACAGTGCTTCATGCAGCCTTTAGAGCAAGGTTGCATGAAAATGTGGCGCTTATTTAAATTACCCAATATTCTCACCAGGAAAACGTCTCAGTCAGTGCAACCACGACATCCTGAAATTCTTTGTGTTCTTGCTTCTCAACACCTAACTGCACACATGGAAATAGTGTGTTCACTAAAACAAAACACACACCAGCTTTAATGAGAAAAGACTCTTGCTTTCTACAGCAAAGTAGAATAAATGTGGATTGGCCCCATACCTTACAGGAAGCCACTGTTTTGCATTAAACTGTGTAAACCCATGACTTAAATTTGCCTGAACTGAGCACAGTTACAATTTTAACTAGAAAAAGTTGCATTTCCAGCGAAAATGCAGTGTGAATGCTATGTAGTGGAATCTGCTGAAAACAGCTGAAGAAGCAGGAGTTTCTGCTGAAAAGAGGTAAAGAAGCAGAACTTTATGCTGAAAAGAGGTGAAGAAACTGAAAATTGTGATGAAAAGAGGTGAAAAGCCAAAAAGTCTGCTGAAAGGGGGTGAAGAAGCTGGAATTTGTACTGAAATGAGGTGAAAAACAGTCTGCTGAAAAGAAATGTTGCATCCATTACGGCATTCACACAACTAGAAAAATTTACATTTCCTGCGAAAATGCTGTGTGGATGCTGTAAATCTGAAGCTGTCTGCTGAAAACTGCTGAAAATAGCTGAAAATAGCTGAAGTCAGTATCTGAAAAGTTGTTGAAATTGTAATAGGTTTGCAGACGAATAACAAAGTAGCAAAAATATAATAAATTTGCAGAAATGGAGTTACTTAGAAGAAACATAATAATTTTGCAAAAATACTATATTAAAGGAGAATTTAGCAGAAATAATCTGCTGAAAACAGCTGAAGAAGTAAAACTATGTGCTGAAAGGAGGTGAATAAACTGAAAATTCTGCTGAAAACAGGTGAAGTAGCGGATATTTTTGCTGAAAAGAGGTGAAAATCCAAAAAATCTGGTGAAAGGGGGTAAAGAAGCTGAAATTTGTACTGAAAAGAGGTGAAAAAGTTAAAATGTCTGCTGAAAAGAAATGCTGCCATGAACAGGGTTTGAACACAGGCCTCCTGGTCCCAAGGTGACTACTTATCTCTCTGAGCCAAACTGGTTCTCAGGTAACTGAAAAGAGGTGAAAAAGCTGAAAATTCTGCTGAAAAGAGGTGAACTTTTTGAACTTTCTTCTGAAAAGAGATGAAGAAACAAAAAATTGTGCTGAAAAGAGGTGAAGAAACTGAAAATTCTGCTGAAAAGAGGTAAAGAAACTGAAATTTGTGCTGAAAACAGGTGAAAAAGCTGAACTTTCTGCTGAAAAGAGGTGAGAAATCTGAAAATTCCACTGAAAACAGGCCAAGAAGCTGAAAATTCTGCTGAAAAGAGGTGAAGAAGCAAAACTTTCTACTGAAAAGTGGTAAAGAAGTGTAAAAAACAGCTAAAGAATCTGAAATTTTTGCTGAAAAGGGGTGAAAAAACTAAAAATTCTGCTGAAAAGGGGTGAAGAAGCTGAAATTTGTGTTGAAAAGAGTTAAAAAAAAGTTTAACTGTTAACTGAAAAAAATGTTGCTATAAGCGGGATTTGAACCCGGGCCTCCTGCTCTGAAAACGGCTGCTCATTTCACTGAGCTAAAACACAGCTCACCCCAGCAAGCAAAATCAGTGACCACACTGATAATGTGGTCCATTCATTTCAATGGGACAAAAAATTTCATAAAAAGCTTAATATTTTAAAAAGTATAATAGTTAAAAGTACAAAAAGATATAGCAGGAATGAGCAGAAGTAGCAGAATATTGTGAAATTTGAATGGTGATAAAGAGAAACAGGAACTCAATAGCATCCACACAATAAAGAGAAACAGGAACAGCATTCACACAATAACTACTAGTTCACAGCATGCTTGCGCTCTATATTTTAGTGACACCTGTCACACAGGGCCTGGTAGCTTTGATTGACAGATATGATAGGTGCTGATATGGGATGTCGGTGCCCTTTGGGGCATTTTAATGGAAGTTTATGATAAATAATAAATTTTACTGTGTGGTGCAAACCAACCAACATATTTGTGTTTCATGTCTAGTGAGTGGCATTTGTTAGTTTGTTACTTAGTGTCACGGCGGGGTGCGCCAGTGTGAAGATGAGGTAGACCCAGAAGCAGAGACGGTGGAGACAAAACTAAGTTTCAAAAAATAAAGCGAGCCTTTATTGTGGCTGATGGCACGAGAAAAACATGAAACTAGGGAAACTAAGGAGACTATGAATACTGTGTTAACCAAAAGACTATGACACTCAGTGAAAAACTATAAAAACCTATGAATACTGAGTAAACTAGGAATACTATGAAACATAGTGAAACAATGCGGTAAACCCATGAAATCTGTGGTGAGGATAACAGATGACCTGACAATAACTGAACAGAAACACAGTGACTAAATACACACCAGGGTGATTAGGGGAAGTGAAAACACATGAGGAAACAGCTGATACACATGAACCTAATGATGCTACAGGGGAAGTAAAACTAAACATGATGAACAAAGAACATAAGACTTTCAAAATAAAATGGGAAACATAACAAGACACAGACATGACTCGAACTTGACAAACAAAGAAAACTTGGACATGAAACATGACAGATAAACACACGTAGACTTAACATGACCAGCCGATGCGGGAAACTTAACACAGGGATGAGACAAAAGGGAAGCTTGATAAATCATGAACTAAAACTGTAACCTAGGCATGACAGAATGTAAGTAGATAAACTGAAATGAAACTAGACTCAAATGAATAACAAAACATCAAGAAACTCAGAACACTGGGTCACAAGACCCAGTACCATGACAACTTAGCACTAATTCGAATTAATAATGTCTGTGTAGTACATCCATATAGTCTGTGAATACATCTAATAAGTAGGGTCAGGTGGGTGGTCATCTACTAAATGGTAAACGATCTGGCTCTTACTTGAGCACCTCATTTAGCCATTCATACAAGCCCCTTTTCTACACTTTCTATCTACTCACACACATTCACTCGGGGTTAGTATCTTGCCCATGGATATTTGGCATGCAGACTGGGGGAGCCAGGGATCAAACCACCAACCTTCCGATTAGTAGAATATCTGCTCTACCTGAGTCACAACCACCCTTTTACTAATGAGAACGTTGGTGAATGCATGTGTGTGAACATTAACTAGAAAGCACTTAAGCATAGAAAAAAGTGATTGTATGAAGTGCAGTCTATTTACCATTTATCAGGCTTACAGGTCTTATATGATAACTTAGTAATTCAGCTGCTCTTCAAAAAACGTAACACAGTGGAGACCAAAACACTGATGTTGAGGCTTCAAAATGCACAGTCTAAAAACCCCTAGGTGACATCATGTTGGCTACATCAATCTTTTATATACACTTTGAACAAAACTGTATTTGTCAAATGTTATAAATGGCATTGCAGAGCAAACCATCTTTCCCCCCTTTGGTTTTTTGTGTTCTCCGTGACACTAGCTATATTTGGCAGGACCGGACAAGGTGTCACTTGATCTGGGAATGAGATCTTAAAACTTAAATGTGCAGGGAGGGCTGTGATATCACAAGCTCAACCAATAGCAGACAAGGAGAAGGCACCATGGAAGAGAAGAGTCACATTCCTTGGCTGCAGTCCCAGTGCAGCCAGCGAGGAGACATCAATAACCGGAGTACTTAACAGTGGGGGAAGTCATTGATTACAAGGCAGAGGGATCAAAAGCCACTGGGCTGGTGAATTCTGCAACCTCTGCGCTGGAGGTGAAGCAGAAAGGGTGGAACCAGTTAGTAGAAGATCACTGAGCAGACCCACCTTCATGGTAAATGTTAACGTAGGGAGACCTTCAAAGAAAATAGGTCCTTCTCTTTCCTGATTTATTTCTTGACTAACAGCTGTGTACTGGACTTCCTTGAAAGCTTATGTTGTTCTTCTCACAAGAATTCACTTGAAATATATTCTTAGATTTGAACATAAGGACTACAAACAAACAAACAAACAAACAAAAACAAAACACTCTACCCTGATTTTCGTATCCTCGGTAGATAAAATGCCACAGACTGTCTCCTTTTAACACATCTGTTATGTGAGTCCAGCTTGAAAATGGTGCTCAGCTTCAGGGTCAAACGCCCATATATAACTATGTCCTCTACAAAACATGCCTGCGTTGTTATCTGTGGAGTTGGCACTTCTGACCAGCTGCAACAAGGATGCTAATGACTGATGACAGCCACAAACTGTTTAGTGCATCAAAATCACATTTTCAGACAATCACAAAGCAGGCCAGGAGTGATTATGTGCATGGTGCAGTGGAGTGGCTGGTTGCCATTGTGGGGAGTGAGTGGAATCTTCACATATGAACACCCTGCTGCCCCCCTTAGTGATGCAGGCAAGGACAGCCGGCAGCATGCCAAAGGCGAGTCTCTTTTCGGAAGCATGCAATATTAGTACACGCCACGAGGAAGCAACAAGGTTAAGAGAGAGCATGCATGGCTGCAGGGAAAATCTTGCACCTATACAGAGTAAAACTGAGAGCTTAACACTAACCCAAAATATGCAATTTTCTTCTTCACAAGCTAATGTTTAGAAATGCCACACAGATGCATACACATGGCATTGGTTAATACAGCCAGGTCTTTAAGGTTGTCATGTAAGGAAACTGTAACTATTTTAATTAATCTAAACACCAATGAAGTAAAAACTAAAAACTACCTTATATAGAAGAAGAAGAAGAGGAGGAAGTAGATAGTTATGCGTGTTTGATTTGGCAGAGTTTTACACCAGATACACTTCCTGACCCAACCCCAAAGGGGATTTCTGTTATTTGTTGGAACTGAACCAGCAAACTAATAGTAACCTTAACCGTGAGTGCAAAACTACACACAAAACTAAATTCAGTTTGAAAGAAAGAGTGAAACTGAATTTAGCTTATTTAAGTGACGTCAAATCTCTGTACTTCATTGAGTTATGGATGAACGTGATTTACTTCATCTTGTTTACTTCGTCTTGTTTAAGTGTGAGAATTTTGTAGCTATATTAATAATTACTAATATTGACTTTAAACTGCCAACAACATATGATAACAAGGTAATAAAAAAGAAGATGGCATGCATTATTGGATTCTGTCAGAAAGGTTAAGACTGCTGCCTGTCACTTAATATTTTAAAAAACCTGTTCAGAGCAATAAATCTCCAGCTTCTGTCACTGCATTGAAAAGTGCTGCCTCAGCACGAACTGTTGGTTTGCAGAGGGCACTGGTATCATTGTCATTCGGAGTGCTCGCTGCCACAGTATCTCTGGCCGACCGTCTATAACCCAGCTGCTTTGTCTTACCCAGTGAGTTAGAATGCGGACAAACTGGCTGCTCCTTGGTGCACAGCACTTCGCTGTCATGATTTCATCACAAGCCTCTGCCACAATGGTGCATTTATAGGGATCAGATATTTTTGGCAACCCCTGTGATGCTGAGTTTCAGTGGGACCTTGTTTTGACTTTGATGCCTGAAATATTCACATGTAGTATCCAGAGATCCCTGCTAAAAAACAAATACAGACCAGCACCAATATCACCTAGTCTAACAGTGTGGCTCATAGAGGTGTTTTACTTAAAAAAAAAGAAGGTCTATCGCATAAAAGAACAAGGTCATTAATTTATCTCACTGACTATACAGACAGTGAGGAAGACGCAATTACTTCTTGGTTTTGGTGCCACATATATGCTATATAGTTAGACACTTTAAGCTATTTAATGAATCTTAAAGGGGAATCTAATCTATCTATCCAATCTACGACACTCAGAAAAAAGACTTAATCATATATAAATATAAACGTCATATTTCTAGAAAAAAATAATACACCACGTGTGGGAGGGAGGTGGGAGATTTAATACAGATTCAAGAGGTAAAAATAATTCAGAAGATCTGAACAAGTTTCCCCATCTGCCACATCTGCCACATCTGCCACTTCTCAGACAGTCAGCTGCACTTAGCATTAAATCATGTCTCTGTACTACTAAGCAGTCAACGATTCTCTATATGATCTGGTTACAGATGTCATGCGCCTCTGTCCTCTACTTCTGTGCTGTTCTGTAGCCCAGGTAGTAGCCTCTGTTTGTATGTATTAGAAGCAGCACCCCGTGGCTTGCAGAAGATGCAGCTGACTAAACCCATTTTGCATTCAACTCCCACTCCACGCTACTCCCCTCAGCTCCATTCCCGTGCTCACTCTCTTTACCCTTCCCTTACCCACGGCCGTGGCTGTCGTCAGAATGCTCGGCCTGTCTTGAGGACCACACACAGAGTAATTATTAATAAGAGAAGATGACAAGTGAACATCCCTCCTGAATGTTAAGAGATGGCAGTCCATTCTCTCGCTCCCAGAAATACTTGGACGAGGACAAGCGCTACTTTCTCCCTGATCCCCTGTTTAAAGTCACTCACGGGAGGCACACGAGCATGTGCAGGTCCCATTCTGCTAATCATATCCCACCACACCGAGACTAACTGCGCATAATGCAACATGTTCATAAATAGAGATTTAAGATTTCACACTCTCTCGTACACATGGTTTCAAACAAGACTCCGGAGGGTGTTATACTTACTGAGTGTTGCTCATGTCGAGGTCTTGTTGCTGCAAATAGACGTCCACGCTAAATAACCCCAAGTGTGAAATATGATTTCACCGCTGCAGAGACTGGGCTCCTGCCACACATACAGGAAACACAAGATAAAAACAGACAAAGCACATAAAGAGGTAAATAATAAGAAAGCTCCCTCTTCTGAAACTTATTGCGGCTTATGATTGGGAGCTCCAGAGCAGCAACTAATAGGTCTTGTGGGGAGATTGCCCCAAGGTTAACAATAAACAGCAATTCTCAAAATTACGAGGCGTCTACATTGTAGCCGTGCAGCACAAATGCATTCAGAGCTATCAATGAAAAATCTGTGCTTATGTTTTTCCTGAAGGTGCCTTGCTCCAACTCCAGCTTTAGCTATGCTCTGTTCAACTATTTTCCTGGGGAGCAATAAACTGTAATGGATTTTAAATCTCCTCCAATATACGCTCCGCTCTGTGAATCAGGGGCTGAGGAACATCACACCTCTTGCATAGCAAGTGCACCAGGATGCTAGCTCTTTGTGCCACAGGATAGAGAACCATTGATGTCCAAGCCTGTTTAGTGAAAGCCCATTCCGGTTACTGAAACAGACACATCATGACCTGGGAGGAAAGTCAAAAACACAGCCACTCGTTTAATTAAGATTGAATGAAATCTTGACTATTACAAGGAAAATAATGGCAATGATAGCATAGTGTTGGCCATGCCTTCATTATTTAGAAGGCATTTGATGAATTTGTGGTAGTGTTTTAGATACAAAGGCATAGCGAAAGCCTCCGGACATTCAGAGGTGAGGAGTCAGCATTCACAGCAGAGTAATGTAGTGAAGCACAGCAGATTAAATGCTACTCAGGATAAATCAGCCCAGGTCATTCAAGGGCTGAGGGTGATACTGTTTCGTTGCAGTACCCCCTAAACGTGCAAGAAGAAACAACTGGCCAGTGAGAGGTGAGTAAAGTCAAAAAGGCAAACACTGTGCCAAAAGTGAGGAGTAACTGTGGAGGTGACTGGAAAGGCAAGTCTACTGAAAGATATGTGCCAGTCCTTTTTGGAGATAATGCACTACATACCAAAAATATTTCTGGACATCTCTCTATCAGAAAGCTCGAATTTCACAATCAGCAAATTGAGTTGACTCTTATTACTATAAGTACAGCCTTCAGTAAGTACTTCATCAGCGAGGGTCGGTGGGTGGGGGGTGGTCCACAAATGCAGCACATTTTCCTAGGCTCTTCTCAATTCCCTGTGACTCGTTTCTGTCTGAGGCTTTCTGTATTTAGCGCAATCGAGATTCACTTGCAAACGTTTTTCACCAAGTCATTGCTACACGAACAGTTCCGATGCTGTTAACGTGTTTTGTTTTGGGGGTTTTTTTCCGCGCTGTGCTTGGAGGCCATAGAGCCTCATTCATGTTCATGCTCAACCAACTGAGACACATCAACTCCTCGGTGCGCTTTAGATTTGACACCCCCTCGAAAAAGAGAAACAGGGGGTTGGGGGAATTAAACACACTAACCTCTTGTGTTGTCTTGCTCTACATTTTGTAAAGTGTGGTCGTGACTCCTTTGCCCTCGCAGTGATGATGGTTATATCTCCCTCCTTGCCGTGGATGATGATGATGATGATCAGTGTGAGGGAAGCTCGGATCTTGCTGTGTGTAGGTTGCGATTAGCCTTAGATTTGCGTTGGCCAAGCACCCGTATCGCCTCTCAGAAGATAGCGCACGACAAAAACACCTACTCCGGACTGTAAGCACCATCCTTCAGAAGGAGACGACGAGGCTGTCACTGAATCAGGGTGATAACGACATCTTCGCAGGGAGGCATGATGTGCTTGCAGGGCTTCCCCCAGAATCACATCAGGGACTCCATGTGCCCGATAATAATAAGAGGTTCACGAACGGGAGCTGTCCAGGTGCTGAAAAAAGGATTCCAGCGGTTACAGATGTGTGACGAACAGTGCTCCGGGAGGAAAACGGATAGCCTAAGATTTACCCCAAACCCTCGCAATGATGTCATATCAAGCATGTATGCAGCCAGTGTACCCACTAAGCCATTAGAGCCCGCAAAAGTCCTCCTTTCTATGCCACCCTGGAAGCGTCGACGTAAAAAAAAGAAAAAAAAGAAATGAAAAGAAAAAAAAAGGAAAAAGCCCACTCTCGCTTCACTTCACCTCTTGAGCTTCAGAGCTCCTCGCGATAACAACCCACCCGCGCGAAAAAAAGAAAAAAACATATCACTAATACTCACAGTGAAGTGTTTCTGTGACCCTCGGTGGTGATTTTAATGCAGTTTATCAGTCTGCAGCACACCCAGCAGCAGGCTATCTGCGACATTTCAACTGCATCCTAAAATGCATTAACAGGACTTAGATCCCCGAACGTCACATAAGGCAGCATTTATAAAGGGTTTATAAGTTGTGACTAATGGCTTTTATAAACGGTATTAAACAATTTGCCAAGGCTTTAGATCACTTTGCAGAAAATAAAAAACAGTAAGTCATCCCTTAATAGATGCTCATGAGGTTTTTCACTTTTAGTGCACTAAGCTATCAAGCCTGCACTTATAAATGTATGATGACACTGCAACTTTTTTAAGTACCGGTACAATTAAAAGAAAATTACCACCACTTTCCAATAGATTTCTAAAACCTAAATTAAAATGATACCCAAACACCAACCCATGAAACTTATAAACAATGGCACTGTCTTAACTTTATTAAACACACACACTCAAAGTGCAGGCTGAATAAAAAGTATGTGTGTACCTGTTCTCCAAACACTTCTTGGAAGGGTGGGTTATCGAGCTCAGCAATCCTGCAATCCTGAAAGAGGTGAAGAAACACCCAGAACACAGCAAGATCTTTACAGCTTGACAAAAATATTGCAGTCTACCTAATTTTCTGTTCTGTAAGGAGGTGAGACAAACACTGAACTTTTTGGCAAGAGGAAAAAAAGGTAGGCCAGGGTTGAAGCAAAAAAGGCATTTGAGCACTCGAGCAGGAACACCTCAATCCAGCTGTGAAGCATGGTGGAGGGAGCACTGGGGCTGCTGTGTTAGATCAGTCCATGGATGCCTTGTAGTCACTGAAGTGCAATAAAGTCAAAACTATAAGAAGAAATTTTGCAGGTTAATGCAAGTCAGGATGAGCTTAGAAGTGGATCAAGGATCAAATTAAGGATGTAATACAAAGAAAAACATAACATATTACAAAGTTGAAAAAAATCATTAAAAATATATTTAGGTTATCATGAGATAAGTTAATATAATTTTAACTGCATATCTTGCTAAGTCAGCCTTTTTATTCTGAAAACCTTTTATTTCCATACAGTCTTTTCCTCCTTATCTGCAGCAGAAAGAAAAACAAATAAGAAATGTAGTTACAAGAAGACAGTTACTCCCACTGGATATTTACTCCAACTGCCAACTAGATGATCATTACGAAAGGCCTTTTTGTAATGGCCTATATGAATAGAAGAAATAATTACAGCAAGTCAAACCTGTTTCAAAGTAGGTCAATACATGAGCATCAGCTAATGCTTTAAGACAGCTTTGAAAAATGTGAACATCTCCTTTTGTATTTTTTCATCAAGGTCTTGATGCATGCTCAATCATCCAGGTAAGGAAATCCCAAAAGGTTTGTCAGTGCTGCTAGTTTCAGTCATTCTGCAAATGTATTGTTTATAAGATTGGGGAAACCTGCAGTCAGCTGAGATGGAAGAAGTCACTCGGATGAGTGACGAAATGTTTCTTTCACTGATGATGATGAACGGAATCAACTTTTTGGGATTTCATAAAGGTCATAAAACAAAGTATTTCTTGATAAAATTTAAAGTTTTAAGAGCGAAATAAAGCAAACAAAGCAGTGCATATACAAATCAAACTTATCTATAAAGCCTCATTGAGTGATTGGCTACTGTTAATTAGTTCTTAACTGTACACCCTTTGAAAAACAGTGCCTCGGTATAACATTCTTAGCTAAATGAAAAGTGTAGGAGGCATTAAATAATCACAAATTGAACAGATAACTAATTAAATCAGTTTACCGTTGCCACACTGGATGATGCTGGGTTACATAAATTGAGAAAAACATGATCATAAAAGATTAAAAATAGCCAGCTGATGAGTCACCTAACGGTTCTAAGCAGTGTAGTAATTATCTCTATGCAAGAATTAGTGCAGTACTTCCGTTGACTATAAACTCATCCCACGATTACATTCACACATTCTTTGCATGCCACTCCATTCAGTTTCAGTTGTACCAAACCCAGACATACCAAGCTCACATTCACAGAAGTCGGTTTCGTCACCTGTTTTCTGACGAAACTTATCCTACAAAAACAAAACCAACATGTCATGTAATCAGTCTTCATTCGATTCTAACACTCACAGAGGTCATATAAGCCATATAATGACCTCCAGGAAGCTCTGCAGACCTCCAAAAACCATTTTGAATTGCTTATACAACAACAAAAACAACAACACTGTTCATTTCATGTTAAAACATTACCAGCCTGTATCCTGACATTTAACTTGCAATGCGGACAAACTGCAATCTCAACATTTTTTAGGCCTAGGGAGGAGCTCACTCACAAGACTACGTCCTCTGAGATCCAGGTGTCATTATGACTTAGTCTCAGGAGCTGCGCTAACCACCCAAAAGCCGGGATTTTATGAGCTGGTAAGGGCAGATTGTTGATTTATTCAAACAGATATATTAGAGATATATTTCTCTAACATAATAATCAATAACGCTATGACTCCTCCTTTCAGATTCACAGAAATTGTTTACATGTTGCCTAAAAACGTGATTTCCATGTGTTGAGTGCTCATGTACTTTTCTTTGTCAAAATTCTTTCTCGTGTTCTTAGTGAGACAGCAGGAAAAACAGAACATTATCAATGATGGCAGGTAATAATACCAACAATCATAAAACTAAAACCCTCTGAGGAGGGAACAAATTCTATATATTAAGAAAAAGCATCTTTCCAGCTCTGTTATAACTATCCTACCTTCTTTTATCTCTGTAGATCATGGAAACCCTTGCAGTGCAGAGGATGCCACCTACTGCATGAATGGAGGGACATGCTATAAAATATCTTCCATGGACACACTTTCTTGTGTGTAAGTTTATTGAAATCAATCGGTGTTTTTAATTGTCTTAGAAAAAAAAATCTTAATGTAAAAAAATATGGACACTACCCAACCTGGCAATGTTGTTTCTAAATTTGCAAATATTTGTGCAACGCTATCTGCCTGCAGGTGCAACCCAAACTACAAAGGCAGCAGATGTGAACAGTTCCAGCTCGGAGTCACACAGCCCATTTCAAATGAGGCTGGTTTAATTGCAGCTGTGATCGTCATTACTCTCCTTATCTTGATGGTGCTGGGATTTATTATCTACTACATACGCAAGTAAGTACATTGTGGTTTTAGGTAAACATTCTCAAAGCATCTGTAAGTAGCACCAGGACATCTTTGTATTACTGTACATACTTTCTAAGCTTATAACCATTACTTACCACCACACAGGATGCTAAAAGCCAAGGAACAGAGACAACAGAATCACAACCAAGAATACTGGAAGGTACAATCAAGAGCATGATCCTTCCTTCTGATTTGATTTGGTGGTGCATTTGATGGTTTCAGGAAAAAATTGTGAGAAGTGTCATTTATCTTGTCATGCTATCTGAGGTTTTGAAAATTATTTTGAAAAAAGTCAAAAAAAAAAAGAAAAAAATGAGAGAGAGTGAAAAACTACTGTGCTGACCTTAAAGGGCAAATTGACGAGTATCACACCACCATCGCTCTGATGTTAAATCACATTTCACCTTGTCAAAACATATTAAAGTGCAGTTTAAGTGTGACTTTTTAAAATTTGTGGCACTTGTGGGATTATAAACTAAGTTGCTGTATGTGATTAGAAAACATTTTGCATTTGTAAATATATTCCAGCATTTTTAAAAATGATTTAAATGTGTGATTTCTGGTGACATGCAATTACACACTCTTATTTACTTGTGAGACGTTAACGCACTAGTAATTCTTCCACTTCAATGCTTCATTCCAAACCTCAACTCTTAACCTAGTCTCACATCTAATCACATCTCTTAAAGTATAATTGCTTATTGAGGTGTCCTGGACCAGTCAGTGAGATCTCACTTTACAAAGATGTCAGCACTTTGCAGTTTTTAAAACTAAAACTGGATCCCACAATGCTGGACACGCATGAACACCCATGCATGTGTGTAGGGGTCTGTATAATTAGCTTATCCCAAGCTATTCATCGGTGTCCTTAAATCTAACAAAAACAGGGGCACGGGTGATCCCAGGAGTTTTATGAGAATGGTGTCACCAAATCGGCTTCAATTTGCTGCAGAGGAGGAAATCCAAACTTGTTGGACTGCATTTCCCATAGTTTGTATTTCTTAACAAATTTAAAAAAAAAAATAACAAAAATGTGTGGGCAGAAACAACATTTTGAATGCCAACTGAATGGTTTCACTTTAGAATTCTTGCCAGCATTAGGTCAGGACTGACACTGTGGCTGTTGATATTGGTATTTTAAAAATGCTACACTGAAACCATTAGAGAGTAAAAATATGTAGTCAGTGTTTTTCTTTTTTCCCTTCTTTAATGAAATATCTGTATATAGATGGCCCTAAAAGGAAGAAAATATGCCAAGCTGATTTAAATAAATTGTGAGTGAAATGTTTTTTACTTAAAAGTAGTAATTTATTTTAAAAAATGTACTGGATTGATGTGTTATGTTTTAAGGAGAGAATTGAACTGCCTTCTGTATAAATCCAAGAAACTTGTATCAGAGTCTGTTTTTGGGGGGCGGGGACTGCTTCCGTCTAGTGGCAGAATGTCTTCCTTACTTTAATGCTGTAATTGAGAAAATGCTTAATGTAAATAAACTCAAAACATTTATATAAATGGATACTTAAGACTAATTTTATTTCCTTAAAGTTCAAACACATTGAAAAGCTCTATCAAAATGACACAAAATCACAAAGTTTGCTTTCAGGTAAACTCACACACCCGTGTAAACAGTTCTACTTCCTTCTGGCATTGTCAAACTCCTTCGCAATTTTCAGTGCAGTGTTGTTGAGTCCCACGGACTGCATGTTAGCAATGATGGTGACCACCACCCCCTGTGGGAGGATCGGGGTCTGTCCTTGGCACTGGTCAATCTCTTCGCTGGGTAACACCAGGAGGACACTGCTAGCGCCCACAGCACCTCCTGTGTGTGATACATAGTGTCTGCGCTTCCTGCACTGGCCATATTTTTGCACCTTCTCCACTACCAACCAGCCTTGAGCATACAGTCCGTCCTTATCCCAGCTGGCTTCAGTCCCATCAACTGGTGCCCAAAGCTCTATCGCTGTTTTGGGTTTGAGAAATCCAGGAAGTAAGCTGTTAGTATCCTGCAAGTGAGCCACCTGGTAGCTGTAAAGCAGAGCATTTCCAAAGAGCAGCAGGTTTCCCACAGTGGAAAGAAAACCGCCTCCTGCCCACTTGTAGGAGTTGTCTACGTACGGGCAATTCACAACACGGCCGCGCTTGTTGTGATGATAAAACCTGTGGAATCGCATAGACAGGTAGTACAAACTCACTGCTATACCTCATCAAAAAAAAAAAAAACCAAGCATGAGCATCATGTTTTTAAGGCAATTGGACATAACTTGAGACTGGAGATTATACACTACCTAGAGCGGTTGTAAATAATAGGGTCATTCTCATCAGGCACTGTATTGAGCATTCCCAGCTCGCGGAACATATCCGTCATGACGTCCAGGAATCGCCGACCAGCAGCCCGCTCCACAACAGCACTAAGCAGCGTGAAGGCATGAGTGGAGTACAGAAAGGTTGTGCCTGCATGCATGGAGTAAAACATACATCTCACCAAGACGTTAGCACTGTAACTGTGAATACAGAGAAACAAAGAAATAAAGTTTCAGCTTTACCAGGTTTGAAAATGAGGGGGTCGTTCTTAAAAAGGTCCAAAGACTGAATGACACTTTCAAAGTTGTCCTTTAAGTAGTACTCCTCGTGCTCAAACTCTTTTTTCTTCTTGGTGTTCTGATCTGTTGCGGCTTTGTTGTCTTTGCTTTCAGATGAGCTCTTTTCATTCTCTTTTTCTTTAACCGGGGGCTTTAAAAGTCGCTTGGCTTTCTCTTTGTCCTCCTTCACTTTCTTTGCATCTTTCTCGTAATGCCGAATGCCACTCAGGTGGGACAGAAGCATACGTGAGGTTATTGTGACCTTAAAAACAATACAAACCAAACAAATAGATAAACACTGCGAATGCCAGAAGAACAAGATACTGCATGTTTTTTTTGTTTGTTTTTTTTTGCAGTATTTGAAATTGCTTACGTCTTGCCCATCAAACTGTTTTTGGGGAAACTCTGGGACATATTTCTGGACTGGGGCATCAAGATCTAGTTTCCCCTCCTCGCACAGTCGTGCAGCAGCTGCAGAGGTGAGGGGCTTACTGATGCTGGCGATTCTCATCACTGTTTCTGGCGTGCATGGGACACGATTCTCCAAATCAGCATAACCAATTCCTAAATTAGATAAAGAGTTTTAAAAAGTCATAAGAATGATAATGCATTTTTAGGGAAATATACTGGTGTTTACAGATGATGCATTAACCTAATAACTTATATATTTTAAAACATTCTGCAGTAAGGAAACTGAACACAGACCCTTTAAATGCATCTAAATGTATCTTTTTTAGCACTGCAACAAAGCACAATTCAAATACAATCTATGATAAATATGCAGAAATACTAATACCAGCAGATACCAGTGGGCTACCTCCAGATGAGTCAAAAGCAGCTACATGCTTTGACCTAAAATGTCTGTTTTGAGTCACTCAGATGCCTGCCAACAGTGACAATAGCAACAATAACAAATTTTAGGACTTGCTGCCATTCTTGTACAACAACTGTGAACCTTTTTAACCTTTAGCCAGTGTTACATTACTGTTAAAACATTTGTAAAAGTGTCTATTTTTACATATTTAAAATGCACTCCATGATTCAGTAGTATCACCTTTAGTCGGTCTGTCACATTATTCTGGAAGAATTTGGACCCACACTTTACTAAAACTTTGCTTCAGTTCATTGATGTTTGTGGGGATTAATTTATCTACTACTCTACTAAGGTCCTGCCACAGCATTTTAGTCATACTCAGGTATGGACTTTGACTGATTTGTTCAGCCATTCTGTTGTAGATTTGCCGCTGTGCTGGGGATCATTGTCCTATCACATGACTCAGTTTGCCCCAAGCTTTAGCTGTTAGATAGATGGACTCACATTTGACTTTGGTATATAGAGGAGCTCATGGCTGAATCAGTGCCTGCAAGGTGCCCAGGTCCTGTGCCTTGATAGCTGGTATGGGGTGTTTGTGTTGATATGCTGTTTGTTTTTTGCCAAACATCTCCACGTTGGTCTGATCTGTATGAAGGACATAGTTCCACATGCCATGTTTTTTGTTTGTTTGTTTGTTTTTTTAGAGAGAAGAGGGTCCTGAAACCCTGTCCAAACAAGACATATTTGCTTATTTTTTTTCTAATTATACTGACATGAACTTTAACATTTAACATGCTAACTGAAGCCTATAGGGCTCACACTGCTCACACTTGCTGATAATCAGTGAGTGTGCATTTGTATTTGACTAGCACCACCTAGCTGCGAGTTATCCTTGTAATTTAAATGGAAGCAACAAGGCTGTATTTAGTTTTTCAGAGTCCTGTAAAAAATCCAGCGCTCAAGGGGTTAATAATAATGGTTTCCACTGACCATTATTACATAATTTTGTTCTCAACAAATTACACAGTGTATGGTAGGATAGATTTTAAGACTTACCATTTCATTCATCAACATCCGATGTGTGCGCGCTCCCTTATTTATTTAATTTATATTTTAAAGCAAAGGTGTACACACCGGAGGTACCGAAATGAGCCCTAGTTTGTTCTTATAATCTTATGGGAGAATGTTATTCTCTTTTTCTATAATAGCAGTCGTTATTTCAGCTGTTTTTCTGTGCGGTCATGTCATGTTATGTTTGTGTTGGATCAGCTGTTTTTGAATCACACTTTCAGCAAAACTTTTGTAAACTTACTACACTAAAATGTGAGACTCTGTGCATGTGGGAATTGTGGGATGGGATGAAAATAGTGGGATGCATGGTCACCAACCTTCACACCAGACCTGAGCCCCATCCACAGAGACGCCAACTACCACTCCCGGAGCACCGACCTCATCCTGCCAACACACAGACACACCGAGTTTCTACAGGTGGGCTTCGGGTTAATAAGACAGAGCCACTAGTCGATCAATTACAAAGCAGGTTATAAGCCTACCTCTGTGCCTACCTTTATCCGCTCCACAAGGTCTCTGCTAACTTTTATAGCATCTGTGTATCGATCCGTCTTCTCTGCGCTCTTAACTTTAACATCGCAGAAACTGCTGGCACCGTCGCTGCTGTATTTCAGCCCGACAGCTAAAGCGATCCCCACTCCAACCCCATACATCCAAATCGTGGACTTTAACCGGTATTTACGAAAGGCTGGTCCCCCCACATATCGCCTTTGTTGCTGAATAAAAATACTACCTGACTTCTGCTGCTGCCTGGCTCGCGCTCCTGCACGCGGGGTCATCAAAGACGACTCGCGCGCTGCTAGCATGCTGCATTTGGTACAAAAAGTACTTTGCCTGGGCAAAAACAAACGCAACATCGTGAGAAAGTACTCCTTCTTTGTCGGCGACAAGTGGCTCCAGTCAATGATCTGCTCGCCGTTACCAACAGCTTGTTTACTTCCTGTACGCGTCCGCGATCGGAACGCCTCGAACAAGACCAAATAAATCAAATCATGATTCAAAGAACGTTGATCGAGGGGAATCGGGCATAGTTTGCAGCTAGAGGTGAGACCAATGACTTTTATACAGTCATTGGGTGAGACCAGGGAACATAAAACCTTGTCCTTGAACAATATCAGCTTTTATTGACGTGTGTACTGTGTATGTTGGCCTACTCAGTGCTAACAATACTACAACAAATCACACACAGACAAGCACACAGCAGCAGGGGTATTCATTTAGAGAAATAAATGCTAAAAACACAGTTTATTCTGTAGATTAACTTTACTAATAATGACACAAACAATCAAATAAATAAGTAAAAGTAAAAAACCTGGCTTTCAGACGAGAAAGTGCTGTACACAGGTTGTTGTAACACTGTGTAGCAACTTGCTGGCAGCTGGACACCATTAATTTACTGGAAACAACTGTTTATAGTAACTTAAAGTTACTTAAAGTTACTTAAAGTTAAAGTTACTTTAAGTTACAGTAAAGTTACTAACTTTACTGTAAACACTTTTTACATCATGCTATAACTGCATTTACAGTAAAGTCGCTGGTAGTAATTTGCTGTATTATCTACAGTAAAGATACTGTAAATTAAATGTATAATAGCTTTTTGTGTTATTTAATTTCTAGTAATTGAATTACAGGATCTCATGTGAATTAAATTTACAGTAACTGACTGGTAGCTGGATGTCAGTAAGTTAACATAGAATTTAAAGCAACTTGTTTACAGTACTGTTTACAAGGTGCGTTATTATCATGGGTAAATCCTGATCTCCAAGCAGTTAACGTGGGATTGTAGGGTATTTCTCAGTACCCCGTTTTGATTTTGGGGATTGGGCTAACCAGCTAATATTGGTTTGGCAGTTTTGAAAAGCTGATGCTGAACACTGCTTTTTAAACAATTTGTTTAACGTAATTTGATATTTAGATGAAGTGAAGTCACCGTTCTTAATATGCATTTCATTAATATACAAATGCATTTGTTAAAAAAAACACAGACACACATGAACAGACAGTTTGGAGCATTCCATCTGCAGTGTCTCAGAATGCCAACCCACATAACCACAATAGGCCTACATACACAAGCTAGAGACCAAACTCCAAGTTTGTGCAACTGCATTGACAATAAACTCTGGCTCTCTTTCTCTCTCACCCACACACAGACCCTTATCTTTCCACTGCTGCAGCAGCAATGGAATGTCAGTGGGCTTGCCAGCTATTTAACTGCTGCAAGCACAGTGTTCTGTGCCAACATAAACTAGTGACTAATATATTCATCGTACTGTATGTGCATATAGTAGGCTACATGAAAGTTAATTTTATTTTTCAACTTTAACTTCATTGATATCTATCAAGTAAGGTGAAGTACTTTGCATACTATATAGTACACTCACCAGCCACTTTGTTAGGTACTTATGTTCAACTGCTTAACACAAAAAGTTAAGTCACATAGCAGCAATTTACTGCATTTAGACATACAGATATGATGAAAAGGCCGCCTGCTTAAGTTCATATCAAGCATCAGAATGGGTAAAGTTTTACAGTGATTTAAGTGACTTTGAACGTGGCATGGTTGTTGGTGCCAGATGTGCTAGTCTGAATATTTCCAAAACTACCGAACTACTGGGGTTTTCCCACACAACTATCTCTAGGGTTTTCTGAAAATGGGCCAAAAATGAGAAAAGATCCAGTAAGCTACAGTTCTCTGAACGAAAATGCCTTTGTTTATGTCAGAGGTCAGAGGACAATGGCCTGACTACTTTGAGCTGATAGGAAGGCAACAGTAATTCAAATAACTAATTGTTACAGCCAGGGTATGCAGACGAGCATCTCTGAATATACAACACACTGAATCTCGAAGCAGATGGGCTACAGCAGTAGAAGACCAGATTGGATGCCACTTCCCTCACACAGGCTCACCAAAACTGGACAATAGAAGATTGGAAAAAATATTACCTGGTCTTGATTTCTGCTGTATTAGAACAACAACATGAAAGCATGAATCTATCCTGCCTTGTATCAGCAGTTCAGTCTTGGGTTGTTGGTGTAATGGTGTGGGGAATATTTTCTTGGCACAATGGGCTCCTTAATATCAACTGAGCATCTTTTAAATGCCGCAATATTGTTGCTCACCATGTCCCTCCATTTATGACCACAGTGTACCCATCCTCTGATGACTGATTCCAGGGGGACAAAGCTCCATGTCACAATATTCAAATCATCTCAAACTGGTTTCTTGAACATGATAATGTACTCAAATGGCATTCACAGTCACCAGATCTCAGTCCAATAGAGCACCCTTGGGATAGCAGATTCTCGTAATGGATGTGCAGCCAATAAATCTGCAGCAACTGTGTGATGCTATCATGGGATCATGGACCAAAATCTCTTAACCGACAACAAATTCTGTTTCCAGCATCTTGTTGAGTCTATGCCATGAAGAATTAAGGCAAAAGAGTATCCAACCCAGTACTAGTACAGTGAGTGTATATCTGGTGTTTTATTGTAAAATTATTATAGTTTATTAGATCAATTATTTAGAGAAATTTCAGAGGGTAAATGACTGAACTGAACAAATATTGTGGCTGTTTTGGGTGAGCTGGAGTGAACCAAAGAAACACATTACAATGCTTTTGAACAGATGGCAGTCAAACTGAGGCCCAAGGAATAAGATAAAATAAAATCTATTAAATAAGCGTTCTCTTTTCTTTTGCACTGCAATCAAGCTTCATTCAACTACAGGTCACCTCTGATGAACAAAACAAAAAGTCTATGTATGTACCACAAACAAAGTTACAAAACTTTCAAAACATGCTTTTATTTATATTTATATTTTTTACATTTTAGATATGATGACACTTGAGACATCTACATTAAAACAATGCTAGAACAAAGCACTACCGGTACACCAAAAATCATACTATACAGACAAAATGAAACAATTTTGAACCTTGGTTTTAAACAACAACAACAACAAAAAGGGCTGAAATCTTGTGCCATTTCTTTAACATTACAGTAGCACCAGTATACATACTGACAGTGACTGTCAGGGTATACATACACTTGTGATGACTTTCATGTGTATATTCACTGGGGTGTAATGACTCTTCTTTAACATAGTTTGTTGTATGCGTAATGCTGAGGTTTTACTAAGTGCAAAATTTCTCCACTTTGTCCTTTGGTATGTGCATGATCAAGGCAGAATGCTACGTACCAGATCAGCTTAAATGCAGTTGTAGAAAACAATCTTGTAACCAATGGTACTTGGTCAATGGTCATTTCACCAGATGACTTGTCAAAAAAAAATCAAGGATTGCAAAAGGCAAAGATAAAAACTGGCTTGCGAAAACAACCGTGTTTCTCAGTTTAGGCTTCATGAGAGGGAATGGTTAAGCGTTACTTCCCCTTTGAGTTCTGCTGAAGGCAGGACGATGCAATAAGAATAGCATCTGGCTGTTTGTTCTCCACCATTGGCAAGGTACGAGAAGAAGGGGTTTACGGTAAGCAAGGTGCAAAAACATAAAGCCAAAACCACAGTGTATGTGTGTGTGAGGGGCAAGGGGAGGAGTCAGACCGTGCTTTCACAAATTATTCAGTTCCATTAGAGTCTGGTCCAGCATCTGGTGCATTTCGAGGTTCTCTTCTTTAGCTTGTGATACTTTCTCTGTTAGAACAATCAAAATGAAAACATTTTAATGTCACACAAGCGCACACAAGTGAGTCAGCTGGTTAGCTTGTATTAATAATCAAGCTGGCTACATTGTTCAGGTCAGTTGGTAAATCTGAGTGCTTTTTAACCCGACCTGCACAGCACTGACAGCAAACAAGAGAAACACACAGAATAGCAAGCGGTCATGCAGATTACAAATACACTGCAACTGATACAGAACACACAGTAACAGTATACAGGTAGATTATTGTAGTGTTGGTTATAACAGTTTATTAATGCCAAACTAAAGGTTAGAAAATGATATGTAATTAAAGATAATCCCTGATTTTTACGGTTTCAAATACACTTCCACCAACAGCGACACAGACACATCGAGCAGCACAGGCATCGTACTCGGGCAATGCAAACGGAAGAGCTTTGGATCTTACGCTGGGTCCGATTGTCATACACACACCGAAAGCAAAACCGCAGTGAACGGATCAAATTCATGAACAAGTTAGTCCTCATTCAAGGCCACACGAAGTTCATTAGAGAGAAGGCGGTTTTTCTCAAGTTGATGGTAGAGGCGATCTTTGCAGTCAGAAAGCAAGTTGAAAAAACAGAGAGAATAGGAAATCAGAGGAAAACAGGAAGAGAGAAAGTGGAATACCCTTTGACATCTACCTTCTCTAGAAAGGAGCGCTGAGAGATTGGTTTAATCTTTGTAAAAGGTCTAAATAGCCATAATAATAAATGATATTACAAAATGAAGTATTTTGATGGTTCCTGCTTTTTCTTTTTGTCTGCAAGAGGCGAGCCAGGGCTGTGCATAGAATAAGAAACAGAAGATAGAGCATTGTGACAAAAAAAGAACCAAAGATCTAAATCCTAAAATGGAATCATTTAAGTTGAAAAATGAAGAAACAGAAAAATAAATCATGAATTCAATCACTATCTCTGTTTTGATTATTCACTCAGTTTCCTGTAAGTATCATTAATGTGGCTGCTAAACCTCAGCCAGTCTTTAGGCCAAATTTGGTTTCATGTAAAAAAAAAAAACAGTTTAAAGATGTAGCTCAACATTTTTGGCTGTTCAGGTTTTAATTATGAAGTTCCAGATTGCTTTCAGCAGAAAACTGCTCACCCCTGCTAATCTTTATCTCTCACAATTTATGGCAATGACTTTAATAAAAAGACTCAGAATGTGTCATGGTGTATTTATTTAAATATATGACAAGATACCATATATCATACAAAGCCTGTTTGTCATAATCACTGATGTAAGTCAGTTTCATCCAATATTTCATCGTCAGATGAGGTTCCACAACTCTTACATACTGTTCTGCACGCCAACCATTACTCTACGTTGCCACAGTCTTGCTGATAACAGCCCAACACCAATTACCACCAGCTCGTACATCCTTCCTGCCAATTACTCCCGTCACAATACTACATGTTCAAAAGTGCTTGCATGCATCAGTCAACTAGACTCAGCTTTCAGTCAAGTATCTACAGATGCTGGAGGTTTCTGGAGCTTTCAGTATTGCTGTGATATTCCTATTATATCAGCTTCACAGAAAAGAAAAGAAAAACTTTGGAGGAAGAAGAAAATGAACATCGACTGAAATCCATAAAACTACACGAAGGAAGAGTGAAGACCTAGTGGTTTGTTGAGATGCAAGAAAAGAAAAAAAAAGAAAATGATTCAATAACATAACTTAAAATCAAGGCTTCCTGGTTTTATTAGAGCCAGTGAAAAATAAATATGAATGAAAAATAAAAAGGACAGAGAAAAGAGATACAGCTTTACATAGAAGGAAGGACGTTTATTTTTTTTACACAATGCAGAAAGATTCTAGGATTCTGTACAAGTGATGGGATGCAAGTAATGTTGACATGAAGACATGAGGAGGAAAGGGAAGCAAAGACAGAGAGGGAAGGGGAAAAAAAATGGAGAAAAGGCTGGAGAGAGCAGACAGATGCTGCTCAGCCGGCAGGAGGCGTCTTTGATGAGGTGTAAACAATTTATCTGTGTGGAAGAGAAGAAGTAGAGTGAACCTGGGGGGAGCAGGAGGGGGACCTACGGAAATGTAAAATGCCAACCAAAATACACCAGAGACACGGGAGTCACGGCAGGGCACCACAAAAACCACAATGCACAGTGTAAATGCATCCTGTGCATGAAAAACACTTGCAAACACACACACACACTAAAGGGTTGGGGCAAGTCCTTCCTGTGATTACATCAACACCTTCCTGCTACATCATGAGGTGCAGCGCTCAACTGACAGACAGTTGTGGCTCTCATCTTTACACACTGGGAATTTTACTTAGGAAAAACTGTGGGCTCAGCCACACTGGTGCTAAGCTATGGCCGCTTCTCCTCACCTGGTATATTGACATAGCAAAGGAGGGTATCACAAACACATGTGTGGGCCTTTCTTCTCAACGGAAGTAGACCATATTAGTAGAAATGGGGACACTACATATAACCATGAGGATCAGCATGTAAACCAGTTTCAGGGAAAAAAAAATCATTATTGCAGTTTTTGTCAATCAACAGCTTGCATGCATTGCTTAAGAAGTGAAAATGTCCAAAGATATTACAATGGGCATTTGAACATAAACTCATAAAAGAATCTAAATATTAACATGCTGCGTTCTGTTCATGCATGACATGACTTCATTCGTTTTTTCTGTACTCTCAAACGTCAAAGATACTGACACAAAAGGCATACAGTATCATCATAAGGACACAATTAAAGACAGGATTATCTATTACAGGAGCAGCTCAAGTACAGAGGCAACAAATTTCTGTTTTAAGACTTGAAATTTATAGACTATATATAAAAAAGGAATTTTAGTATAGATGAGATGTTTAGTTCTAGTGAACATGTAAAATAATAAATGAGGGAGACAAAAGAGGTGAGGCATTTGATGTGTAGGTAACACAGGTGCAGGCCAGAGGCGAGAGAGGGGGCATGATGGTGGAAACAAGCAGGTACGGCAAGTAGAAAAATTACATGGAAGTCATGTCGTTGAGGGCGTGGTCCAGCTCCTCGCTGATGGCCTTGTACTTCAGTTTCTGGGCATACAACTCATCTATTGGTGGGCCAGGAGTGAAAGGTGCATGTTGGGGGTGGGGTGGGAGGTAGGGCGGTGATTGAAAGCAAAAGGTGGAGGAGGAACATGACACAAGGAGGTGGAAGGTGAAGCATCCAGACCATTTGCAGGACAGGGAAGGGAAAAAAACATGGAGAGAGGACAGAAAAACGAGGGGGGAAAAAGGAAACAAAGTTACACCAGAAAGACAGAGTGGATGTGCAGCAGATCTAAGGTTAGATTCTTCAGCACCATTGAGAAATGGGCTGTATTTCACTGCAATGTGGTGCTTATAAGACTAAATCAACACCTAAGCCTGATATCGCTGCTTAACTTTAAAACCACCCTTTCCTACCTGGAACTGAAAAAAGCAACCAACTAAATGTAATAGTGAAAGGATAAGAAGTACCAAAATAGAAATAAGATGCTGTCTGAAAAAAAGAGAAGATGAAGCAGGATAGAGTTCAAAAAGAAATGTGAAAAAGGGACCTAGGAGATTTTTTGAAACACTTACCCAAAACACTTCCAATGATACAATAAACATTGCAAAAATAATCATAGTAGCATTCTGGGTTTGGAGGCAGAAAAGCAAGCAAACAAAAAACCCCAAAAAGCATACCTTCCAGGTCATCAATGGTCTTCTCAAGCTTGGCTACTGATCTCTCAGCGAACTCAGCACGAGTCTCAGCCTGCATTACAGAGACAGATTCAGAAGTCAGTCCAACACTTGATGTGGAAACTTGTGTAAATTATCCTGGTGTGAGCCTAAAACACCAGATGGGGCATTGTGAAACTGTACCTCCTTCAGCTTGTCAGTGAGGACCTTGATCTCCTCCTCATACTTGTCCTCCTTCTGTGAGTACTGTGGGTCAAAAACAACAACAGCAATAAGGAACCGTAAACGTGTGCGTAGAGTTAAATATTTTCACTGCATTTATAGAAATGAGTTTTAAAAAAAAAACAGAAGTGAAGAGGCTCTTCTGCGCCCCATCCATCAAGTCTGCAGGGGAGCTGCAAGGGTTTGACAGCATGCAGTCGCCCGGAAGGGTGGCACTTACCTTCTCAGCCTGTGCCTCCAGTGACTTCAGGTTGTTGGTCACAGTTTTCAACTCTTCCTCAAGTTCAGAGCATTTGCTGGTGTTTTAAGGGGTAAAGTTGCCAAGGACGAGTAGGAAAAAGGACGGAGACGACGATGGACAGATCCGGAGGTAGACACAAATAAAAAGGTGGAGGGAAAAAGAAGGAAAGAGGGGGAGAGGAAACAAAATAATAAATAAAAACTACAGGGTTTTAACAAGGAGGGAACGCCAAGTACCTCAAAAGTGCCTTAACAGAGCAGGAATGTGAGAAAAGGAACGTCAATCTTGAATTCACACACAGTAGCAGTGTTTTTATCTGTTTGGATTGAAATATCATGCTTTTCTGTGGTGTTATTCTTGCACAGCCCCTGCCATGTTAGGCATGAAACAGTCTAATTACACTTGGAAATAAAGAGCACAATAAAGGAGAGGAGCAAGCACAGCAAGCAAAGCAGTGAGAAGAGCCACTCAGAGATACAAGTGTGTTATGCTTTCTGTTTGCAGTACCTGTACGACTGTGGAGTCTAGTGATTTCATGCTTTGCTCCAAAACCCTTAGCTCATCCTCCACTCTTCGAGCACGCCTGTTAGTGGGTGTGGCGCGCATGTGCAAGCCAAAACCATTCAAACCACGAGGGGCATGCAAATAATCAGCACATACAGTAAGAACACAGGGCACACTGTTCAAATGGAAACAACTACTAGACTTTTAAGTGTTAGCGCTCGAAGCTTCCTGAGTATTTCAATTCCAGCATACGTGCAAGTTTAAGCAAAGATTTTGTGTGTGGAAAAAAAAAAGGCAAAAGGACTTACCCTTCTGACAGCTCAGCGCGCTCCTCTGTACGCTCCAGATCACCCTCAATGATGACCAGTTTACGGGCAACCTTTTGGTGTAGCACAACAAAGTTTTTAGAAACAACAACCACGAAATGACCGTGAGACAGTTAGCACTGGGTTACATCCAGCCCAGAGTGTTTCACCTGCTTACGATTATCCTTACAACTCCAATTCTGGTGAATTATAAACAAGGTTTAAAAGCTACAGGACATATTACAAACTTTCCAGTGAAAATTCAAGTGTTATAACTAGGTTAAAACAAGTTCAACAGAATGAAGAGATCAGAGTTGTTATAACTGAATTAATGTCTGTTGCAGAGCTATCCATTTCAAAGCTAAATGCTTAAAAAACTCGCCTCCTCATATTTGCGGTCAGCCTCCTCAGCGATGTGTTTGGCCTCTTTCAGCTGGATCTCCTGCAGCTCCATCTTCTCCTCGTCCTTCATGGCCCTGTTCTCAATGACCTTCATGCCTCTGTGTGCGGGAACAGTCAAAGAATGTTAAGAATTAAGTGGTGAGACCTGACAGACTTCCTGCAGTTCTCCCTGAGGACCCATATGTGGTTAAATAGTAGTGCTGGCAAGTAAATCTTTAATGTGCTCCTAAGGTGAATGCTTAAATGTTTTCCGATATTAAAAAAGGGCAGAAGCACTTCTACAAAGGAGTGGAAACATGGTCACATGGCCTGTTTACCTCACTGTCTGAGCCTGAGCTGCCTTGCAAAACTCACCTCTCACTCTCATCAGCAGCCTTCTCAGCCTCCTCCAGCTTGGTCAGAGCAGTGGCCAGACGCTCCTGAGCACGATCCAACTCCTCCTCAACCAGCTGGATACGTCTGTTAAGGGAAGCGACCTCTCCCTCAGCCTAAGGAAAGAAGAAACGGCATGTCGGGAGATTGTTTTTGCGGGGATGCTCAACAAATCAGTCACATATAGCACAACAAGAAAGTCGGTCCAAAGAAAGCAACCGGTGAATGTCTTTGTTTATTTGAGTAGGTGTCGCCACCATTGTTTTTATGCCCACTGAGAGAGTGTAATCGTGGTTGTTCTGAATGTTATCTGTGAGCCACCTGTTGGGAAAAGCCCTCCCACCAGGCCTACTCCTCATTGACTATGTATAATGATAATTTCCCCAAACTAACATAAGGCTGAATGCCGCGCCTCATTACTGAGCTCCCCTGAGAGGACATTAACAAGGCTCAAGTCAAAAGGGCCTGGCACAATTAATGAATTCTGAAAATGACTGCTTGCATTGTACAGCTACAAAGTAGGCTCCCTCGGGGTTGGAACATTTAAGTGTAATTTATCTGGTCATCAGTGTAAGCTATGGAGTCAGTGTTAAATGAGGTGGTATCTTTGCAGAAAAGCTGATATACATGAGTACACATTGAAAAAAAAAGGTGGGTCTTTTTACGATTATTCAAACGTGTAGCTACTTCTGCTTTCTGACACTGCTCAGCAGGGATCAAGACCTGCACTGGTGTCACTGAAAAGCGGATACATTCGGCAGAAGCCTGCACACGAGGCAAAAGTCTTTTCAGAAGCTTTCCCCTGCAGCCTTAGGTTAAAGTGTGCAGCGCTGGGCCAGAGTGCACTGGATGTTTTTAAAGCATGATGAGGAAGTTTCTAAAGACCTATGAACCATTAGTGGTCACTACTATTTCTAATACATTATAGTTTGTCAACATTAATTACAAGCTGTTACACTAAGCCTGAGATTAACTCTGACTGGTGCGAGCCTGTGCACTAAGATTTATTTCCCGTATAGATAGCTGCCGCTATGTTCTGTTGCTCGTTGCTGTGAAACTATATTGTCCTTATAAGGGCAAGTCAAAGAGCATAAGCTGACAGAGCACACTGGCACCTTCAAATGTTGCCACAGTAGTAGTTTCCTGGTTGCTGAAAATACTTTATTCAAATGTGTGGCCTGGTCCTGGTTGGGCTGGAGCAATGAATTAAAGGATCGCAATATATATATATATATATATATATATATATATATATATATACATACTGTATATATATACTGTATTCCCAGTAAACCTGGGAAAGGACATGCAAGTGAACTCGTTTAAGGAGATGAGACAATACAATGACACAAAGTGCCACAGTTGCTGCTGAGCCAACAGGGCATCAGCGGCCTAACGTTGCCAATTAGAGGCGCTTATCCAGGAGCAGCAGGGTATCAAAGCTCAATCTGAGACTTGCGGTGGCACACGGAGAGCCAAGTAAAAGCTCAGCTTCCAGAACTGGGATGGGTCAAGAGCAATCCCGCTATCTCATTGTGTATCAATTCAAACTATGACCCTACATGAACTCTACACAAGTGCACAGGAAATGATACAGAGAGAGAGAGACAAAAAGGAGGCAATTGTGCGCTCGCAGGTAGGCTCTAGGCGCGGTAAACATGCTTACTTGTTCCCTGGCTTTCCTGTGCGCAAGCAACTCCTTCTGTAATCTCTCGGCTCTGTCTTCAGCACCGTCTGCCTGCTCTTGTAGGGATTTGATCTTTCGTTTCACTGCATCCAGCGATGTCACTCCTGCCATTGTTTATGTACCGTTGTATATATTTAGATATATAATATAAAAAGCAGGACTACACTTTTGCGCTGCAGCACAGTTTCCGAGAATTTCACCAGGAACGAGGTGACGTCCTTGGTTGTGCAGAGGGCTGCGTGAAGAGAGGCGAAAGAGTGCGCAAGCCTTCTGGAGACGCACTGTGCAGTGAATGTATTTACCAGGAAGTACGGTGATTTCAAAAGAAGCATGAAAAAATAACCGGTATCCTGCGGGGTTGTGCAAAACTTTAGACCGCGATAACATGCTGCACTGCCACTGTAAAATAATAAAATGTAATAAAATGTAAAAGATACAAAATACCAATGCCGTTTAATGACGTGAACACACCCAGACCCACACACAACGGAGCGTACTCGTAGCGTACACTGTGTTACAGCCCCCTCTGCGGGTCAGCCGCGAGCAGTACATACGTGGCAGTTAAATGTTTTGGAGAGTGCAGGACATTCAATAAGTCTTCACTGGCTACAGTAATTACAGGCTGCCTTTGAAACTTTGCAAATATCACGGAACAACCAATCCTAAAATATGTAAGGGAAAAACAAGTCCATAAAACACAAGTAGTAGTTAAAGTTACTCGAACAACCCACAAACTATCTGGTAAATATCTTTTTCTTTTTTTTTTTTTTTTGGGGGGGGGGGGGGGGGGGGGGGGGCACAATATGCTTTCTATAGGGAATGAAATGTCCAATCAAATACGAGCTGAGAAGACTCAATTGACTTTTGACCCACTTTGGCCTAACCACCCACCCACCCCCTGCTTTGAGATCCAATTAAAAGATTATTACAGCTTGTTTCCCCTCTGCAACCGGATTCGTCTGATTGAGTTTTATAAGCAAACGTCTCTATCTGCCGAACTTGATGTTGGCCGTCACCTCTTGTCATTCGAGGGACCCCTGTCGTAAAATCTTTATGAGGCCATTAAGATGACAAAATCTGAATTCTTTACATAATTTATTTTATTTATTTATTTATTTTTGTCACGCATTTATTACCAAGGGGATAAAACATTGGGGCAACAAAACATTTTCATCTTCTTCTTTTTTAAAGAACTGTTTATTCAATCGGAAAAAAAATGCTGCAACTTTCTTTTCCTTTCTTTTTTTCTTTGTAATTTGTGTGCTGCCCAAGACTTTTTGATAGGGATCCGTTTTTTCCTTTGGTCAGCAAAGAGCGCAGCACGCAGATGTGAGCTCTATCTTGACCATATAAAGCAGTGGGCTATATTTATCTAGGCGCTTGAGCTTTTTGGGAAGGCTGTGCGTTCAGTCTGCTTGACTTATCGCTCTGAAAAGACCTAAAAGGCGGAGATCACGGTCCACAAACATGAGAGATTGTTACAAATTTGTACAGAAATACCGACAAGGCTCCAGGGGAGGATGAACTGAGTTTAGAAATAGATGTTTTGAAAGTGCTATATTTGAACAATTAAACCGACTTCGTTTGGACTGTGATTGTGCGTGTGACAATTCAAGAAGCGACAGTTCCAACTACGGGTCTAAATGGTTGATTAAAAACAAGCAAACAAACAAATAAAAGTTTGTAGTGAATCAGCTTTGGGGAAAAACCCATCCACAGATTGGAGCAGTGGTGGTGAACTGTCGCTTCCCTCAGAGGTGGCAGAATGAAGATGTGGGGTAGCGTGTAGGAATGGTGCCACTGTAAATCCCTTCCTTACTTACATCGGTGGCTTTCTTCTCAGCCAGCTCAAGTTTTTCCTGGGCATCTTTAAGAGCCTCGGAGTACTTGTCCAACTCATCCTCAGTTCCCTTCAGTTTCTTCTGCAGAGCTACCAAATCGTCCTCAAGCTGAGTTTCAGTGCAGGACAGTTTCAGGGGTGATCAGCGGAGGGTCGGAGTTGCGTGAGCGCGCACAGGCGCAAAAGCGCATACACACAGAGAAGAGAGAGAGAGAGGGGACAGCACACGGGAAAGAAAGAGACGGGAGAAAAGTTAGGGAAGCCCATGCAATTCAGGATCAGATACCTTAGTGGCGACCTCCTCAGCAGTCAGCAGCTTTTCTTCAGCTGTTTGGAACTCCTCAAGCACTTTATCTCTTTCGTCCTCAGTTACACGCAATTTCTTTTCCATCTCTCTTATATCGTCCTCTAACTTCACATGCATATGAACAAATTATACAGTTAAACATAATATAACAGAAACATGCAGTTTTCAACGATCAAGCGACATTTCTCTTAAATTGACTTATTCAAAAATGATTTCTGGGTTATATGGTTTATGGGTTACATCAACAGTTGCTAAAACAGTGGAGAGATGATTTTTTAACATTCTTCAAAAATGACATTAAAAATGCAAAAAAAAAAAAAATGTTTAAAGGATGGATTATTCTTAATTTTAATCCTTAACTGGGATTATCCATGAAAATAATTAATCCGTTTTAAGGAGGCGGTCCATTTAAACTGGTATTCCTGCATTTTTACTGCATCTTTCGGGTTTTCCCACAAAAGGAAGAAGGAAAAAAAACAGCCGACCTGTTTGCTTCTGTCCTCTGCTGCTTTCTTGTCTGACTCGGCCTGCTCAGCTCTGTCCAAGGCATTCTCCTTGTCGAGCTTGAGCATCTGCATCTTCTTCTTAATGGCATCCATGGCTGCTTAGTGTTGTTCGGCGGCACCGACAAAACGTCCAACGGAAAACCAAGGATAGAGCTGGAGAGGGGCTGGGGCGTCTGTGCCTAACTGAACGCTAAGCTGGAGTGCAGGCTCTGCCTGACTTTGCACTGTCAAATATGTACTTTCAAGGTGGTGGTGGTGGGGGAGTGACTGGATTCCTTTGGACATCCAATACTTTTTGGGAGGAGGCGTGTGTGGGTGCTCCGGCGTTTTTTTAAGGATCTGCTTGGCTATTCGTTGCTCCCATACATTTGAGACGCCTTTATATGGGGTGTGACGAGTAGGTATGCTCCCACGGAAAGGGTTCCTGCCATTTAATGTCAGAGAAGATGCAGAAAAAGACTGTTCACCCATTTAAAAGCAACATGCAGCCCCTGTCTCTGAATTGAGTGGCCTCTGAGTTTGCTCACTTTCCCAAAGTTTCTGAAAGTTGGCATATGTTTAATTTACAAGGATATTATGCTTTCTGGTCTTATTTCACAGTGGCAGTGCCTTCCTGTTTTCCTGCGTCTCTTCTTGCTCTGGAAAAGCTGGGAGAGGGACCAGAGCCAGCTGCAGAACAAGCTTTTGTCACCGTGTAGTCTATGGTAGCTCTTTATCTCTGCCTGAGTGTGTTTGGCTGAGTGAGTGTAAGTTCGCTTGGAATATGCTGTAGTGGCTCTCTGTGATAAGAGATGCTTTTGGTTAGCCAAGCAAGCCCTAGAGGCATTGTTCACAGTCTAGAGGGCTCAACAGAGGGAAGTGTTTACCTGATAATGTATCGGATATCCCTCCTGTAAACCGTTGATGTGTCATTTGTCTGGCATCACAGCATCCTGGCAGCTAAGTCACTGATTGGCTTGTGATTTGTGAAATGTTTACTGTTTTAAAAACTAATGAAGAAGAAAATTTCACATCATATTGCATATTTATTACTAGCCTTACTAAATTTAAGCAATTATTATTCAATGCAATTATAACAATATGCCTAACCGAAATTATATCAAGTAATGATCCCTCTGCAGTAACTTAGTGAAAAGTCAAAGCACACTACTACGGTGACTGAGGACACTCCAAGTGTCTTTTAGTCTTCTCAAGGATATTTTTAGGATCGCCTTCTCTTCCATGCACCTGCCTTAGTCTGTAATATGGATCCAAGACACTGTGCCAAGAGTGGAAGGTCTAAAGGCATTAGATATGTCTCTTAAAATAATCCCTGTCTTGCTCAGGCTTTGGCCTGTTTTATAGAATATTGTTGCTATGCTTGGCAGACTGAATAAAGGAAATAATTACGTAATAAGAAGCAAATTATGATTTTTACAGTGCCAGAGAAAGATGAGACTTCTTATCCTATTGATTTATTTGTCTCTTTCCAATTGAGCCATTAGTGATTGTTTTTTTTGTTTTTTTGTTTGTTTTTTTTTTACATTTGACTGTCATGAGCCCTAAAAGAAAATGCATTTTGCTAATCTGGGGACAGCCTTTGTTTTCTAATTATTAATGGCAGTGAAAGACACTGTTTACAGAGTTTGTGTCTAACTGCTCTTCTCTCACACTAAAATCAAAGCTCTGGAAAGCTTTTCTCTATAAATAAGGGAGTCTGGGAGGTTGCTGCAGAGGTCTTTCCTGAGTCTTGCATGACTGACTTAGTAAATTAAGCCACTTCATTTATTTAATGCTTTGAGTGTTCAGTCCTTTTTTTGTTTGTTTGTTGCCATATCGTGCACAGTATTGTAAATGTTTCTGGTTACAATACCTATGCACAGTTTGCCATTTATGTTTTCAGTAATGTATAATTTATAGTGCACTGCTGGTTGTTCTTGATTTGGAATTCCATATTCATTATCTTGAACAGGATTTCCAGTTAAATGGCATGCTAGAGTTCCTGTAGCACCCCTGGAATGAAAATAAGCTCCTTTTATCATGTTTTACTGTAAATCGTTGGCACATTAAGAATGTCCCAGGGCCTAATATGTTTATTTTGAATGAAATCCAGATATTAGTGAAAACCTGCCGAGCTCCAAGTTGCATTCCACTGGAAAATTAAAGGTACTCTCACACAAGAGCCGAGCTGAAGGTAACACTTAAGTTTTCTTTCATTTTTACAAATGAGAAGGCAATAACAAACTCTTTCAATATTTGAGGCTTAAGGCATTTAAGAAAGCCACCACATGGAAAAAGTGTTTTTTTTTCAAGGCTGCAGGATGAAAAAAAAGAAAGAAAAAGAAAAGATCTAGACATGTAATTTTGAGCTCTTTGAAAGAAAAGAAAAAAACTCAGTCTCCGAAGCCCATTAAAGCTGCCAACCTTAAATAAGTCTAAGCCTACGTCGTACAATATGCAGCATTGAAGCTGGGATTTAAAGATAAATGCTTTCTTGGGACTTACTTGTTGGAACATTATAAATAACTTCACTCTTATTATGCAGTCTTCTCCCACAAAGCTTTGCCGCATCAGTAAAGAGTTTATTGTGTTGAAAACAGTAAACACTCATTTAAAGGCCACGAATATTCTTAACAATTATCCTTAGAGGTGGAAACAACTGAGGGGAACACAGTCAAGGAAGAATTCTGTCCTACTGTGGGTTGAAAACACAGACTTGCAATCAAACAACTGTTGCCTATTTTCTGGACAGATCTGGGATACTCTGTCATCTTGGAATTCTCCCCGTATCATGATTTGGTCTGCAGGAGGGGACAGCTGAGTGAGACAGGTGGGGCTATCGCCATTTTCAAATTCAAATCAGAAAAAACTTTTGTAGCTCACATGTTTATAAATAAGGGTTTAAAAAGGATGCCATACATAATCGAATTAGAGCATGTTAAACACATAAATATAGACGCAAAAAGGTCAAAAGCTGGTAGAAAGAAAGTCTTTCAATTACGGACCGTTTGTGATCCTCCCGAATTTAAATGACACAAAGCAGCCATTTGGAGCGCTTTGATGCCCATTATAATATTGTAACACTGTAATAGTTAATCTGTTAGTCCTACAGTGACAGCCCACTCTTTATGTGGAATGTCCGGTTCTCCTCAGCTGACACTCTGGGAGTAGCCGAGCTTTACTTGGCCGCTGTGCCTGAACCCATGTTTGCATAAGAGGACACTTGGGAGAGATATTTAGGGTCTAGTCGTGGCTTAAATGTTACTACATTAGAGAAAGGATCATTTTGCTTCTGTTCTGTTTATTGTGTTGTTTGCATTTACAAAGGTTATCGGATGCAAAGACTGGAAGTTCTTCCAGGAAAACACTTAAAAACTTTCCTGAGGTTTTGCCATATGCTTTGAAACCACAAGCCAACTTGTAAGTGATTATTTTCTAATGATGCACGGTATTACTGATTGCACCGATATACAGCAGTGAACGTTTCAAGGGCGGTTCTCCCTCCATGTTGAGTGCATGGCTGCTGAGTGAAGTACAGTGATTGCAGACCCCTCGTCAAATACCATCTTAAGGTTTCTGCAGACATCATCCAGATATATATAGAGAGAAAACTTCTTGGCCCTTTGGGATGGTACCCCCGTGATTAGATAGCTCCATGCAGGGGCATTTAGCATAGCAAAGACTGAGATGGGGTTCTGGGAGGGTGCAACTTAAGATGTAACCCAAGCCCAGCCCATGCCCTACTGATGATGGGTTTATCCACAGTAATGTTCCACTGACATATACTGGTAGTCGTAAGACTTGAACTGGTTTATTATTGAGCACAGGTGGACATCTAACCATGTGGACATCCAACCATGGCACAGAGACAGCTACAGTATTTAACTTGATGGATAGTTGCAATAAGGCTGTGACACTTTGATTCACACCGTTTTGTGTGGAGATAAATCTGTCATTAAGGGTGTAAATCACACTGGCGTGTTCCTTATTCTGTTTTAATCCCAGCAAACCTATTGTTTAAACGACAAACACTGAGAGTATAGTATGAGCTGATCAGAATTCACAGTTTTCACCAAAGGCAAATTCCTTAGGTGAAGGTCAACCTAATTCAGCTGCAGGTGTTCCACTGAAGATGGGTAGCTTTCTTCCAGTGCCAAGATTTTGCTACAGCACAAGTAGCTGCTGTTAAAAGAAAGGATCTGTCATCCCACAGGCTGTGGAAAAAAATCCTCTTACAGTCCACGAATAAGACACAAACCTTTCAGTTTTATAAAAAAACACATATGTCTATGATGCTCCCTGGGAGTCCTGAAATGAATTTCTAAATGCATTTTTGAAATTCATAATCGGTCAAAGCTGAGATTTAAAGCTCATTTTTCAAGTTCGCAGGAAAGCCTCTGTGACAATACGAAAGCCACAACAAGTTATTGAGAAAAAACAAGCTGAGCTATGGAGAAAAATTCCAAAAGTTAACACGTTCAGTAGAGCAAACACAAATGTGGGTAAAAGTCATAATGGAGAAATATTTGTGGCCTCGGCAGGGCGCCTCCCAGACAGTTTGTTTGTGTTCTTCCCCTCTTAGAGGGGGGACACACAGAGAGGGAAGATTGTAAGCCATATCTGATGCTGCTCAGTCAGCTTAGACTAGAAGCGGGTGGGGTTGGCATCTGTGGGGAACTGTCACGATTCATTTCACACTTATGTGGGATGCCATGCCTCAATCCTAGTGTAAAATCAAATTCTCAAAAGCCAAGAAATGTCAAGGCACGAATAGTGAAAGGAAAAACAAAACAAAACATTGATTTGTCAGACATTCAGCTTCACGAATATGTCTCCAGCAAAATCACATTTTTTGGCCTTTGTGTTTATTTGTACACAGAAGGGCGAGTCAAGCCGGAAGTGCAGTGAACTGTTGTTTACAGGCAGCTTCGACTTCTCCCGGTTCCAGATAAGGATTCCAAAAATTTACTCTTGGTGGATTTAAAGCTGTTAAAACATCTTCCTAAACCTCTTTCCTGTGTCTTTTTCTATCATTAACTTAAATGCCCGTCTATTGCTTTGTGCTTGCTGACGTACTCACCCAATTATTGTCGCATTGTACATCTGAGTTCGCAGCTGCCAAATATCTCGAGGATAGCTCTATTCAAATATTTGCCTTCAATCTTTTACCCTTCGTGTCACAGGGCTAGAAGTTTCCGTGTTTGCGCACGAAGGAAAAACCTTTCATATATGTGTCCATATATGGGCTCTCTGGTGTAAGTGAGGTAGACAGAGGAGAGGGCTAACTTGCGGGGGCTTTTTGTGAGGTCCAAAAGCATACTCGATATTTCTTTCCATTCCTTGGGGCTATAAAATGTCTTGGTATGCACTTCTAGCTCAGCCACTGTTCTCCCTGCCTGTCAGAGCTCTCTGGCACGGAGAGATGAAATGATGGCCAGAGGAGGAGGATGCTGAGATTCTGTTGTATTTCTGTGGTTTTGCTTGATGTATTCTAAATCACTTCATACAAACTTTTCTTAATGCATCCTCTCATGAGAATTCTTTTCGAGGGAGAGTAATTTTCCTCACTTACGACTGCCATGTCAGTAAGCAAAAGACTTTGCATGTTGTAAATCCAAAACAGGAGACGATGGTTCATATCATGTTTTCGTATGAGTTCCAGACTCCAAGCTGACTAAATGAAAGGGCCATAATGTGAAGTGTGTGTGAGAACCTCTGGTGATGAGACATTCCAGTGTGGTTCTGGCTGGCTGTTTGAACACACGCAGTGTGTTCACTGTGCCTGGGTCACAGTGGCCTCTCCGCAGCGAGAAATGCCACAGGAACCCACAGCTCTGCAGCACCTGCATTTTCATACCAAAGCCTGTCTTGTGGCCCCACGTTTGATCAGATGCCACGACAGTTTTCCCAGCAAAGCAACGACTCACCACACAGCTAGGGATCTAGATAAAACAGTTGTGCAAAGTCGGTCATAAAGCAGCTGAGCGGATAGACATGAAAATAAATAGACACTCATTTGGTGTGGTCTGCTTAGTTCCTGCCCTGGGGCCTTGGATGTCAGAGATAACAATGTACAGTACGATAAAAGGATCATTATGCTGAGGCTGCCTGAAGACACTCCCATCAAAAGAACAGGAAAGACTGGTGGTGGGAGGATCCCTTTATTAAATAAAAGCACCAGGACATGAATCTTGCTTCGTGAATTAGATGAATTAAATCGTACTTCAGTACAAATGCAGAAAATGTTATCAGCAAAATGTACTCAAATCACTGATACGTGCTTGTATGCGAACCTAATGGTTTATTTACACTGAAATTCACTTCATAAAAGGCAGAATTAAGCCAATGGACAGATGTGGGATCACTGGCATTTTTGTGTGTGTGGGGGGGGGGGGGGGGGGGGGCTCATCTAAGGCATGTTTTTTTTTTTTTTTTCTGCACAAACTACTTTTAGTGAGCCAGTCAGGTTTTGGAAGGCAGCAAAAGCAACCCTTTCCTTTTTCCAGGCCTGGGGGAAACAGATAAATTGCAATGAGAGTGCACATTTGTGAGCGCTTGTGGCTTCCCAGTGTGTTGGCTTAAGAAGCTGGCCTAAACCACTATATTTATAGGAATAGAGTCAAGTTAGCTGAGGTATCTAAATGCTATTCCCTTATGATTCCTAGCTTCCTAATCAATCACATTTTGACCTTTGTGCAATTAGCACATGTCCTTTACATGCTCTTAATGGCTTTGCTATTTTCATGCTGGAAAAAAGAAATCATCAACTGTTGCTTCAAGTGCATCTTCAAAACTGTTTTCATCAAAACCCCACAGAATCAAAGAAGTTACTGTCGAAAAGTCTCAATCAGAAAAATTGGAAATAGTTGTAACAAATTACTGAAGCATGTCTTTCCATGCATGGACATACATGGAAAGACAATACATAAGGCATATAAGGCAAGATTTAAAGTCAATATTTGGTTTAACCACCACCTTTATTCAGCACACCAAGGATTCTCTTAGTTATGCTTTTCTGTCATTTCTTTGAGTAGTCTTCAGGAGTAGCTCTCCAGGCTACTTGAAGGACATTCAAAAATCTTCTTTGGATATTGGCTGCCTTTTGTTCTGCCATCTGTCGAGATGGTCCCACGCTGCTGCAATAATGTTGAGGTTTGGGGTCTGGGGAGGCCAATCTACGACTGATAGTGTTCCACTGTGTGTTTCTATCCATGGTTTGCTTTTCCACAGGCAGTGCATTTAGGATTGTTTGCAGGTTGAAAAATGTTAATGAGATGCTCTCCAGATGGTATTGTATGGTGGATTAAAATCTGACGTTACTTTTCTGTGTTCATAATTCTACAATTCTTGGCAAGATCCCCAGTGCCACTGGCTGAAATGCAGCTCCAAACTATGACAGAGCCTCTGCTGTGTTTTACAGATGGCTGTAAACACTCACCATTGTGCCTTTCTCCTGAGTTTGGTATTTCTGTAGATTTGACCAAGAAAATGAGAACACTTGTGTTTTTATAACAGGCTGCTAGTAACAAAGAACCTGGAGATACAATTTAAAAGTTGTGCAGACACACATTGGTTCATCCCTTGAGTTAGGTGCATATTATGTGCTTGAATAGATCAGTGATAGGTCAGTGATAAGTGGGGTAACAAAAACAAACAAACAAACACCCCCCCCCCCCAAAAAAAAAAAAAAAATCAATCAAAAAAAAAAAAAAACCTCCTTTGCAATGATTGGATAAGAATAAGGACAAGCAGTCAGTGTCCAAAGAAAAACTTTGGAATACCTTCAGAAAGCCTGGAGAACTATTGTTTGTAACCACTTTTGTTGCTCCTTGAGAACAAAGTATGAAGGAATGAGGTTTGGCTCAAGACTTTTGCACAGTATTGTACATATTACTTTGGAGTAATATGTACATATGTATATGTACATATATATTATGTATATATGTTCTGTGTTCATAACAGGGGTGCCCCCAAGCCCCCTATGTCTATATCTATATGTATATATGTATATATATATATATATATATATATATATATATATGCAGGCAAGCTGGCAAACAAAAGCCAATAATAGAATGACACATTAAATGTAGGTTCTCACACCAAAATTGTGTGAAATTTGATGTCAGCGTTGAGAAAACCTCGCTGCGCAGAGAGTGTTTATTCAGCTTTAACACAGGGTGGGGAGGCCACAGGATTGAGTGAAGAAAAGGAGCCAATGACTCTTTTTTTCTCCTCCACAGAAATGCGGCCTGTCATCTGACGAGTGCTAAGCAAAGTTTCCTTATTAAGACAGAAGCATTTGGATGGCGGAGTATTACGTTTCATTCTGGACAGCTTAAATCCAAGGAGGCTCTGCAGATCAGTTGCATCCGGCAGCACTACTGAGACAGGCTGCTCCTCGGGTCTCTATCACGACACTGTTTTCAGCAAAACCGAGCAAAGTGTAAGTAAGTCACTGAGGAAAACCTGACTGTGGAAGAACGTGTTTGGAGTCAGAGGATATCATTTAATAGATATTCCTGATGTTACTTGTGAAGCTTTCCAAATTTAGCACCCAAGTTTTAAGTCTCAGCTCAGTCCCAATATAGCCCTCCTGTCATTGCTGACTGAGAAATACTGTGCCTTCCTTACGCGATGACTGAAGGAGCTGCTGTGCTGTCAGGGGAGAGGTAGACAGTGAATTTTGTCACTCAGCAGGCCGATTGAGATTCTGAGTGTGACTGTTTTCTAACCTACCTACCTTTAAAAAATACACCCATTATGCTCTTATCTTTTGGAAATTGGTGAATTCTATTTTATGTAGCTCAAGTATGAACATACCTGTACTATTACTTTAACCTTTGTTTTAAGTTTGTGAAATCACAGCAATTAGACGATAACGAGCTCAAAGTTATGAAAGAGATCATCTATACTGACTCTGTTTAGTTTTAAATTAAAGGTTATACACTGTTAGTTACTGTAAGTGGAGGAGTCAACATGTTGGGAGAACCCCGCTAATTACCTAAAATAGTCATGTTTTCCAGAGTGGAGTGAAATTCTCTTTAAGATCCATCGGCTGCTGTCTCCCAGGTTTATGTTAGGGAGCTCTGCTTCTCAGAGCAGTGGTATGTGAGTATGCCTAAACAACAGGCATCCTCTGAAACAATGACCTCATTCATTTAGGTAATTCCTCACTGTATTCTTCTCTATAACTGTTAGACAATGTGATTACCAAGACAGTACAAGCATATTTACACGAAGCTCTTGGCAGTATCTGTGAGACATGAAGTGGTTTATCATTTTAGCTGAAGAAAACTTAATAAAAGTGGAACAGTTTGGCTGTAAAAGTGCCTTTCCCAAGATGCAGGGTTGAATTTCAGATTTGGAAGATACATTAAAACCATGCTAATATTGTGAAGATATAGTATAAATAACAGGAAAAGAAAATTCCATGGAGAGTTTTGTAAGGAACAGCTTGTTAAATATGTTCTTCTTTTATGTTATCATACCTTCTTTGGGTCTGTACCTTGTAAGAGTTTTGGGAAAAAATGGACTGAAACCAAGTAGCCATTCAACCCATAAACAATACTGGTTTCCAGTGTTTTATCAGCCTGAATAATTTGAAAATTACTTTCAGCCTGACACGGCTGCTGGAGAACTGATAAGCTATTTTTATGGCCTTCTTCTAGACTTCTTTGCACTGAAATATGTGTCTCAGTAGGATTATAAATTTAAAAAAAAAACATGTTACCGTAAAAAAGGTGGAAGAATGAGTGCACTTGGAAAGAAAAACATCTTGTATTCCCAGAGATTATAGCTAGCAATAACTTTTTGTTCACAGGCTGCTTGTTCAGAGAGAGACCCAAGAAGGACACTGTCAGGTTAAAATGTTGTCTGTGCACAAAGGCAACAACATAAAAGAGAAAAACCTCAGTAGCACGCTGTGGACAAAAAGGCCCTTTCCTGATGTGCATTTTTTCCAAACCTCTCTTCCTCTTTCATCACTTTCTCTAAAAGTGAAAAGAAAAAATAGCTCAGGGCAAAGGCTGTCTCACTCTCTGTGAATTTACAGACCTTTATACTTTCTCAGTCTGTTCGGTTTAGCCTTACCTGAACCGAATTCAAAATAATAATAAAAAAATACAGTGAGTTCACATAGAGGCTTTTTTAGCATGAGACTTATGAATGTTTTTCTTAATATATAAAGCATTCACCGCTGTTTACACTATTAAAGAAATCCCTGAAATCCAAACCAGGACATGGAAAACTAAAATTCGACAGAGCATTATCAAAAAGTGCCTACACAGCTTTCCAGTGTGACAACTCCCAAGCTCACATAGGCTTTTCTTAGTGTTAAGCCCTAATTCCATTCCTGCATTACTTCTGACCTTACATTAAAATGCCTGCCACTGAAACTGGAAAACATATAAACCAGTATCAGCCTTAAGCATACCTTAGATTAGCTCTGAAATGATTAAAGTGTAGAGGTGATCAAGTGTCATTTGGCTCAGCTATGTGTTAGCCTGGCTTCACTTTTAGGAACTTGAGCGTGGAACAAAGCCTGGACTAAATGGCTGCCAGACTGCAGGGATTAGGCATGGCACAAGACACAGTGACAGCAAAACAAACTTTCCAACACAGCAAGTTTAGAACATTCAGGATGCCGGAGATTTACACTGTCGGTGCAAGGGATTACTAAGTGTGTCACGAAGCTTTCAAATACTCAAAAACTATTAGCAGGTTCTGAAGTTTCCTTTAGCAATTTCAATTCAACCTTTATTTTTGTTTTCTAAACACTTTCCTCTAATTAAGCTAAACATATTTTGCATCTTCTTTCCTTTATGCTCCATTTGTTTAATATGCGACGTGCCAAGTGACAAAAAAGGCAGAGCGCTTAAGAAAAAGCCACACACTGAAAAGGTAAAAGGGTGTGTGTTAAAATACCCCTTTTTGTGTTTTGCAGAAGAAAGCGATAAATGCAGCTTAGCTCATGGCAAAATGATTAAGTGCAGGTCAATAGCAGGAAGGAATTGAATGGTTTCTCTATTAACTCGTAAATTTGCTGAGTTTTTCCAAAGTTCACCAAAAAACAAACAAAACAAAACAAAAATCTTTTTGGTCTCAGGCACTGAATGGAGATGGAGGGGAGAGGGTGAGTAGTAGATGGGTACTCGCTCTTAAACACATGGCTTCAGTTTCCCCTCTTCACTGTGGCCTTGCCTTGCATGAGACCAAAACATTCAAACTACCAAATATGGTGTTCATTAGAAGGACAGTGTGCTGTGCTGGCCACCTTTAACCATACTTTGCACACTATGCCCACATTTTCTTCTAGCACAGAAGGATCAGCTTTAGTACAAAATAAGCAATGTATCACCCGAGAAGAAAAAAAAGGTCAAGTTCACTCTCCTGATTGACTAAATCTTCAAACATGAGGCCTATAAAGGCTGTAGCTGTGGAACAGTAACCCAGAGTATAAAAATACTGTGAACTCTCATTATTGACCAAAATGTCTAAATGGGGATTGTTGCATATTTCAAGGTCTGGCCTGTAAAGCAAGGAGAAAAAAATGCATCCACAATGTCCATATTTGGTCTGGCTAACTTTGCCAGTCCTTCCACTTGAACATCCTCTGACCTCCTGATTCAGCTATGAAGGATAAATGCTGACATCTTCTGGCAAGAATGCAGGATGATTTATTCGACTGGACATCTTTTATCTTGAGGTTTCAAAAAAATAATATATGTGTGTGTATATATATATATATATATATATATATATATATATATATGTGTGTGTGTGTGTGTTAAAGAGTAGATGTACTTTTGCCTGATTTTGGTCTCCTTATCTGGGGTCAGAGTAGTAGTAGAGCTGCAGGGGACACTATTTCACATGAAAAAAAAGCAACAATCATCTTAATGTTACCGGTTGTCTGAAAGCTTTATTTGTGGTGAATACAAAAAATACTTTTGTGACCAGATAAATATCATACATACAGCATCAAATCAGAAAACGAACAGATTCTGTTAAAGAAAGCACAACACGTATTCATAAACAGAGCTAATAACTTTTTCTATTTTCCATTAATACTTTGACAAATCGGTCAGACAATATATTTCAGGGTAATTCTTACATTTACTGATAGAAACTTAATTCTTATAGTGGTTAGACAATGAAACATTTAAGAGGGACTTGGCATAATGAATTTAAACAATTTCTCAACTTCATACACAAATTGCCACATGCTCATTGAATGCAGTCTAGCGTTAGTCTTTAAATCCTAATGTATCCACAGATGCCCTTTATATCAGCATTAGAACACTGTCAGCAGGTAGGCCACCAGCCAAGGCATTGTACTGTATGGCAAAGGGCTTTTTTTTTAAATTAAGACCCCAATAGGGAATAGACTGGCATAATGCTTTGATCCAGAGAGGACAAGGCTCAGGCTCCCACCCAGCCTGGTTTTCAGCTGCTCGTAGGGCAGACTCAAGTAAGGCACTAGTACAAAAAATAAAAAATAAAAAAAATAAAAATGCAGACCAGACACTGACGCGGACAGATGGTGGAGCTGAATGCTGAAAATTTGAAATACATTATATATTAATAAAGGAAAAGAAAATCAGTTTTCTCAGAGTGTGATGCCATTTCCTTCTAGTTTGTTGAGCAAATGTCCTCCACTCAGTATAATGGGAACTTTAAATTCAGTGCATAAAGTTATGAGCCACTTTATAGCACAGTGTGTGCTCATTTCATTCAAGAGCCTAGAGTTCAATATGATTGCACACTCTTCCAAACAATAACAGCGCAGACTCTTATTATCTTTCTCAAATATTCAGTGTAAAGTATTGCTATAGACAGACCATCTGAAGTGAAATGACTTTAGCAGGACAGGGGCAGTGACTGCGTGTATGTAGAATAAAAGCACTGGCGACACCCAAAGAGAATCTGGCCAGTGTAAATGGAGAAGGAATTAAAAACACAAAGACGAGCGAGAACAAACATGACAAAAAATGTAAACAAGTATTCCTTACACAAGCGTGTGTGGGAAGAACTGTGAGCGGGGGGGGGTGGGTTACATCAAATGACATAATGTACAAGCAGCAAGACATATTTGGTCACATATCATCCAGATACTCTGAATACCACAGATTATACCTATATAAGAAAGTGGTCAAGAATTAACATCTTTATAGCTAGTGACGGCCAGTGGTCATGTTATATTATCATTTAGAGACCCTCATCGTTTGGCATCAAGCAGAACAACATAGTTTAATCATAATCATCGATTTTTCTCTTTTCAAGATTTGCTAGTTTAACAGCAAACCCCGTGTTCACATTTTTTTTTTAGTAAAATACAAGTGCCTTTTCACTCTATACTACTCTATTGGTTAGTAGCTTCGCTGATATGTTTAGACATTATGGTGCATGCAAGCCAGTGGTGAAATGAGACGTGAGAAATCTTCCTGCCTTTCTATTAATACTTTGTATACCTGGAATACAAACTGTGGACCCTTAGATTGAATTTGCCGGTTACATCGACATCACCAGTTCCTTTCTATTTGTTTTAAACCTCAAACACATTTGAGAACATTCAGTGATTATACAAGATTTCTTTGATTCATGATTGTAACAGTCAGTAATGCTCATGATGCAGTAACACCCACAAATTAATGATACGTTTATCGTACGACTTAAACTTTGTCAACTTGCTTATAGGAACAGCTTTCTTCATATTAAAGTCTGAATGTCAATGCCATTCACTGACAAATACATACACGCACACACACAGCCACATACACACAGAAATACACCGAGCACAGGCACTTGTTTTATCACCAAACAGGCCTGCTTCAAGTGCTATATTGTCCTTGGTTTTATGAGAGTTGAAACAGCCACTTGACTGGCATCTCCCCGTGACAAGAAGGTCTCGTCAGCGCAGCGCACGTCCCCATCCGCTGCATCCGTCAGCCTTCGTCCTCCCTCAGTTCGCTGGGCAGGAACTTGTACTGCTGCTGTCTGATCTGAGCCAGCTTCTTCCGAGCTTCCTCCAGCTCTCGCTCCTTCCTCAGCATCTCCTCCTGAGCCGCAATGATCTGAGGAAAATGAGAACAATTGACAGAAGATTCACTACTATGCCTGTGGATAGGCTGACATGATAAACCCTTGCTGCCATGTCCCGAGCACAGAACATGGCAGAACACCAAGACTTTCATTATGTAGATAGAAATATAAATTTAAACAGTACGAAATATATTTTGCTAGAAATTTTATGGCAAACTGAGCTGATTGTACTCAATTATCAATGAAGCTGTCAGACAGCTTCATTGATAATTGAGTTTGTCAGATTTAAATATCTAATAAAACCTCAGCTTCTTCTTCCTAGCGTTTGTCATGCATGGCAGGGTCTGCTTTGTGGCAAATCCGTCTCCATTTGGCACGATTGAAGGCGTCTTCTGGGGCGGCATTGACGATCTTCATGTCTTCCTTTATTCTATCCATCCACCGTTTCTTCGGCCTGCCACAGGGTCGCTGGCCACCGGGTTCAAGCCTCATTGCGGTTTTTGCCACTGAGCTGTCGTCTGAGCGTAATATGTGTCTGTACCACCGTAGCCGTGCCTTGCACATTTTCACCGTGATTGGTGCAACGCGAGCCGCTTTCTGACGTCTTCATTCATGACTTGGTGAGGCCTAGACACCACCTGAGCATTTGCATTTCCATCGTGTGCAGGGCCTGTTCGTTCTTGGCGGTGGCTGGCCAGCACTCCGATCCATACAGGGCAACCGGGCGGACTACAATCTTGTAAATCTTCGCCTTGAGATGGTCTGGCATTTGACGGTCGTATAGCACACCCGTCACTTAACGCCACTTCATCCATGCGGCATTGACCCTTGCTCGCATGTCCAGAAAGATATCCCCGTCGCCACTGATCCTCATCTAATAAAACCTCAGCAAACCATAAAATAGGTAACTGACTGTAACTACGTTATAAATATATACATAAAATTGAAAATATACGAGTGACATTTTTGTGAAGAATCAAAACGTGTTAACTACTTAGACCAGGGGTGTCGAACTCGAGGGCCGGTGTCCTGAAACTTTTAAATGTGTCCCTGCTGCAACACACCTGAATAAAATTAGTAGGCCATTAGCAAGAACTGACTGCATGGTGAGATGGCAACCTCTAACATTACTCAAGTACATTTAAATAAATGTACTTGTAAAAGTACTTATTTTGCACCATGGTAATTCATTCATGAGCTGCTGTAACATGAATCAAATGGCTGAATTGCCACCTCAGCATGCAGTCAAGTTCTATAAAGCCTTGCCAATGACCTACTAATTTTGTCCAGGTGTGTTGCAGCAGGTACACATGTTTTTCAGGACACTGGCCCTTGAGGACTGGATGTTCACCCTGTACGAATGTGAACAAACCAGAATAAAAAAACAAAACAACCGATGAACTTAAACCTTTTTGATGTCTTTTGAATACAGTACTCAGCAGTAAAGAGCCAAAATAAATTGAAGAAAAGAGCAAGTTTTATCTTATGACAGTTATTTTCTCCATTTGTGTGTACTGGTCACATTTGCAATAGAACATCTTAAAGAGAAATCACTAATTCACATTGACATACCATTTTTAAAAAGTTGAATCTTATAAGTTATGTTATGTCAGTCACAGCCTAAAATGGTTAGGTTTAACAGACATGTGATCATGATTATTTAACAATGTTAAGTCAAACTTTACTGGTAAGAAAAAGGTGACAGGCTGAAGTCCAGCTGGGGTGCAGCACTAATATGGGAAACCAGTCACGATGAAAGCACCACCACCAAAACAGAAGGCCACAGAAAGTACTGTTATTTGTTTCTGCCGGAAGAGAAATACACTAAAGGCTTTCAAAAGATATTCAGCTGTGGATGCCTTGCAAACCTGGTAAACAAGTGAGAAACAAAACTGACGGGCTTCACATCTACAGCAGCTCTCAGCGATTTCAGGAAAACAACTGTGGCATTTTGGCATATTGGCAAGAAAAGGGCACATCACAGAGAAGTAGTGATTTCTCTTCTAGCCCTCAAACATTTTTTCTTTCCAGGATTCTTACCTGAGCTATGCCTCCAACAAACTTGGTCTTCACCACAACGCTGTCATCCTCCGTCTTGTCAAATGCTGCTTTCTGCGCCGCCTTGACTAGATTGTCTGATGCTCGCTTCACAGCATTACCAGCCACCTTTTTAGTGAGATCCCCAAAATTAGTATGTGTGCAATAAACGTTTCCAGGGACGAATTAAAAAGTGTGTTTCAGTACTACCTGTAGTCTCCTCATGGCTTCTGAATCCTGGTCTGCCTTCACCTTGCAGGCCACCAGCAGCTGAGCTGTCGAGGCTGCAACCTGCTTGGCTGAAGAGATGAGCTTCTCCTCACTGGCATGGCCCTGCACTGAAGCATTAGCTGCCTCACACAGATTACTGGTGGCTGCTGCTACCATACGTGCCTACAGCATTGAAGAAATATACATGTAATAAGTTGGCTTTATTTAAAGCCTCATTTGGTGTTATAGAAGGAAGGTTTTAGAATAATTCACAGCGACTTACAGCTGATATGAGACCCTGTGACCACTGGCCATCGTCGACTGCATTGGCTTGATTGGATCCCACCTGAGGCAGAGTTTGGGGGAGAAATTCAGATGTTGCACTGTGTTACTACAGAGTACTTTACAAGTGCCTAAGGTTTGGAGATTGTGTAGACTGACCTTGCCCTGTGCCACCAGTTCTCTCTGAGCTGCAGATGCAGATTTAACAAGAGCGCTAGTTGCTGCAGCAATGGACTTTGCTGCTTCTAAGATCTGCTCCTCAAAATCCAGCGTCTCATCTGCCTGCTGGAAGGTAAACCACATAACTTACATTTAAAGTGAATTTAATTAGTTAAAGACATCATCACCTTTGCATCTACACTCCTGGGAGACGCATCTGTGGGTGGGGGACCAAGTCACTCATATGCAGTTAGAGGACAAATTAAAATACAGAGTACAGTCCTAATTTAAAAACAATTTCAGCTTTTATTTTTACAACGTGTCTTGGCCAAGCTCGGATCCTCCACAGTCCGTCCAATCAAAACCTGCTTCACACTCTTGCACATTCACACCCGTATACGGAGACTGCCAAAGCTTTGATAATTGTGGTGTTTTCTTCTATTACAATTTACTTATATTCTGGCAAATACTGCTCATAAATCCTTTGTGTTATTAGATGAATGGTGCTATAACCTCAGTGCTGATACTTTAAAGCTCAAAGCCATGGTAAAGCACAAGTTTGTGAGAAACTGCTTCATTTTTCAAACTTAGAAATTTTAATCTGTTCTCTATACACATCTTTATAGATGACTAAACTTAATGTGTTGTGTAACCCAGCACCAAGAATCTCATAATACTGTGCCAACTTGGAATAATTATGCCCACAAATTATTTTAGAACCTTACATTCAAGAGTGTTAAAAAGCTTTATAAATGCATTAGAATGGCTTAAAAATACAGTATATCCAAACTAAACACTCTGCCTCGTACTACTTTTTAGACTAACGTCCCACACAGCTTTCTAAAACCTTCAAAATTAAAGAAAAAACAACACGTTGTCCTCAATTGTATCTTTGTCCTGATAATGGAACATAAGCAGTACTGCTTAAGTTTTAGCATTACACAAAGTGGCAGCAGATATGTGATATGATAAATCCAGTCATTACACCAAAGTAAAAAGCAGAGTAAAGATCAAAGGGCATCAGTTCAAGGACATTCAACAAATGGCCATTTCTGCAACATCAGTCAACAGCATGCAGTTGATCACAGACCTCGATAAACATATAAGGCACACGCGGCTGGAGACAGGGCGGGACACTGTAGGAATATGTTTGATATATAGTTGGACTGAATAACAACCTAATATATCAAACATATCAGACAGAGCCCTGCAGAGAAGGCTTCCAGGTCTACAATGGCTTGAGGGGTAGGGAGCAAGGAAGCATGCTTGGGGGGCAGGAGAGCCCTCCCTCCTTTTGGATGGGAGGGATGAAGGAGCAGAAAGGAAGGGAGGGGGGGAGACGAGGAAGAATTCAAGCAGTTTTAAACAAATAACCTAAACATCTGTTTGAACCCATGTGTTTTTTTAAGAGACATTAGGCCTGCTTTGTGATATTAAAAAAAATAGCTCGTACAGTTCACCGTCTTGCTTCACATCTCCATAAAATCTGTATCTCAGACCTGAGATTTAGTTTTGTCCTGTAAGCTACATGAGCACAAATGACAGGACAGCACAGTTACAAATGTATATATATAAATAAAAATAAATTGCTCACAAGGACAGATTAGTTCAGGACACAGAGGTATTCTCCTTTTAAATACTAAAGCTTCCTCTTAGATCACTAGAGGGAGACACTGACATCAAAAAGAGGAAGCGCCTTTCACCCACTAATCCCCTTTCATAAACACAAAGGTCATCATAAATGCAGTCTGCAGCTCTGGAATTGTAGTACAAAGCAGAGCATTATAGAGTCTTCATAAAAGCTGATGTATTATAAATATAGAGATTTTGAAATCACACACAGACAGAGGTTTGAACTGATAGAAAAGGGGAAAGCACTAGAGGCACAAAAAGCAAGACCACATATATCTAACTATCCAGTCTCCAGAGACAGACACAATCATGCAGAGCACACCTCAAACCACAATCCTGTATTGCATACAAAACGCGAGTAATTCGACTTCACAAAAGCACAGTTATCTGCTTGTTAAGGGCTAAAGTCGCTCTGTTTTTTTAGGCAATACCGCAATGTGCGTGTGGGGGGAGGTGAACAACAGGCTGAGAAAACCTCCCTGTTTCGTTTAGAAATGATGAACACTGCAAAGAAACAAAAGGAAATGTGTCCAATAAGGCAGAGAACCTCTCTTTCACAAAGGGTCACAACAGTTCATCGCACTTTTGAACTCCCTTCCAAAATAAGCTTGAAGACCCAGCTGTGTAATTGCGTCTCTTGGCAGTGCAACTCAAAATAAAGTCTCAAACTACCTTTGAAGAAAGTCGTACAAGTTAGATCACTGGACCGAGTTGTCTGAGTCAACATGGCATGTGTAACAGAATAATTTTCTCCTTTTATGATCCCATGTTTGCAGCTCGGTTAATAGAAAGAAAAAAAAAAAAAAAGACTCCACTTCAAAGCTGGTGTCACCTTTTCCTGCCTACACCCCACGTTGTCTCCCTGCTGATTAATGGCAAAAACCTGTGCGTGGGTTTGCGTGGGTGGAAAAGGTTGAGAGGGGCACTTTTACCTTGGGCTTGGCCCTGGGTTTCAGCTGCTCTAGTTTCTTGGCTGCAGCTTCAATGGATGCTGCTGCTCCGAGCAGCTCAGTCTCAGCTATGACAGTGGGGTCCTCAGGGTCCACACACTCTGATCCTGGAAGAGATCAAAACGTAGCCAAACAGTGATTATCGCAGTAGTTTTTGAACAGACTTTCAAAAAAGTACAAGAAAAAAATGATGGTATAATTTTATGTAAGAAATAGTCCTGCTTTGCTTCAAACAAATGTTCCTATTCACACGCAGGATGCCTTGTATGTCTTAAATCTGAGCTTTCTATACATTCCCACAAACTGTTTGCAGTATGACAGTAATGTCTGAAAATTGACTAAGATGGCTAAAATTAGACGAAATGCACACTTGATGGATCGTTGTTTTTTTGTAAGTTTTAAGTGCCCATAAAATGCAGCCGTTTTTGAACAGCTTGGTAAAGCAGATGGAACGATGTTTTCATAGATTATCTCGAGCTCTGGGGAAATCTGTTCTGCACCCCCACCCTACCTCGAAACCATCTACTCTCTACCCCCTTCTGACTGCATGAAAGGTGATCTGGAGGAACAAAACAGACCGTATCCCACTTACCTCCGTCTGAGGCAGCAAGGAAAGAGCAGGGAGGAGAGAGGGAGAGAACACATGGGACATTAGAGAGGTGAAGTGGATAGCCCCGCTGTGTCTCAGGCAGTACGCTGAAATCTAATTCTCATCCAAACACAATCTATTACTCCTGTCAGATGGAGCATTGCAACATCTAGAGAAAAAAACACTCCTCTAATATGTTTGTGTCATAACCATCCTACAGAGCTTAATTTGAAAGACAGCACGGTAATCACTCTTTGGTGTGATTTCAATATTCTAAAGTGATTCTCGTGACCCATCTTTATCAGGGTGTGCACACACACACACAGGTTTGGGAGCTTGACTCGCACCATGATATTCACGTACAAGAGGATTAGGGCTCCTTTGACTAATCTCTGCCATCTCCACAATCCTGTCATGTTTTTTTTACATTTTATCTGATTGAGTTGGCTCCTAGGGGAAATTCCCCTCCTTTAAAAATGTATTATCCAGTTTTCTCTTTAGGGTTTTACACCGAGTGTACCTACAGTCATTTATAAAACAAAAGCGTTCAGTCAAAACTTTATGGTTATCACCCATACCTTCATAAAATGAATGTGTCCTTTTCAAAATACTGTTTAGAGAAACAGTATTTAGAGAAACACTTGAAAAGTTAAGCATGCACAACTTTTATGTGCATCCATAAAATCCTGACAACAGTCAGGATGGGGTCACTCGTAAGTAAAGACTATCAAGCTATTCTCTTTTGTGTGTTCTGTGAGAGCGTGTGTGTCATCAGCTGTGTGTCTGGACTCACCTTTCATGGCCTCGGCGATCTGGACGAGCTCCGTCACACACGCTGCCACATGCTTCGAGTGCACAGCCAGCTGCTGCTTCTGCTCTGGTGTGGGCTTCTGCAGCACCTGAAAACACAAGAGCCAAACATGTGCAAAGGCACACACACACACACACACACACACACACACACACACACACACACACACACACACACACACACACACACACACGCACACACACACACACAAGAAGCAAAAGTAAACACAAGGTAAGAGATTAGTCAGAGATAATTCTTTACAAAACAAATCTGTTCATTTTTAACCTTTCTTGATTACATGTTAAGAATTCTGAGTATAATTTATAATTAACTTGCTGAAAGAGACTAACCTATATTGCAGAATGTAAAAGTTGAGGATCCGTTTTTGTTACTTGAGCAACTATTTCTGTAACTAAGTTATATATTGTGGATTTTAAAGTCCTTCATGTGCCTGATGTCTTGCCAGACTCGGTATGATGTGCCCATTAATTATGCAAACGAGATCCGTAATTATGATACTCAATGCATTAACTGGCAATTTGTCTCACATGGACACACTTGTCTTCACGCAGTCTTCATGCAGTAATTTTTGCAACAAAGCAATTTCATCAGAATGAGCTGCTAATTTTTATGCAAATATATTCAAGAACAGAAAAAATAAACAAAAAACAAAATCAGATTTTCTAAAGGCTTGCATAGTGGCCTAACACAATTTTTACGTTTTATCCTATGAGGAAGTCTGAGACTTTTTTTTATCAGTGCAGGGTGAGTGCAAGAGGCCAGGAGATGCACACAAAATCACTTGTATCCTTTATTTATGAGACTACTTCTTTCCAACCTGCAAGACTTGCTCCAGAAGGTTGATATATCCGGCGGTGCACTCAGAGCCATATTGCAGGGCTTTACTCCTCAGTTCCTCACTGACTTCAGGGTGATATGCTGCTTGCTGTAAGGGTAAGAAAACAATACAGGAGAACAGGAGATTTAGGATAGGACACTGAAATTGTTCCCATAGGAAAGGTAACATTTAACACGAGTGCAAATGCGCTACGTGGGGTCAGGGAGAGCTTACTGAGAGAGCATTTTGCTTGGGGATCTGCACATTACATAGTTCCAATTACAGATAGAATTCAAAGCTACCAGAAAATCAAGTCTTCAGTCACTATTGTGCTTTGATTTTTAAAACCACAGCCTGCAATGTTTGTACATGGTTTTATTTTTGTCTTTTTACAAGCGCCCTGCTGTTTGCTGAAGGACATCCTGAGTGATGCTTCGCTGCATGACTTTGAAAAGTGACTGAGTCATTAGCAGTGGGAGCAGACATACAGTAGACTAGCCTCTGTAATATCTGCTCTCCACAGGCTGGGCTCACATGCTCCCTGGCAGCCTGGTGCTGTCTGCGTGAGGTCTGCTTTGGTCGAGCGGTGTGGATTAGCACCTTGCAGGTAGTCAGCATATCGGAGATGGCTTTGCGGCTCAGGTTGGCAGTGGCGATCACATCCTCCTGCTGAGCAGAGTTGCCTGCGGCCACTGCCTTGGCTGTTGCTATGGTGATGCCCTTTGTCATGCGGGTGAACTCCTCAGGTGAAGTGGACTTTTCTGGGACGTCCTTGGACTGGAACACCTGACACGATGATGAGCCACAAGCACACGTTGATACAGCCACGGAGCTCAGATATGATAATACACAAGTGCACGTGAATATTGTAGAGCAGTTATAGACTTAAAATTGACAGAAAATATTGACATAGAAACCAGAATAATTAGAATGTAAGGTCGTCTGATAAGAATTAGCAGTTTATTCAAGGAAAAAAAAAAAACAGTCTTAAAATCTTCCTTTCTCACTCACATCTGCTACCCAGACCCTGATAAGTGCTGTGGGAAACCTGCAGGAGGTAAGAGGGAATCGGGAGGAAAAGAGCTGGACATAACAAAAGAACAAAGAACAAAAAGCTTATCTGTTTTCCCCTGAATTACAGACACAGATATCTTCTTTGAGATCTTTTTTCCAGAAAAGCAGGGCCTCAACATTTTGACTCCAAATAAATCATTAAGAAGAGGTTTGACCTGTCAGGTGCGCTTACCGTCAGCTCCTGCTTGATGCACTCAATGGCGGCTTCCAGTGCCCTCGTCCCACGGGTGGCTTCATCCTCTACTGCCTTCACTGTTTTGAGGAGCGACGTCACGTTGGTGACCATGACCTGTCAAATAAGGAGCGCAACGATGAGACCTATAGACAAACCAGGAGGTGGAGCTCTTTCTCCTCAATGGCAAAACATATTACATTATTATTGCTTTCCCCTTCACTGATTCTTATACAGGGAAAAATGGTGTTGAGGGTGCTTATCTAATAAAAATGAAATACATCAGCTGCTGGAGATAAAGACAGAGTGGTGCATTTCAAATTAAAATACAGGATTATTAAATACTGGTAATGTAGTTTATTTACTGTCACAGATGTGGAAAAAAAGCTATTAAAATTTCACTGACTCATGGCGACACATTCTGCTCTGTCTCTGCTGTATTCAAGCAAAGTGTGCATTATGTGCTTGGGAATTTGAGAAACATCACCAGGGGTTTGGAAGGGTCCCATTTGGAGGTCACCATATGTTGGATGAACTGAAACAATCTGTCAACATGAGGATGTCCATGGGTGGGCCCCAATTCAGTTTATATGAGAAAACATGAGCAACATTTACAGGTACAGGAGGTTTGGAGATATTTTTCCTGCTGTATAGACTTATCTGAAAGTCTAGTACTAGCTTCTCCCTTATTTACAAGGAGTCACCACAGTGGATAACTCAGAATATTTTATTAATTAGCAGATTTTACTTTTACACCAGTTCCCTTACAACTACCAGGGATGAAGCTCCAGAACATTTTAACCTTCACAGATAGGGGTAGAGATGCAAATAAACACTGTGTGCTGAGAAAAAAAGAGAAAACAAAAGAAGCAAAGCAAAGCATATACATATATATATATATATATGTATATATATATATATATATATATATATATATATATATATATATATATATATACCTGTTCCATTGTTGCTGGATGCCTGTCAGGTGTATTAGATATTTAATATCCTTAAAAAGAAACAGTAATAGGGGATGCATAAATTATAAATTAGACCAACAAAACCTCAGCTAACTGATTCAACTGATTAGTGTTGATTACTGATTTTATCTGTATTTGTATTCTCTTCATACATAGAAAAGCCATTCATCAGCTGTATTAATATAATTTATTTTTTGATCCTTTTTGCAATATGCACACCACATTAGATGTGCACCACCATCTTCACTGCATTTTTACATTTTATGACACTGTGAATCTTCTACATTGTGCCTGTGTCCTCCTTCCACTGATATTAAAGCCGATACAAAAACCCTGCATTACTGTAGTTCCAGCAGTGACAATGCAGAACATCTTGTTATAGTTTTCAGTAAAGCACACAGTCCCCTTCCTCTCTCTCCTGCATAGAAAGTGATGGCTCAAGTCCCACAGATACGACAAATCTTACACATCCTGATAACAGCTGTCATATCCTCCTTGCAAAAAACAGCTTCACGCTGCATTGCAACCACATATATCAAACTAGAGCAACAATGCAAGGAGAAAATTTATAAATACATATCTACATGGAGCATCCTCTCTGAGCGAGACTCAGCGGAACAATAAATTAAAGATGCGCGCCACAAAAAAAAAAGAAAGAAAAAAAAATCACTGCACAGCTAAACCGGATATGACAGTTTGAGTGGTTTATTTCCTCACCTTGGCAGCACTCTTCAGCTGATACATGGAGGGGTCGTCAGCTGGTTTGCCTGCAGCACATTTGGTGGCACCAATGAGTTCGGCCAGAGCCTTGGCCACATCCCGCACTGCGTTTATCAGAACCACCTGGGGGGATAGAGCTGGAATCAATACGGCACAATGGTCAGAGTAAAGGTTTATCAGTTGAGCCCTAGGGAGAGGATTTACCACTGCAGTCCTTATCACTCCCACCTTGTCATGATACTTCAGACTTAGTGGAGGGTAGAGATAGAGACATATACACAGGGGGAAGGAAGAGACCATGTGTATCAGATCAAACTGCAATTATATAGAAATTCTTACATACTTACTACTATCTACAAGAAAGATAGTAGATGACTAATAATAGAGTACCATATTATGATGACTGCTGAATTATAAAAGTGCTTTCTGGAGATACATATATACCTTTTTAACCACTCTGTTTCAGATTCTGATTACCTGTGTCTCTGGGTCCTCAGAGCCCATACTGGTTGCTCCCAGTTTGACCACCTCTGTGAGCTGAGTGATGGTCTTGGCTGAAGACTGGGCAGCCTGGGCCAGTTTCTCCTGGGTTGACGCTGCCCCAGCAACCAGCAGCTTGGTGTCTTCCACTAGTGCCTTGGCTGTCTTCAAGATGCTTTCCCTAAAGGATGGGACACATTGTGACACAATCTGCTCCAAAGTCACACTTAACAGCAATAGGAAAGGAAGCCATGACTGCTTTCTGAGCAAAACTACTGCACATTATGTGAAATGCAGGTCAGTATTTAACTTTATTGGCAGGCTGCATTTCTTTCGAGTGAGTTATCAAAAGAAGACTGAGGCTCGAGTGTATGGAGAACAGTGTAAGTGCAGCAACTTAAAGATATAACTCCCATGTGCCGAGAATCTGTATATCCATTTCACATTTTTAACATCTCAAATGGGACTTTATGGTAACAGGAGGTTTAGAGTTTTGGTCTTTGTCTGAATGTCTTGCTTGTGTCTCATCGCACCTGTGGTCTGCAAAGGACTCTTCATTCTCAGGGTTAAGTGTTCCAGCTGAGGCGAACATGATGGTGGTGTCCAGGTCAGCAATAATTCCAGAAACTGCGCCTGCTGCAGTGATACAGGCCTGAGTGCCTTTGTTTCCTGCTTGTAGCGCTGAAAGTACCAAGGACACCTGGAACATGCACATGTTACAATAGTTAGACTGCAAGGTCCCTTAAACATCTTGTTAGAAGGCGTAAAACAGCTAAAAGTTAACCTTGTTGATATATTGTGCCGGTTTAATGATTGTACAGCTGCTTTTCTATAAGGTGTTGTCTGAGACTTTTATAAGTGAAATGAGTTAAACATACAAATATTCAGAAACATCTGGAAGGTATGGATTAAACAAGGAAGCTGGGAATAAGAGGAATGAGCCCCACTAAATGTTAAATCAGAGTCTGCTATGCATTCACATTAAGTCAGTGAGCCTGATGCTGCAAGTCACACAACTCCCTCGAAGACTCGTGTCTGCTCATCACTCATAAACAAACGGAGGGCCCCGAGGTGTGCATTTCAACAAGGCACAAGCTTCACATATCAACAAGTGTGAGAGCACAAATTATTCAAGACTGATATGAGCGCCGAATCAAATCATTTCCTTGGAGTGAAGACAAAATGTGTGAGCAGCATGGCTAGAAGCTGCCAGGGTCACAGCGTGGAGACATTAATATTGTCAACTGCACAGTGTGAGGGTGGTCAGAAGAACATGGCCTCATGAGTGCTACAATAATACAGTGAGGCGACGCTAAAATTAGATTCATTTAATCTTTTTTCTACAAAAAAAAAGATAAATTATTGTATTATTATATATTACTGCACAAGCTTATCTTCTTTATAGCTTTATGTAATTAGCTATAATTAAAGAATACAGCAATAACACTGAGCAATGATTTAACAATTTTGTAGAATACTAAAACTGAATTCATGTTTCATGTTACGTAGATGAGATTTTGAAAGTCAAAATAATGTTGAAAATTAGCTTTTTCCCCTGAATGAGCCGTTTAGGTTTCTATCCATATCGCTTACCTTCTCTGTGACTGCACGGGCGCACTCGATGAGCTCCCGTTTGGAGAAGCTGTCAGTAGGGCTGAGCTGCAGGGCTCCAGCCTTCTGGACCAGGTAAATACAGCCATGGCCCAATTCTTGCACCCGCGTCTTTATCTGGAAACCAACCTGAAAGCATAACCAGGCATCAGCTTCACTGCAACCATCTCATTTGTGTCATTATACTACACAATAATCTCCTTAACTGGCATCTCTCTTATCCAGCGGGTGGGTGATAAATGATTTCAAGCACCCTCAGAGAGGGAATGCTGGCACTACACCTTTAATTTTCAGACTGCAATTCATGGGTGGGTGGTACTTCATTACAAGCATCACTATAGGCTTTTAGACTTGTAGAGGCGAAATGTCGCTATGGTAACCAGCAGTCTGTTATATACAAGATATTGATAAGAGCTGTGTGCTTATTAGTGCAATATTTCCACACATTGCTGTCCTCTGGACAACAGAGAAAAGCTTCAAGTCAAGAGTCCGTGGGTGCTGCGAGAGACTGATGCTGGAGGGTTACATTTCTGTTTGATCTCACATTGCTGCTGCAGCCTTGAGGAAGAGGCGTCATATCAAAGAACACCAAACATCTGCTCTGATCAGTGTGTGAGCAAATACATCCGGAAGCATTTTGGTGTAAAATGCAGACCTATGCTGATAACTCAGTCTGACATTTCTGCAGCACAATTGCTAAAAGATACAATGAATAATGATTTTTTTTTCCCATACAGGAGTGTAACGTTCCCCCCACATCCTCCACAAAAAAGAAAAAAGAAAAAAGTGTTCTCACCTCCTCTGGCTCTGCAGTGGCTGCAGCAAGGTATCCTTGGTGTGCCAGCTGTCCGTAGTCCACTGTCACCTGAGAGGCAAGGCCACCGAGCTCTTCGGGGCAGGTTACCGACTTAGTCATCTGCGAAAATATGCATCAACTGATTAATGTTCCTTCAGCCCTATTGTCAAACATTGGCATTGAAGATTTAATGTAAATACTGCAGACATGAGTTACGCATGAATATTGTAATGCATTTGCATGCTCACCATCTCCTGTGCTGTGATGGCAATGGCCTTAGAAAATTTCACCATGGTGGTTTGGTAGTCTACAAAGGAACCCTCGGGTTCAGGGGGTGTTCCTTCAGCCAGCTGTAAAGATTAAATGGTAACTATAGATTTGGTTTAAGGTGTATACATAAACAAATATTCACAAATATGAATTAAAAAAAATCGATGAATGAACACGCTTAATCATGAACATTAATACAGAGTTAGTTTTATTCTGCATCATATGAAAATCCTTTAAGTGTATCTTGCTTTGTCCATTGATGCAAGTTCCAGAAAGAAATGGAAAATTTTTGCACACCAGACAGATCAGGCTGATCATTAAATATGTAAGGATGATATGCTATCTGCCTTTTTCAGATGCATTTGTGCTCTGAGTCCAAAGAGAGAGCGCTGAGTGTTTCATTTTTTCAGCTGGAGAATGTCCAGTGAATTAGTAAATATGTTGTTTGCAGTGCATTGACAAAGTCAATAAATCTTAGATTTTTGAAGTATAGACAAAATACTTGTAATGTCCTGGATGTCAGATTACACCAAAACAGTATACAATTTTTATTTTTTACTACACATGTGAAGGTTACATATGTAACTTCCCACATTACAAGTCTACAATTAATAGAGTTAAAGTGCTGTGCTGAATTTGCTAATTCTAACCTTATTTTTTTCCCCTGAAGCAGATACAACCCCATTTATTTCACAGTTACATGTCAAATGATAATTTTTTTAATGTATAGATTTATTAAGCCGTTTCCACTTTGTGTTCTTTACAGATATTCCATTTTCTAGATAACATGCACATTCTAATTAAAAGTGTAAAAGGCACAAGAAGGGGAAAAATAGGTGTTTGCTGAACTGGGCCAAGTGCTTTACATCTGAGTTTGCACATGTCGCTGTCAGTTATTAACTAGATATTAACACACATGTCCTCTAGCAATATGACTGAAAACTAACATCACCAGTGGGCTGTGGATTTTAAAACGTGCCATCTTCTGGACTAATAAGAGTCATTCACAAGCACACTCTTTCAGAACACCCACCGTGTCTTTGAGAGAAAGCTCATTCTGCTTTCAGACAAGTTGGGGGTCAAGCGGCAACTTGAAATCCACTCAAAGTACCCAAGAAACGTTCTCTTGAGACTGAATGACAACAACAATCTTTACTCACCCTGCCCATAGCCTCAGCGATGGACTCTACCATACCCCCAACCATGCCGCCCTCGCTCGCTGCCTCATTCAGAGTCACCATGATGTCGTCAACAGCCTCCTTCATCAGCTGGGCTGCTTCATTGATGGCATCGTGTGTGTGGGATGCCTGAGGACACGGGCAGCTGATTAACGTTACTGTGACGCCATCTCGGTTTAGCCAGGAGGTAATTCATCAGCTTGACAACAGCTCTACAGTGCACCTCAAGCTAGTAAGAACTCAGTGTCCAACTAGAGGACGTGTCACCAGGCTGGTTCCTTTCTGATTTAAGAACAGATATCATCCCTGCTGGCTAATAATTCAAACTTAGTCTATTTTGTACAATAGTAAATCTATATCTCAGAATGTAGCCATAAAAATAAAATTATAAAAGCCTGGGGTAGTCAGACAATCTGATAAGAAAAAAAAAGCTTCTAAGGAGCTCATTTCAATGTTTTATGGCTGTAATGATGGCAGCAGAGTTTGAGTAAAAGCACAATCATTTCAGAATGGGATTAGAAGTTGTGCAATGAACAGGTTTAAAAAAATCACTTAAATCTTAAAATCAATTCCAACACTAATATAGAAAACTTAAAAAGAACTCCTGAGGCTTTGTTCTGCTCAGTTTGATAATACAAATGGTTTATAGCTGAAAGAATTAGAGAAACTGTGAAAGAAGGGATTCATTAATGTGCAACAATGAATGGACTGACAACGATGGACAAAGATGTTCCATTATGTTGTATCGACATGAAAAGTAAAACTGACTCTGTGCACTACCTTTGGGTTTCCCCCGCCTTCCTTGGCAGCATAGAGCATCTGCAGGGCGGACTCAGCAAGCGTCTTGGTCTGGTCCAGGATGGTCATCTGCTGCTGGTGGTCATGCAGCTTAGAGGCCAGGCCCACCGATGCCATAATGAGTGGCTCAAAGTAACTGGCCAGCTGGGTTACCTGAGACAAAGCGTTTAGGACAATAGTCAGAGAAAAGTTGAACCAAAACATACAAAACTGTGTGTTTGCCTCCTAAATTCAGAGGGAATGAAGAGATACACTGTCAGACTAGCACCTTGTGTCCTAGTTGGGCAGCTTCGCCTCGGGCAGCTGTAGAGACTGGATCAATGAGATGACCAATCTCCTGTACAGAGGATGTCAGCTGCTCCTGGAGTGCCTGGTGAGTTACAACAGCAGAGAATTACAGTAAAAGTCTCAACAGAAAGACTACAGATCTCATTAAGTTCCTCTTCCCTCTCACACAGGATACAGCTGATGGGGGATTTGAACTCACTTCCATGGAGATATCATCTCTGCAGGGTAGGGTCTGGCCAACCGCTGCTAGTGAAGCTTGCTCAATGTCCCGGATACACTTATTGATGTTATCAATGGAGTAATCACACTCCCTCTGTCCCGGTGCCTTGTCCCTGTCACCAGAAATAATGGGAAAAAAAGAGACAAATGTCTCTACCTTAATGTGCAAATAAATATATAAAAAGAAAATCTGGAGATTTGAGTTGTAAGAAAAATAATGCTCATATCTACCCATAGCAGATCAGCTTAGATAAATATAAACAGTAAAAACAAGGAAAAGAAGCTTGCTTGGTTAAAAAATAAAGATCAAAAAATGAAAAAATATATATTCACCTAAAGCCCTAAAGCTCACAAATGAATCTGTAATGCAATCTGTAATCTTGCAGTCATATTATTACCATGGGCTTTACCAGGCAATCAGCACATAGTCACAATGGTCTGCCTAGCTAATCAGCCACTGGCTTGAAACTCATTTTTGTTATGCAGGCATGAGAACGCCATCATTTTTCATTCAGCTCCCGTGAGAAAGTGGCAACACGTTTCCTCCAAATGCTTGAATACTCGAAAAATACTGACAGTCAAGGTTAAATGTTAATGTCTGTTAATTGTAGGTCTTAGTTGCTGTGAGAGCTGGTAGGACACCACATAATGAAATGTGTTTCAGATCCACCGTAGCGAGCCCCACTGTTCTGTACCGTTCGCTAATCTATTACTAAGCAGTGGGGAACTCAGTAGCTATATACTAATGCAGCAATTTCCTGCTTAGCTGAAAATCACAAAAAAGTCCTCCAATATGAGAATTTCTTTTCTCTCACTGCAAGGAAACCTTTCTAAACTTTGAAGACAAGGCTGCAGAGACAGATATGATCACAGGCGGGATTAATACAAACCTAATAGAGGTGATGAGACTCTTGATGGAGTCCGAAACTGTCCTGGAGTGGCCGGCTAGTATGGACCAGGTGGGGGGATCTTTGGGGTTAAGGACCAGTGAGCGGGCTGTTTCTAGAAGGTAAGTGGAGCTATCGAGCATGGAGCGGGCTGAACGCACAATGGGCTCCTGTGCTGCTGAGCCCTGTGGAAATGAAAAGATTAGTGTAGGAGAAACAACAGCCCAGGTAACAGCTCGACAGTGAAGAGCTAGCTATACTGGTCTGACAGTTGTTAATATTCCTTGACTACCTGAGCAAGATCAAAGGTGCAATCAAAGGGAGGGATGAGATTAGAAAGGCAGCTTTACACAGACTCACGAAGAAACACCTTCAGTCTTTATGATACGAGCAAAACCCCCCCTTGACAATTAGATTAACAAGCTGAAGATTAGAGCAGCTGTGCTAAGAGAAAGTGCCGTTAAACACTGCCCTCCAACAGATTACAGCCATAAAGCTTTTAGAGGACTATGCGCAAACTATTCCACTCAGATTGAACAAAAAATACATCCTTCTTTTTGAGCCTTTCCTTGACAATAACAAAAGGAACTGAAATATCTGGACCTCAATTCAATTTCCTCTCCTGCTCACAGCACAAACCTTTGCTTGTTGGCTCAAATAAAAGGCAGTTTTTAAGCAAACTGAATACACAAGTCACAAACACTCATTTAATCTCACTGAAAAGCGCAATATCTTCTGTAGGATGAACTGAACATTTTCACTGCTCCTAAAAAAAACAGTCACAGATCTCGTTTGTGTCATTGAAAAGATTTTTATTAACTTTCTGTCATTTAACTAGTAAAGGTGAAGGACATTTTAAAGGAGCATTATAAACAAGCATCAACTGAACGAATACCTCATTGCTGATCTGAGCTGGAATGCTTGCAAAATCAGGGTTGTTGGCAAAGGTCGTCAGGTTTTCCACAGCCTCGAGGAGCGGGGCTGTAGCAACGCGGCACCTGTTTCTGTTCTCTTCGGAAAAATCCCCATCCAAGGCCTGAAATAAGACAGTCATGAATATTTGTTCATTTGGCTGTTTTTGTAAGTGTGTAACTATTTATACACACATCTGTATCTTCTCACTTGACGAAAAAGATATCTGTAACAAATTTACACTCAACGTTTTGATCAGTTGGGGAGTTGACCTTGATGGTTTTGACGAGGTTGGCTGTGGTGTTGGCCACCTCTTTGGCTGACTGGACAAACTGTCTCCTAGCCACTGGGTTGGAAGTTTTAGAAGAGGCCAGGCGACAGGCGTTACAGAGAGCCGAGGTGTGCTTGGCTACAATTGTTGCTGCAGACAAGACCTTATGAACAAATGAACCAAAACCATTAACAAAGAGGAACAGCTGTATAAAATAAAATTAGGTAAGGCATGGGGGCATTGATTCTTTAAACACAGAGGTCAGGTTTATTCTTAAAAACTGTATTTAATTAAAGAGATATGACAGAATTAACAGCAAGTTATTAAAGACTACTCAGTCTCCATATGCCAGGGGACTAATGTTCTGCAGCCTTTAATGGATCTTACCTGTGAGGGACTGCTGGCAGGATCCACTAAGTTCTGACAAGCCATCTGTATAGCTTGGTGGGCTCGTGCAAACTGAATGGGATCCACCAGCCCCTCGTGGCCTGACTGACTACTGGGATCAGAAACACCTACAAGATAAGAGGCCTGTGGAGTAGAAAACAAAAGCGTGTTATGTGCTCCCAGTTACACTGGATACCCCCCAAACACAAAGGGGAATACAGAGCAGGCCGCCACACCCACACCATAGGAATGGGGTCCTAACCACAGACTGTGAAAAGGATATACTCCCAAATTTTATGTGTATGTGTATATATATATATATATATATATATATGTATATAAACCTTTGATTACCTCTGACGATATGGTGTAACCAATACAGTTTCAACATCTTACGAGTCTGTGGTTGGGACACCAAGAGCTGATAAATGTTGAACAACCACGGTCCATGAAAACCATCAAGAGAACCTGCACAAACACTGAAATACTCTACGCCAACAACAATGCGAGTGCCTATATCTATGACTGAGCAGACAAGAGCTTCACACCAAAACCCACAACAACCCAAAACCCACACAAAACAACAAAGACAATGACTCTGTGTGGCCACCAACAGAGCACAACAGAAAGGACGGGATGTCCCACAATCATCTGACATTTTCTGTGGAACACACAAGAAGATGACCCCACTCCTCTGCATTTCAAGTAGTGATCAAATGTTAGATGTGTGATTCTGTATGGGGTAAAACCTTAAATAACCAGGCTAAAGCTCGGTAAATAAAGAGGCAGCAAAAGCTAAGAAAGCCAGATCTTAAATGCTCCCGGCCAAGTGCTCCCAGTTGTACTAATTAACCCCACCTACTAGGAACCTGCAAGACAACACAGAGGGACAACCAGGGGAAAACCCAGCAGTGCATGGCCAAGGCAGAGATCCGTTACATCATTCATAGCTGTTGATTCACAAGGCTAATACCTCCACTGTTCTTAGACTGGTGCAGATCGATCCAATAGGACATCACACAAAGTTGGTACTAGTCAGCTGGCAGGGTGAAGATTGTTTAATGTCTGCTCTGAGTATGTCAGATATTTGCACCTCTGTTGGGTATCGACTAGAAGGGTTCAGGGCAGCAGTTCATGCGTGAAAGTGATTTCCACCTTGTGAAGATGTCTCAATTTCCTTTTACGCCGTATGTCTTGGGCTATGTCAACCTTAAAAATTGATAGCAATTTGCTTTTTTAAACAAAGTGTGTGTTTAATTCTAGGTATCTAAAAATAAAGAGAAAAAGGGAAGGCGAGAGCAGAAGCAGGGTAAGTCAGAGCGAGTTAGTATGGCGCTGTGATCTCACCTGTCCTGCAGCCTCTGTCAGCCCACACAGAGCTTTGGACGCCAAGCCCACGCTCTCCCCGAAGGCCACCACATCACCTGTCTTACAGTGCTGAGAAATGCCTGCCATTGACTCCCCTAGGACCTGAGGCACATGAAAATAGAGAAAATGTGGACAAATTAGCTCTTCAGCTGCCTACCATGTAAAATATTTGACAGTTAGTGTACATAGTGCACTCAGTTATTTTATACGCCTGTACTTTTGAGTTCTCCATGACGCTCTCGATGCAATCAAAGTAGGAGAGCTCGTTGACGGGCTCACTGGGGTTATCCAGCAGACCTCTGACAGCCTGAATACAGACGGAGACATAACAACTTAAACTACAATATTACATTTCTACGTTGATATCCTTGGAAATTTATCAGCTACTTAATTCAGACCTGAGGCTAACATTATAATTATAAATTGATCTGTGCAGAGATAAATCATCATAATCAAGGCCTTAAATGAACAATATTAATATCATTTAAAACTATTCATAGTATAATCATCAGTAGGCTTCAGAATGTAAAAATTCTCCTGTTATATTAGTGTTGCTAATGCAGCTACTGTACTATTGTTCTGAATGTATTATCCAGCTATAAAACATGGCTATATAGGAGGAATCTAATGGAAAATAGTGGGAAACCATGAGGAAAAAAATACAAAACTCATAAACTTTAATTAAAAAACATGAAATACAGGCATGCACAGAAACCAGAAAACCTCTGCGTGCTATCCTGTATGTGAGGAAAGCTACCTCCAACTCCCTCAAGGCGTTGTCACACTCCTTTTGTCCTGCTGCTTGCTGCGTACAGAGCGTTATCAGCTGGTTAATACTCTCTGTCACCGCCCTGAAACACACAGGCAGCCACACAGCCTCTTTAGCTCTCACATGTGTCCTCTGCATGCACGCACAGGCTGGCTTCACTCACACATGCTTTTAGCCCCCCTATTCAAGCATGGCACTGCCGGCTTCTCGCTGCGATTGGATAACACAGCTCACAGGAGTGCCGAGATTGTCTCGAGTTTGTGTTCAGCCTTGCTGAGCACAGACAGGCTCAAGCCAAGGCTTCCATCTTCCTAATTAGACAGAGAGAAGTCAGTCAGGCCTAAAGCCCTGCGGGACCAGCTGCTTGGCTTCTCTCCACTAAGGGGAGGATACGTACTCCCCCTAGCAATGCCGAACAGACACACTGTAGGAGCGGCATACAGATGTAGTAAGAAGCTGTTTTCTATAGCTATCATTACTTGCTACAGATCTTGAGCCAGGATTCACATGATATATACTACGGAGCTGTTCACCTCACTGGCAAATACAACATAGCATTCAGAAAATCTGACACATTTCAGGTACTGCTTGCATTTTATCGCACCTTGCTGCCACAGCTAGGAGATTCTTAGCATTGGCTGCACCTGGATCCACAGACAGAGACTTGGCAGCCAGTAGCAGCTTACTGGATGCCATGGAGATGTTCTTCAGATTACCGATGACTTGGATCTGGTCGTCCTTACTCTGCACATGCAAGGAATAAGAAAAATTCAGGTGAATTTTGTTTTTGAATGTTTCAAATCTGTATTAAATGTTGTGTTACAATTATTAAAAGTATTTACAGTATTGGTTACAGTGTTCTACTTTACAGTAATGGATATCCTCTTTTGTCACTCAACAGGTATTTTTGAGTCTTTGATTGTCAAATTTATGTAATGTTTGTTTTTTAGTCAAATTAATATTGTGTGTATAAGTGACAATTATCGATTAATGATTTTTATGCAATATTATTGTGTTCCCTAATACAAGTTTATTAAATCAAAAAAGCCTAACTCTAATTTTTATTGTCACAGTTAAAAACTGCTGTACTGATTAAAGAAGTAATGCACTTAGTTATATGAGCCTTTGTGGGTTTGACTTTAGTCTCATAAATTTCCCCCCAAAATTGAATTTTCTCCTGAAACTCATCAGAGTATTCTTGTTCCAAGACATTAAGGCTATTTCATGTGGGAAAGATTTCCGACAACGATGTGCGCGCCTCCTTTCACAGAACAGCACAAACCAGCTCTAACCAGAATAAAAGAGAAGCAGGAGCCTCCGGTGTAGAAAAGAACAAGGGGACAAGTTAATCAGAGTCTCTAGACTTTGAAACCGACACCTCATGGGTCCTCAACTGGCAGCTTCATTAAACGGTACCCACAAAAATCTATTTCAGTGCCAAAAGTGAAGAGGTGATTCCAAGATGCTGGCCTTGAAGGCATGGTTACAAAGAAAAAGCTATATCTGAGACTATACACTAAAATGAGCCATTAAGATGGGCAGAAAAACACAAACATTATCAGGGGAATCTGAAAAAAATGTGTTGTGGACAAACAAAATAAACATCTGAGGTGTTTAGTTCCATGCAGACATGTTGAAGAAATGTGATAGCTGTTGTAAAGTAAGAGATTAGTACAGGTTAAAAACAATCAGAAGAAAGGCTGTTCCTTTACTTCTCATATGCAGTGGACACCACTTCATTGGAGCTCATTTCCTCCTATAAAAGGTAAAGAACGAACTCAACATGTAACCCCAAATTACGCAAGATAGTTCGCCTTTATTCTGTTTACCATGGAGTGACCAGCACAGTCACTGGGTGGTGAGTGATCAGTTTGATAGTATTCTACTTAGACAGGAGTCAGGACCTACAAACCAGTCCAAGCTGTGGGAGTATTTTCAGGACACATGAGATAAAATTTCCCATGTGTACTAGTGTACATCCTCTTCAGTGTCTGATATTTAGAATTTTGAATGAATGAGCAAAATATTCAGAACAAGAACATCACACTTTGTCGCTCTTTGGAAGCATTAGCATGACTAACTGAATGCGATAGCTCTTGGTTAGCAAAGTAATGCAAAGATGCACTCTGCATTTGAAGCTTTTGAGTTTACCTGATAAAAGCTTTAAATTAACTGCTGGCACAGGATCACTATTAAACTGTGTCACTGGAGCGTGAAGTCTTTGTATGGTCATGAAACCTACCTGGGTGTGTCCTGCCATCTCAATGCCAGCATCCAGGAACTCATCAAAGTCTTGGCTAAACTTCCCTGAGGCTACAGCCAGCTGGCTGCTTCTTCCACGAGAGGAGTGGACGACCTCGCCTGCTGAGTGGTTGAGTTCAGCTGCTGTGTGGTTCAGATCAGACTGGGCCTCTTGGAATGTCTTACTGCAGGGAGGGAGCTTCAAAGACAAGACATGCACATTAGGCCACACTTTGGAATATTAAAACTGCAGGCAAAAGGAAATATTCTGTTTGGGGATAAAGGGTCGATATATAAATACTCTCATGTCATTATGCAAACATAAAAGGCAAGAAATCCCTAAGAAAAAGCTTAAGCAACACTCACAAAGTCCACTAGTAGCTTCTTGCTGGCCTCGCCTATGCTCCTGAGGGCCATGTCAACATCCTTCTGGCCTGGCAGGCAATTCACACAATTATTAAGGGAGTGCGAAACTGCTTTGGCCACCTGCAACACAGTACAACATCTGTCAATGGTCCGTCATTAGTCATTCTAAAAATGTGCTACACAACAAAGCCCCAGAGCAAATCTATATGTGGAGAAATATCTCAAATGCAAATTGGGCTCACAGCAGTGCACAATAATCCGTGTCACTAATTTATGCTGCTGTCACAGATATATGCCAAACAATATGTTTATCCCCTGAAGGGCTGCAGGAGAATGAACAGTTTTACTCCAGCAAAACCTCTCCTGAGAGAGGGAAACCAGCTGAGAAATGCATAGCAGAAAGGAAAAAAAGAGCAACACTTAGTAGAGGGGACGACTGTAATGGAAAAATCGTTACAAATCAGTAGATGAGGGAGACAGGGGCCTGAGCTGAACATCAGTGCTCCTCAATCTATCTATCTATCTATCTATCTATCTATCTATCTATCTATCTATCTATCTATCTATCTGCTAATAAGTGGTATGCTACCTGTGCCAGTCTCTGCTGACTCTCAGCATCACCAGGATGAACCAGGGCCTGATGTGCTTCATGGATGAGCATGGCTGAGCCCTCCATCACACACTGGGCTGAGTCCAGCATGGCAGCTGCAGCCTGAGGCTCCTTGGTGCTGGCTGCCACACCTCGAGCGGCTTGAGCTAATGTCCTCAGAGCCTGTGCTGTTTCCCTAGCAGCAACACCTGTGAAAAATGAGTGACGATTTAGCAAATACATTCATTCCAGTGTCGCATTTCAGCAGCCCTGTTTAAGCAGTACTAACTGAGAGCTATGTGTATTTCCTGTCTTTACTAAAACTGTAATGACATTGTGCATGTCAGCAAGCAGGATTTAGCAGCACCACACTGTGAAAAAAAAAATCATTATACTCAAATAACTTCATTGTTTAAATAAATCACTTAATATGATAAATAAAGCCTCACACTGGAGGTCCCCTCAACTTATTACACATAGAACTGGAAAAAAAAAGAAAAAGCTGCAAATTGCATCAAATTGCATTAACCAGCAGAGTGGAGCCATTTGCTGATGGAATGTTAAATCCAGTGAAAAAAAAAGATTAATGAGTAGAGAGCAGCACCCTGGGCCACAGCATGAAGTACTGCCTCGGAGCACTCATTGTTATAAATGTTATTCTTTATCAGTCTTCATCTCAATTCCACTGAGATCCCCATTTGAGCCAAAACTGACGGCAAAGCAGTGAAGCCATGTTGGATTCCCGGGGTTCAGTTCAAGGCGGTAATGACAGCACAAATAAAATAACATCTTTAGCTTGGTTTATCCTCAAGACTGACACTCGGCACAATTTTGAGAATTCCTTTTAAATAAAAGTCACAGGCAGTATTGTACATGTATCTAAAATACACTACCTGTGTAATGTTCATTGCCTTGTGCAGCGCATGTCAGCAACTGGGCCATGGAAGAACCCACAGTCTTAGACGTACTTCCCAAATCCTGAGCGCATTTTTCCAGCTGTATAAGCGACAGAACACATAAATAATTCATTTGATTCATGGTTAAGATTTCTTTAGCATTTTGGTATCTCTACACAGCAGCTATCTCTAGCCTAACGTTTCCTTGACAAACTGTATTTGTTTCTATTTACTAACCGTTTCCCCAGGAAGTGGTTTGAGTTGGCCATCGATGACAGACATCTTGGCATCCTGAAGTTCACTCTTGAGTGTCTGTACAGTTTTGAGGGCTAAGTCAATCTCCAGAGGGCCACAAGCTTCATGTGCCTTTAAAAAAAAAAAAAAGTTAAAAAACCCCCACAGACATAGCTGTTACTTAAACACAAGCCATACGCAGCAGACAAGATGCAATCCTGCATGTAAATGTGTGATGTGAGATCACAGAATTAGACTCTAATTGGACACTAATTGAAGCTAGTGACAAATTTCCTGCATCAGTGAAAAGAATCATGCTCACAGCGTTATGTAAGGATACCTTCTGTGTGGCAGTCCTGAGCTCCGCCAGGCAGGTAGCTAAATTCTTGGCACACTGGCCCAGTTGCATAGCAGCAGCTTGGTCGGCCACTGTTGGAACTGCTGACTTTGCAGACGCCACCATCTTACTCCCAGGCTGAGAGACAGTAACAGAAACACACCAAGAAATGAGATTCCTTTGATAGAGGGTTACAGTCACTCACTGTGTCAAGGTGAAATACAAACCTGTAAGAAGCTCTGGCTGGCCATGATGAGGGCGAGCTGGGGGCCCAGTTCCTCAGGCTGGGCTTGGCTGCTCCTCATTCCCTGCACCAACTGGGGAATACTGTCTGCTACCATCTGAAATTAAACACCACATAATGTTTGCTTCATATGCCACACCATCATGACTTACTGAGAAAGGTGCTAACAAGGCTCCCAAACAAGACACTCCCTGTGACAACATGTATTATATGTAAATACCGGCTATAACATTAGTACAAAAGAGCACAGCACAAAGATTACAGGATCATACCTTGCAGCTGTGAACTAACTGTTGGTGTGAGGCAGTATTTTTGTTGGAAGCAGCTGCGTTTTGGGCAGCTGCGATGGTCTGTGTAGCAGCAGCCGCTGCCTGCTTAGCAGCGATCTGTTCAGAAGACACAAATGGAGAAAATGTAAGTAAGAGAGTGCTGCTTGGCTAAGAGGAATGTTCACTTTTGCTCTGCGCAGTATTATGCTGTCATGTTCTGTACTCCAACAGAGTTCTAATCAGACTAAAAGGGGTCACAACCAAAAGGTTTTGGAAGAAGAGGGAAATGGATGGAACTATGCTGCTCGGTCATTATTTCATGAAGTGATCAGTACTGCCTTCGCTTGGGCACATTTCCAGAACTAAAGCTAAAAATAGCCTGTGTAGCTTACATTAATTCATAGACATAAGACAGGGTTTGAAGTAATGACGGGACTGAAAACAAAGCTGTTAAATGGGTGAGAAGATACTGATGGAAAGATATACGTAACACATGGTATTGTTATATAGAGAAATTAAGGTTGAATTGTGTGTGGGATTTACACAGAGGTGCAAATACTTCACGTAACCCTAAAGTGCAGTATACAGTCCCGGATGGATGGATGGATGGATGGATGGATAGATGGATAGATGGATAGATAGATAGATAGATAGATAGATAGATAGATAGATAGATAGATAGATAGAGCGAGCAAGTGCCCTTGTTTTTCTTTTGCAATTTTAAAGAATGTGATCAGTATACAAAAGAAAATTTAATGGCTTCTTCCTTTGAACTTAACTCACTCAATCAAGTTTCATGAAATTCGGCTTGGTAGCTTTTGCATAATCTTGCAGAAAAACAGACAAACAAACCCCATCTATTACACTGCCACTTCAGCTTGTGGCTTGTCAGTGGAATACATAAAATGATATGCACATCATGCTGTCTGTATAAAACTGGATAAATTAAGGGGTCTTAAGGGTCATAGTGTCATCTGTTATATTTGTCACATCCACTTGGATATGCTCAACATTCTGGTCTTCCCCAGCTTACATGCTGTCTCGATAGAGGATGCTATTACCATCATTACTGTGAACATCTGATGCAAGAAGGATGACTGAGATGCTGCATGTCTGATAGCAGGCTTATTCTAGCCCTCGGTAATGCATAGTTTATGTGCCTAGAAAACTGAACACTACACTGTGTGTTCTTGGGCAGAGAGCGGGAAGTCATTAGAGGCAAACTGATACCAAGGGCTAAATACAGATCTTTACACTTAGATGGCTCATTCACAACACTAATGGGGCTTATAGCACAGTGCTATAGGAAAGAGAAATAATACAAATATAATAAATTGCCCAGCAGTTGTTTCTACTAATATGGGCTGAAGCACATGGTTATTTGCATCCTTTTTTCAGTGTTTTCTTTCTCCTTTTATTTTTACACCATTTTTCTTTTGCAGGTATTATACAATAACAGAAAGAGATGTCTGAGTCACACCTTTGTCGGTAAGGTGAAACAAGAAGAAGATTTATGTTTTGATCAAGGTCAGACAACAGAAAAAATGATGACACATTGAGTCCTTTAACTCACCTCCAGCCTGTTGACTATTTTTTTCTTTATTGCATTCTGAGCTGCCGCGTTAGTGGCGACACGTAGCCCTTCAGCTGCCTCTCTGAGTCTCTGTTGCTGGTCTTCATTGTCCGGGTAGGCGGCTGCCCCCTGGGGGACGCATTAACACACATTCATGTACACATGTGCAGATATGCACACGCGGACACACACTCCCTCACACATACTGTACTGCACATACAGAATCTAACAACAGCTATCAGATCTCAGCAATAAAAGTTTAAACAACTCTGGTTATGCAAGTTGTGCAATAGATGGAAAGAGTCATTTAGATCTGTCTGCTTTTTGACAGTTTCCAAGGAAACCGTCAGTGCCAGATCCTCACTTCCTCTTTGATAATGGCAGTGACGTGGTGATTAATGTGTCACAGATCAAAAACATCTAACGAGCCATAAGCAGCGTTTCACATGCCTGCGTATTTCACACTGATAATATCCTGCTCAGCAGTGCCAGGGGCTCATTAAGAGCCACTGATGCGGCAGCCTTTTTATTTTGGATGTGAAATGATGCTAGTAGATAGTGCATACAGTAATGCCAACACTTGTTTTCTATCAAAGGGAAGATATTCAGTTCAATTCCTTTAAAACTGTTCTAGATGTAACAACAACAAAATAAAATGCACTGCATCAAGAGCTAGGTTAAATTTTGTTGAATATAATAAGGTACAATAAAGTAATGTAATAATGACTGAAAGCAGTTAGCTTGTCTGGTATTATGTTAACCACACTGCATTGTGAGGTTAAGCCTGATGCTTTCCTACCTTAGCAGCCTCCACCATCCGAGCGGTGGCATCAGCCAAGAGCTTGGCTGCAGCAAGCAATTTTTTGGAGTTGTCAACATCAACTTCTGCCTCTGCATCTGATCTCATGGCATTGACCAAGTCAGAGGTAGCTTGGGCTAAAACTCTGGCCTGACGGACCATCTCACCTGTTCACACGCAAACACCAAGTTAGTGCCCCGTATAAACATCAAAATGATCTATTACAACTGTTACAACTGAAATTCAGCTGATCTGGGCTTTTGTCCATTTACATTTTTCTTTTGTCTTTTCAGTGACGGCATCTATGCTAATAAAGACAGAATTATTAGCACCTCCACAAAAATGTCATTTTTATTAGAAAGCCAGTGATTTTTAACACTCCTTTTCCAAACAGCCTAGTTTTAGTTTTGATAGTTACATTACTTTAAAACAAAATGACAAAAAAAACCCCCAAAACTAAAGCTGTCAGGGTCAAAATTATTAGCCTGCTAAAGCTAATAGTCAATTGTGTGTCATTTTGCTGGACAATAACCTGCAGTCGTTTGTTGTAGTTTTCAACAAGCCTACACATCTCCTGATCAACCCCAGCCTGTTGTTCTTTGGCGAATGTCTGAATCTCTGATGGTCTTCTGGCATGGACCGTGGTCTTCAGATCACCCCACAGATTTTTAATGAGATTCAAGTCGGGGCTTTCAGCAAACCAGTCAAAACCTTCTTTCAAAACCTTTGTATATCTTTCTTTCTTCATGATTCCTTCCACCTTAACAAGATTCTCAGTTACAGATGCACTGACGCATCCCCACAGCATAATACTCCCACCACCGTGTTTCAACAGTGAAGATGGTATTTTTTTATTGTACACCACTCCCTTCTTTCTCCACACATCTCTGTGTCCAAAGAGCTCTAATTGAATCTTATCTGACCAAAGGAGATGCTTCCAGTATACATAATCATTCTCCAGGTTGTCCTTAGGATTCTTCAGTCAGGCTTGAAGGTATCTCATGTGCAGAAATTGAGTTGTTCTTGGTGTGAAACCTCACCCTCCATTCCTGTGCAGGATAGTGATTGTGTTCTCTGAGACTCCACTTCCTGACATATCTAAATCATTCACTAGTGTGTTGGCAGTTATTGTTGGGTCTCCAGACACGTCGCTCACTAGTTTGCTTTTCAGAGTCTTTGAAATCTTCCACATCCTTCCTCTGATCTGTACTTTGTGGCTTTGTTTGAATTTTTGACGATTTCTTGATGACTCTTTAACACAAACACCATAAAATAACTTGATTGTACAAGCTTTGAGCATTACAGAGTTAAAGCAAATCCTTGCACAGCAGTTGTTTGTGCTATGGCTCAATAAAAAGATCAGTTTTTCAGTGGGTTATTAATATTTGACCCTGGTCATTTTTATTTATTCTGATATGATCCACCAGTTATTGTGTGCAAACAGAATTTATTTATGCTTTCTAAATTAAAAAGTTCTTGCTGTGTTAAAAAGCCACTTGGGAAATTTTGACAAAAACTTTAAATTTCGGGGACTAATAACTTAATTCTCAACTGTACATGTGTATCAGCCTTGACAGCCAGCATATTTTTTAAAAGGTTTTGGAAATATTGCCTCCTGTGAAAATGTAGACAAAACGCTTGTGAGGCCACTAAAAGGATTTCTAACACTTTGACTATAATAGCGCCTCATTAATACATACAGATCCTCATTAAAGGCGTAATTGATGTGATTGGACGATGACTGTTACTGGTAAGTTTGGCTCTCATTACCAGCTTACATATGAGACTGTAGAGGTAAAACAATTTTTATGTAAATTTGAAAAATCATACTACTTAAACTTACACGACCAGAGCTATTACAGCTGTAAGTATTTCAGTGTTCGACAAATTAGCACAGTATATTAATTTATCCTAACAGGCAAACCTAGTGCATCAGTAAGAAATTTCTGTAGTCGTGCAGGTTCACACCATCTTCATCTTCATCTACTCTCATAGCTAGGTTCCTAGTGAGTCATCCCTGTTCCCACAAATAAAACAATCTTTTGATATATGTTGCATCTCCACACACACCTGCTACAAAGAGCTGTGTTTCCCCACTCACCCACCTCCGGCTCAAAAATAGCTCACCCAGAGAAGACTATGAAATACATTTATATGCGTTACAGCCTACATGCTAATTTCTTGGGATTCAACCAACACACTCTGTTGACAATCAACTCAACAATGAGATTAAATGAGAAAAGCGTAGCAGTGCCTCAGCATTTAAACATTTGTTCTCTCAAAAAATCCCCAGGTCATGTGTTTCCTGTTAAATTTCAAAGTCTTCCTGATGCTGATTGGGACCAGATTGAGTACTCTGTAGTGGTTTTGGATGACATGTTTCCCATAACCCCTTGAGAATCGACTGTGTTTGAAAATTCTTCGGCCTCATGGTTCAAGCCATTACGAATAGTGTTAGCTTTCAAAACAGGTCGAGGATTTTTAAGATCACTTAACATACACATAAACACAAATATACCTTCAGCACCTCTGTGATAAAGTCAAAACACATTAAAACAATTCAAATAAACACAGGTATTCACTCACCAGCATCACCCATGGAAGTGAAAATGTTTTCGGTCACGTTCATAATCGTATCCGTGGCCTGGTCATAACGTCCAATAGGCTCGCCGCAGCTGGCATAGTGGCGGACGTGCTGCAGGAGGTCGCTGAGAGCCTGGCTCACCACACCAGCTGCTGCCCCAACTTGCTTCAGCAGCTCACCGTCGTCGCTGGCCGAGCGGCAAGCTTTGACGCAGGTTTCCACGGAACGGTCCACCAACTTCCCGGCCTCGACAAGCTGCTCCTGACACACTGGGGAGCTGATGGTTGGGCTCACCACCTGCACCACACACAGATGTTGGCAGAAATAGTCAAAGGAAACAAAATACTGAAAATTTGAAGACACAAACTGTATCTACAATTAATCTTACCTCACCTAACCAAATGCAACAAGTGAGGCTTTAAAATAAAACATATTGCTACATATATACGGAATACATTTCTTTAGTTGCTATTTAAAGAATTCAACAAATACAATGATGACCTGCTTCAATTGAATAAAACATTAGTATTACATATTTTTTAAATATGTCATATATGTCCCATATATATATATATTTTTTTTTGGATCATTTTCTGGTTAATAGTTTGTCCTTTACCTACTGGGCTGCTGAGACGAACAAGTTTTACATCAGTACCTTAGTGCAGGCGACCAGCTGTGAGGTGGACAGGGCACACTGAGTGGCAGCTGCAATCACCCGGTTCTGCAATATGGTGTCTTCGGCCACCTGGGCCACGTTCTTGGCCTTCAGGACTAACATAGCAGCTGCATTGGCCACTGCTTTTGCCAGATTCATCAGGGTGTCCTGCAACATATTAATCAATGTCCTTCACTGAAACACAGCGCAGCTGCAAACATGTGACTGATGGGATCAGGAAAGTAAATGTTTTCATATTTTTTCAATCTATATAGAGTGATTACTGCACAGCTAATGCATGTGGAACAAGTGTAGCACATAACAGAAAGAGATAAATGGTGAAGAATTTTAGGCAGCACATCTGTGCTACTATGTATAGCAAATGGAATACAAACTATGTTAATGTAACAGAAGAACACTGTCTCAAGGTCAATGAGAACAAGACCGTGGATGATTTATGAGCCCTCTTCTCCAGGCATTAACACTAAAGAGAGTGGTATAAAAGCTGCGAGAGGACATCTAAACTAAGGTGTATGTGGCATGTAAATGAATTTCAGAGTAAAAGAATAAATTAGGCAGCTAGAGAAGGCTACTGAAATGGTTCTGTTAGTGGAGGTCTGGAACAATGCATTGCCACTTTACTACTAAAAGCTCTCCTTCTGACACTTTGTTTCAAATCCACATAAAGTGAGGGTCTAATAATAAAGTCTGAGGTGATTACATAAGTTTGTATTGACATTTTTAAAGCGAGTTCAGAAAATGTGTGTGCCTTCCTGTTTGGCCAGCAGTGTCATAGAAACAGTGAGGGGGTGGCGTCCAACCTGGAACTTCTCATCAGTCTCGCCCTCCCCCATGTGACGGAGCAGGTCCCCGCTGGCTTGTCCAATGCTTCCTGCTGCCGTCAGCACCGTCTGCCTGGGCTGTATGGGAATGACATCATCACATTCATTACACAGGCTTGGCTTGCTCTCACAGAGGCTCCCATGAATTATCCAAACAGAATTTAGGATCAAAAAATCATCCCCGTAAAACCTTCTGTAATACATCTTTGCTGGGACACAGATAAAAAAAAATATGCAGTTCAAAACTGTGTGTGCCTTTGTGACTACTGCGATTAGAGATAAGGATGAGGTCCAAATCACTACAATAATCAGCATGTGCCTCACCTCTGCGGCTGCAGGCTCAACAGATCTGAGCAGATCTGACACAGCTCCTGCCAGCATCCTGGCAGCACCCATGAGCTTGTGTCCACTGCCCACCTCATCGTCCATTAATGCCGCAAGCAACTTAACACCCTTAGACATTTCCGTCAGGTTGGAGGAGATGGTGGTGATGGCGCAGCCCACTGCTGTGTAGTCAGTTTCTGTCGGCTCACCTGCAGAGGATGGATAGCCATCATTACAAGCTAATCGGGTTACATCTCTGCTGTGCATCTTAATATGTTATGCTGCTGCCACCTTAATTTTGCTAAGCCACGGAGAAGCTTGTGTTTCACATGCAGCAACAAGCACATCAGTGCCAGTGCTGTAGCTTGAACCCATTTGAAATGGAAGATGAGCACGCTGACAAAAAAGCTTTGTATTAGACAGAGAAGCTAGCATACGTGCAACCAAACAGATGGCAAGGTAAGATTAAAACCAAGCAAAAGGCTGGCTGGAACCTGACTGGCATTGCGCCAAAAATCATGAGGCGCTGAAAGAGATACTGCCAGTAAACTCAGCTTCAGGACAACAAGTTCAAGATTTATGAATCATAGAAATATTTATGAGGCAAAATTGAGACATACATTTTAGTTTTAATACCATCTCAGTAACGCCGACTTGGAAAGCATATTGATTTACACCATTTGCACTAAACCAAAGCTCATATATAGAAATTAATAAAACCAGAAAATGATAACATATGCCATCCCTTTTCTTTTTTTTTAGCTATTTAGCATTCTCCTGGGCACTCACCTGCAGTGAGATTGACCACAGATGCTGTTCCAGCGGTGATGGCATCAACCTGAGAGTGGATTTCATGTTTGGATTCATCCACTTTGTTCTGAACCCAAACCCTGGATGCCTTTTGGTGGAGGAAAATGAGAGCTATTGGCATTCATCGTAGTGTGTGATTTTCAGCTCATATCAGCTTTCTTTCACAGGATTAAAGGACTAGGCTAGTACAACACCTATGGCTTTGGAAACACTCAAGCATTAAATACAGCCTCCACATTTACAGTCAGTCCTACATCCTAATTATATTTGAGATATTTGATGGACTTTGATGTGATTAGAATGCTTGATTCTTTTTAAGCCGTCTTTGCTTTGCAAATCCAGAGGCTGTAATATCAGAAAGCACACAATCTCGAGTGTTAGAAAAGCACAACTCAAGGGATTGCTAGGATTGTGGGAATGTGGTAGGGTACACCATCTATGCATGGTGCAACTGTTCTGAAATATTTTCCACAACTGAAGTAACTGGTTGTAATATGGCTCACCAAGTCATGACCCAGTGGAGGCAGATTATCGACATGTCCCAGGTCAGCCTGGGCCTGCTGCACAGCCTGCATACTGCTGTTGATGGTCCCCATCAGGGCCTGCTGGGCTAGACTCTGACAGCAACAAACAACACAGACACAGTGTTTGCAAATGGCCTAACAAAAGGAGTCTGATTGCAAGATTGTGAAACTAAGTCTATCATATCAGACTTTCTTGATCAGATTTCTTTAGGTTGCACATTTTTTCCTAAATGGCCCACAGGTTGGAAACTACAGTTTCAGTTACTATCTGAATCTAAGCAAAAAAGAAAAGAAAAAAAGACCAGCATGTTTGTCAGCGCTTACTCACCAGTGGAGGCATGTGTCCTCTGTGCATTTGCCCTGTGGTGATTTGCTGCTGAGCAGAGGGCATAGTACCCATATTGAAAGTGTCAGGCCCGCCAATAGACCCAGACCGAATTATACCTGGAAGGGCTACTGAGCCGTGCTCCACACGGCCTACTCGATTGAACTGCTGCTGCAAAATTGTGGACCTTATTAAAAAATAAAAAGAAATAGAAAGCAGTAAGAAGAATTTTATAATTAATCACACCAAAACATTAACTTTATGTATGGTAAATAGACCGCATATTTGTAACATTTTTCCAGTCTAATTGACCACTCAATGTACTTCATACTAGAAGCCACATTCACCCATTCACCTACATTAGGAGCACTGAGGTTTGGATCAAAACACGACCATATGATTAGTGGCCAACCCACTCTGTTTCCTAAGCCACAGCTGTTCCCTATGCACATTATATGCTTGTACATACTGTTGTGGTCAGAAGGTTACTTACACTCATCATGGGCATGAATGTCATAGTAACTTTGGCCTTCAAATGGTTTCTTTGAAATGTTTTTGTGAAGAGGAAGAATTGTAGATTTATAAGTTGGGAAGGCCTTTTGGACCCATTTCTAAACAACTTTCAAGATTATCAGTTCAAACAAATGTCTGAAAGAAGCCCTAAAATGTCACCATCAGGTGGTTAGGTTCAGGAACAACCCAGAAACCACCAAGACTTAAGCCTGGCATTAACTACAAAGTGCTGGAACATCAGTGTCACTGATCACAGTGAAGCGAGTTTCAGATTGCAATGGACTGAGAGGGTGCTGACCAAGAAAGAAACCTGTGCTCCAAAATCCACACCTTCAAGCTCGACTGAAATTTGCAGCTGCCCAAAGGGACAACTCAAATGCCTTCTGGAAAACATTTTTATGGTCAGATGTGACAAAGTAAAGTTGAGCTATTTGCCCACAATGACAAAAGGCATGTTTGGAGGAGTAAAGTAAGGCTTTCAAACCTAAGAACACTGCTCAAGCTGTCAAGCATGGTGGTGGTAGCATCATGCTTTGGGCCTCTTTAGCTGCCAGTGGTACTGGTAAATTGCACAGAGTGAACGGAATAATGGTGGAGGAGACTTCATCTCACACAACTGGGTGTTCTAACAAGACAATGATCCCAAACATGCATAAAAACCGGTTTTGGAATGGATAAAGACGGCTAATATTAAGCTCCTGGAATGGCCATGACCTCCACCCTACTAAAAACTTTTTTATTACACAAAAGAAAAGTAAATACACATATCTATTTTGCCAAGAAGAGTGTCCAAAAATCCAGCCAGAATTATGCCAGAAGCATGTTGATGGCAACTAAAACTGTGGCCAAAGTACAATTTGCTAAGGGACACTAAACCAAATATTGTCAGGATCCTAGGTTTTTGGGGCATGTGCTTTGAGTTTTGGTGGTTTTGGATTTATTTTTTGATCTTGTGAAATGATTTAGGTTCTAGTTCTAACATTTAGTCTTCTTAGTTTAACCTCCGAAGACCCGAACTCTTTCATGGCATGCATTTTTAATTTCTCTTTGCTATTTGGGCTGATTGGGACCTGATGATTGTGTAAAAACAAATAATTATCTTTTTACTCGATTTTGTTCTACAAGGGCCTGATATCCACATATGAGGACATTCGTTTATAAATTTCAATCCAACTGGCAGTATAATGTCCTCATAAGTGGATATCAGACCCTTGTAGAGCAAAATGTAGTACTGTGGTCTAGACAACCCAAAATGTGATGTCCACATATTTGGACGTCAGGTCCTAGGAGGTTAATGACGTTCTTTCTGCTTATGAGTTTTGCTATTTATATTCCTGTTCGTTATTACTGTAAGAGTGTTACACACTCATTGTCTCATCTCTGAATAGTGAGCCTCTGTATTTGTTTACCTTTGGTCTTTGTCCAGTTTCATGCCAAGATCATAGGGGGTATATGTTTATCTTCTCATCTGTCAGGCTTTTAATCTGATCTTCTATCACATAAATTTATGTGTATGTCTAGAAAAAATTTAAAAACTAAATTACTTGCATATGTAGGCATTTTAGAGTAAACTTTTCCCCTTGTACTACTTAGGAGGATCTTTTTAAATAACTCTTCAAAATGATAATGTGACTGTTTCTAACTTAAATGACAAAAATGACAGAATTATAATTAAAACAATTATCATGCACCAACAACTGCTCCCACAGTACGCAGGCAACGTCAGAAGAAATACTGTACAAAAAAAAGTGTTTTCATGCCTAACTCAACAGATGCTCCTGACTCCACCAGTTAATTACGGCTTGTTTTGAGAGGCAGCAATTATGTTTTTGTACTGAGAACCACAACATGAGTCAATTGGTCCATAAGCAGCAGGAATATGATGCCCCATTCTGCCAGAGCGGTTTCACTGACAGCCATGTGGATTTCCAGTGATAACAAATTTCCAGATTCTGTGTGACAGAGCCCTAGTCCAGCTGCTTTACCTCGATTTCCATCAGTCACTGAGCTACACTGGAAAATCTGGACAGACAGAAACCAAATAGGAGAAAAAAAATACCTGACTAAAACAGCTTCTAGCAAGCTGCTTCTTTTTTTCTTTTTTCTTTTTTTACCGGTGTGATATCTTGACCTCCAAATGATGCAACTTTCTTTTCCAAAATAAAATTATATTCTAGTAGCTTTCGCCTGAGGCAGCTTTTATAAAAATCACACAACTACCCATTTAACAAATTGTATTCTGGGGTATCGAGAAGAGCATTAATGTTATTGTCTCAGGTTTAAAGTGCTGTTTTTTGTGTTTAATTCTAACATCATGTCTCTCGGGGAGTACACTGCTGGGCAGGCAGAAATGTAATTACATGCACAATTAAACAGTAAGCTTTAAATTCATGAATAACTAGACTGTGTGAAGAGAATCACAATGGTCAGCATTTTTCTACACTAGATACTACTCACTTCTTAGGGGAAACTGATTCCTCTAGCATGGTGGATTCCTCATCCCCCTCAAGGCCAAAACGATCCTTACTCTGCTTCTGCAGAGCGAAGTTTAACAGACACCAGTGAATACTGTGGGCCGAATATGTGAAGAGGTGGATGTATCTCATATTGATTCAGATAGATATGTGTTTTTATTTTATTTTCAACTACTTGCCTTTTTAAGAATGATGTCAATATACCCAGCAATGAGTTGGGATATCTGCTCTCCCTCTGTAGTCTGGACAGAGTAGTAGCTTTCCTGGTACTCTCCAAAATCCTTTGTAATGCATGGAAGAGTCCAAAGATTCAGGGCAAGACAAGTTAGCCATTTGAAATTATTTTATAGTAACATCTACCCAAGACTGCAGAAATACTCTATTCGTGATAAAACAGTTAATCTGTGCATAGATTAATTAAAAAAAAAAACCTTACTGGGGCTGAATAAACATGGCAGTACCTTCCTCATTTCTGCTCTTAATGAAAAGAAAAAGTGACATGCTTCCACGGAGCATCCGATTTCTCCAAAGAGCTGATTAAAAATGAGATGTAGTGAATCTGAAAACTGCTCACTTCAAAGCGTTCCACAGAAACACGTGGGCGAGTATTCTTAGTTTAAATCAATGTTGGCAAATATACCTCAGAGTACTTTTCAAAATTTGCATAATCTATTAATCTTTAAATGGAGTAGACCCTTTCCAGTACAGAAAGAAAACAGCCAACAGCTGGTAAAGAAAATTGAAAAAGGTTTCAGATAAATAAAACATTCAAATTCTGCACATTCTCCCCCTGGGTATCTATTGTTAAGTCAGAAGAAATAGCTGGCTAGCAATGCCAAAAACCATTCAATATTGCAGTCTGAGATCTCTACAATTTTTAGGATTCTGTTTGTATTGGAAAGTGAAGAAAAATGGGGGAAAGAGTAAAGAGTTGTATATATCACACTCTGCATACAAATAATGCATAGGAGTAGTGTATATAACAGCACACTCTAAGTGGAGCTGAGGACACAGTACCAAGGTGAAACTCTTAGGGGAGGCTGCCCATCTCTTGACTGTTGTCAGTGGCCATTCCTGCACCACGTCCTTCGTCTTCTCATCCACCCGCATCACTGACTCTTTGGTTATCCCCAGCAGCCGCGGGACCAGCTTATTTTTACCCTTCATCTTTTCCTGTCAGGTAAGAAAACATCAGACAACATTTATGTCAGTGCTTAAACACCTACACAGATGATTCATTCAAGGCGCAAACGCAAGATCATTGTTCCGTTCTCCCTATGCTGCCGTAATACACACGGCTGTGTCTGTGGCTTGAAGTCCCACGTGGAGGAGGAGAAGGGCAGCTGCGAAGTGACCCAGCAGAGTTCAGTCTTGTTTAACTGCTGCTTTATTGAGCAGGGTCTCCACAGACTGTCAGCACAGCAGCATACTATTCCACCAGCTCTCTGTCTGACCAGCTCCACTGCCCCACCACTATCTGCCCACTGAAAATCTATTACAGCTCACTTGAGACACCAAGCCTACACTTGGCTCCCCTCCAAGGGGAATAGGAAGGACAAAACAAAAATTAGCAGTGAGCAGAGACGGGGAGTGCAGACTGCTCATGTTTAATGTGTCCAGTCCTTTTGTTGTTTTTATCACAGGGTCAAAATGAAAAGCCCTGAGAACCACACAAAGGCCAATAAGTAGAAGAGCTTTTCAAGCTCACTGCTCTTAAACACAAGGACAGATAACATTATCCCAGTGATCATGATATCTTTGTGCAAAGGTTTATTAAAAACTTCCATTGTTTTAGGGTACGCCACCTCAACGTTATAATTACCAAGGCCGCATTCAAGCAGGAAGTGTGGTATTCTAATCTCAAGTGGAAAGTATCATTTCAAACTGCTTAACCTTGGTTATCGGTTAGGGAAAATATGCTTCTTAAGGTACCCCACGTGACACACACACACACACACACACACACACACACACACACACATATATGTATAAAATAAACTGGCTTACATTTTTCTCAATTACAGTGTTTTCCTCTTTGTTATGCTTACAGTAAAACAAAGCTTTTCGCCCTAAAACCTGCAGTGATTAGACACTCATAGGTGAGAAATGGAAGGTTACATTAAATGCTCCATTCAAAGCCAGGCCTATGCTTTTGCCCTTGCAAGCGTCAAGAGCAGAGTGCAGCTGGAGTGAATTATTTAAGAGTCTTGAAACCTCCATCACTACATCTCCTCATCGAGCACAGACAGCGCTCGCACACATAGATGCACATGCACTCTTCCATGCACACAAAGATAATTTGAACCCTGCAGTGTACTTTAACTATGGGGCCAAAAATTCCATTTATCGTCCATTAAGACCCCAGCAGACAACTGCACATTCGCTCTTTTCCCTCTTTCCTGCAAGTCCGTAACCAAATGGGCCGCTGTCAGAGAGCTTTAATAATACCTGCTGCAACTTTATCCCATTCACATGCTGCACTTCCATTCCACTTTTGTGTTTGCCAAAGCAGAACAGAGTAGAATTGCTATTGTCACAAGTATTTCACAGCACTGAACTCCAAGCGCACACGCTTCCACTCCGATTCTGACTCGGATTTGTTGTGATAATGGGGCTTTTTGGTGTTTTCAGCAAGCTCTCATTCCTGTGTGACAACACTCTGCATATCGGGGCAGCTTTCTGGTCGTAGCTGCCACTCATTAGAACAAAAGCATTGCATGCCTGTATCATTAAATTAACATTTGTTTTAGGTTTTAGTTTCATATCGCTGGACTGCATTTTTTACTAGCACATTTAGTAACAACGAGGAAAGAAACAAATTCACCAGTTTAGCCAGATTATTTAAAGCTTTATTTAAATAGGTTAAATCTAAAAGGTGTAACAATCCCTCATCAACTGTAACTTATGAAAGACCCAATTACAATTAACCTTATTTTGTGATAAGGTGAGGATATTTTTATTTTAATTGTATAAAAATGTATTTTTTGGGGAAAAAAAGTCTGTTAACTCTTACCTTCACGAGAAAGAAGGACACTCCATATGTCTGGAGGGACCTAGCAAGCTTCACATACTTTACTTTTCCTTCTATCTCAGACATCTCTCCACAGTTTTTATGTTCCTGGAAAAACAACAGTTACATTTCCAACTTAAACTTATCAGAACATATGTAAATATGCTTGAAATGTCATGTACTGCCTGTTATGTAAGTATTTTACACCTCAACAGAGAACACACTACACTTTTTGCATGCTGCATTTGAGAAGTGTAATGTACATACTTGGAATATTTTCTTCTCGGCCCCTCTCTGCTTGATATACTCTTTAGGTAGGAACTCCTTCAGGCTACGGAGACAAATGACATTTTAACTGGTTTCAGCTACAGGCATTTCCTTTTTCTAACATACCTCTAATTATGAGGTCATTCTTGCCTTACTGCCTACATATCAGGAAACAGTTGTAACAGCTGACATCACCCCTGAGCTTTCCATGGGAGGAAATCCCTCAAGTAACAACCATTACTGAAGGAAAGGAATAGCTACCATACAGCTGAAATAAGTCTGTGTATAAAAGTACAACATGTGATAAATAAGTATTCTGAATCATTGTATCAAGGCATCTTCTTCATAATAAAAACTTACTCCAGGAATCCAGGCTTGTGCTTGTGCTCCACGTGGGGTCCGAACTGGATCTGAGCCTGGATCCCCGCAAACTCACATGCTTTATCAAAGGAGACAGGGTGGGATCCATTCAATATATCATCTCTAGCCTGGAGGAGACATGAAAAGAGGTATGGGTGGATAAGTGTAAGGCAGTAACACACATCCAGGAAAAGGACCACAAAGACACGGGAATGCTCCACAATTCACCCAAACAGAGCTCTCCAATGAACAATTCATTGTGCGCTTTGCGTGCACTGTAGCTTCAAGAATGAAGTCTTCTAAGTGACTAAGTGCATTTCTAGAGAATATACATCATATCTCAGACTAAGGCACACAGGGGAGCCAAATAAGATTTGTTTGTGACAATGAAAGCAATTCTGGCGGCTTTCAAATGTAACAGTTTCGAGTATTTGTCATCACACTCAGTTATGTGTTATTAAAAAGGAAAAGATATCACAAAAATGCACCAGTCTTTCACAGTACCCGTCTGCATCACAGAATGGTCCTCAGTATGGTGTTAAGCAATCTAATGAAGGATTTTTTTTAACCCTTATGTCTGTTTGGTGCTGCTGAGATGTCATTTATGATTCAATACATTTTCAGGCTCTTTATAATATTTTTACCTTTTAGGGCGACACAGAAGCAGAAGCCTTTCTGTAAAATGCTTGTACCTGTGTGCTCCAGGGGGCAGTCAGCTTTGCCCCCTGCTCTCTCTCTTTCGAGTTCACTGTTGCAAATTTAATCGCCGCAAAGCTGAGAGGCCTTGCTGGCGGTGATAGAGGTTCCATCCATGCTCTTAGCATTAGCATATCAGTACACAGCGTGGACTTGATTCATTCTTACGTCCCATTACATCAATGAAACACTAAGCAGCAGCTCACTGCTGTAATGAGAACAACAATCTCCTCTACTCACAATCAAGTCTTTTCCCAAGTGCAATTCACTGTGGAGTACATAAGCTCTTGCTGGACACAGAAGACACTCTAAAATTAGCCCTCACACATGCCATTCACTCTGCTACACACTGTTCACTGTACACCGAGTTTTCCTTCTACCAGTTGGTTCACAAGTATTTAGAAAAAATATTTAGGTGGCAATTGCACCAGACGATCATAGAGAGGTATTACAAGGTGTAAAGCATAGTTCATCCATCCATCCATCCATGTGTGTGTGTGTACTGGTATTTATTAAGTAAATAACAAATTCATGTTTTTATACCTAATTTTGAGTGGGTATGTACACTGGAGTTGTCTGAGAAGTCAGAAATTAATCAAGCGTAACATTAAACAACTAAAAGAAGTAATTCATCAGAAAATAATAACATGCTTTACACTTTTTTCTGCTATTTTGTAAAACGGTAAATTTGAAAATTCATTCATAACAACCATAATTATATTTTAGCATTAAAAATATAATTTTCATTAGACCTTGCGCATACTGGTTGATTAACCATTAAAGAAACATAAAAAATAATTTTGGTAATTATTTTTTACTGTTAATTTAGAACAGCTGTGGCATGCACATGGTATTTCATTTATGTTTTTATTTTATTTATTTTTTAAACAAAATATGATTAAGAAAAACTTAATGGGGTTTCATATCAGTGGATACTAAACCCTTACTCAAATGAAAGTGAAGGTTGACTGCAAATGCAAAGTATGCTCTTCACTGTTCCTCAACGCAATGAGATAAGGGAGTCAATATTCAGCAGAGTAAATGTAACAGCTGTCACTCAGCCAGAAACCAAAGTGGGTTCATCCTCAATTGCTGTTTTGGCTCAGAAATGATGGCTCGACTCTCAGATAATCAGCAATCAGAATATTATCTGTCGGATAATATAACTTGTATAGTGAGGTAAATATCTGGTGTCACTGTATTCAATGTAAATACAGCATGCTGTTTAGCTTGTAGTGGTTTCATTGTGTACGTGCATTACTGGAAATTGACAGGCACACAGCTGCATGTGAGCTAGTGATGGCGAATTATGAATGAAGCTGATTTTTATGCATTTCATTAATTAGTTTGGCATTGATCTTAGGAGTTTTATACTTTCTGTAAGAGCTGACCATTGATAAAGAATTAATTGACAGTCTTGCTGATTTCAGATCAATCGTCACATTAGGCACAGAACCAGTCAGATAAATATTATACCATATTTGTAAAAAGGCAACAGAGTGAAGACAGACCCAGAATTTCTCGAAGCAGATATGGTAAGTGATACAAGAACTGGTTTTAGTGAAGCACAAGACATCAGAAGCTGTGACACATACAGCCTGAGGCAACAACGCTGAGGTCAACTGTTCCACTCTGGCCAAGCAGAGCAGACAGCACACATAGCCACAAAAATAAATGATGGCAAAGGTATATAGTCAAATAGCAGTGCTTGACTTAAATATTAAAACCAGTTAAAAATAATGGATTCTTTTTTCCTCTTCTCTTTGCATATGTATTGTGCGGTAAAGGATGAATTTGACCCCTAAAATATCAGCATTATAACTTCAGGAATATCAAGTCCTGAAGACAAATTATTAACTTGACCCTGCACTGAAATATGCCAACTCTTGACACATGTAATACATCTGATTAAGTGATCAAGGGTTAAAGGTAAAGTAAAAGCAAAACTCAGTGGGTGATACTATTGCTATGGAGATTTATGCTGGTTTTAGGATAAATACAAAGGGAGCGGTCAAGTGGTAAAGAAGATTACTCTTTTACTGGCAGAGCTTTCATTAATGTTTGTGTGAGAGTGCGTGCGCGTGCGTGTGTGTGGGCATAATAGGGTGTTTGAGTTTGAAATCATGTAAGCTTAAAATCATGAATACATATATGAGATCACTGCAAATATGCAGGAGGGTCCTGTCAAATAGTGACCAGCAATGATGTCATGAACTACATGAACAGTTACACAATAATAGTACAGAGTTTCTAAGAATTGCTGGAATTATGAATGAGAGAGGGCGAAGAGGAACATTTGTAGGCTAAAAAAATTCAAAAAGGAACACTGAGAAAGAGCAAGAGCAGCCTGTGGTATGATCCACTCTTCTGGCTGTGTTCGGTCCTTTTAACACAATGACAAATTAGAGCTCCTGCTATGTGCCGAGCCAAGTGTGTGCGTGCGTCTGTGTGTGTGTGTGTGTGTGTGTGTATGAGAGAGAGAGAGAGAGAGAGAGAGAGAGAGAGAGAACGCGGGAAAGATAGACGGGGGAGGGCAAGGGCAGGGGGCGGAGTTGTTATTGTGAAAGGAAATATGAGCCTGTGTTGAGAGGAGAGCATGATACACACAGTGTTGTAATGTGTGCCAGGGTAACAGGGTGGGGATGTATGCGACTGTCAGAATGTGTAAGCGATGGAAAGGGAGTGGAGACAGAGAAACTGCAAAATAAGGAAATGGAGGGTACAAAAAATAGAGGCAACAACAGGAACAGACAGATAGAAGGGAGGAGAGCATCTGCAGGATGTCAATTCTGAACATATTCAAGAACTTCCAAGGAAGGAGGAACTGAAAAGACGGGAGAGTCAAATATAAATAACTATATATGTATAGATACATTTCAGCCGCGATATACATCTCTGCTGCTTTCAGAGATTATGCATTTTTGTGAGGGGGAGCATCCAATGCATTAACACTACTCTCGAGCTCTCCCTCAATCTCAGAGGGTACATCTGTACAGTATGTGTGTTTGTCTGGGCACTCCACACCCTGCTGTTCTTCTCCAGATGTCAGTGGGGGGATTTTCTCCCTACTGGCTAGGGATGTGTTTCTGAAGTGCATGTCTGTATATAGAAAAACATGTTTATTTGTTATTTGTTTACAATTAAAATGTGATTTAAAGCTGCAATAATCAATATTTCATAGAAATAGCGGATTAAAAAAAAAGCCTTGTTTGTAGTGAGAAACCCTGACAGGCTCTGTAGTTCCATTCAGCTTAATGGAGCATTTTAGCTTCTTTTAATTCACTGTTTTATACTGTGTGTGAATACTCTGCTTTTGATTTACGCTCGCTGCTCTCATCAGTGAAAGCATTTAGCATCAGCGTACATGTATGCTGATACCAGAGCCATTCCCCGAGCTGCTTCACATCCTATTAATTCCATTGTACAGAAATTGGCGGCATTTTGTCCAGAGGCTTGCAGCACAGTCCCTCAGTAAACAGGAGTGAAGGGAGTTAAATAAATAATAATTTCTTTGTGCAAAAAAGGCTACATTTTATTTCATATTTAGCAAATGTACACCTAATCTAATTTAGAATTAAAATAAACTAAACAATCCTAATCTCATTTTGTTTGTTTTGGTCTGACAGGAAAACCGAAATTTGCACATAAAACCTTATCATTCTTGTAACGGATGAACGGTTGTTTAAGGAATTAACACATGACTTCTGTCGACAACAGATGACGTGTAATGTACTTGCATTTAGGTGAAAGTGCTAGCCACTGCACTCCAGTGCTATGCAAATGTTAGGTGTATAATTATGTAGCATGTACAACATGCTGTTGCTTGTCTAATGTGTGAAACCTAAATGGCCCATTCCATAAAGTGGTTTGTAGTGTCCCTGATAGAAAAAGAAAGGTATTTTATTACAGTTTAAAATACTATAAAAAATCTCAAACTTGAGCTATACTGCCTTGATCACATCTCTCCAGTTTTTTAATCCCATGAATGTTACATTTCATAGGGGGCACTACAGTGCTGCAGTGGTTAGCGCTGTGTTCTCAAGAAGGTCTTGGGTTTGAATATACTGGAAGGGTTGGGAGTCTACTTGTTCTCCTGGTTTCGTTAACTGGCAATTCTAAATTGGCTGTAGGTGTGAATATGAGTGGTTATCTATCTGTGTTAGCTTTGTGACAGAGTAGCGACCTGTCCAACATGCACCTTGCCTTTTGCCCTACGACAAGCTGGGATAGGCTCCAGCCTGCCTTAAATGAATTGGATAAGTGGAAGAAAGTGAATGCATGGATAGAGCTCTATCAGACTGTATTCATTATGCATTGTGAGCAATGCCAAGCAAACAGAAAATTCTGAATAACTCTGTCCTACTACTATTTATAACTTTTTCTGCTGCAGACATTAGCCAAACAAAAATATTACTTTCATCATCCGGTGATCAAACTTTCCGTGTTGTTGTGCTGTTGTATTGTAAGAACCAAGAAACAAGTCAAACCTGTCGGGACCACATCTAAGCTAACCACATTTCAGTCTGTCGGGGCCTGGTCAGAAGTTACAGGCACAAAGACGAAACAGTTATTGTCTCCTGTGTCTGAAATATTTCATATGCTTGGTTATTATGGGCCTTACATTGGGGGGGGGGGGGGGGGGGGGGGGGGTTGGGGTCTCTCTCTTATTGTTCTCTCTTTTGCTATCTTATTATAAAGATGTGTGTAACAAGTTTACCTGAACATAGAGCAGGTTTAGCTGAACAGGGTCCCGTGAATCCACATTCTGGTCTGAATAGAAGAACTTGCGCCTGAGCAGTAGAGTCTCGCTTTCCTCCACCCCCTGTTCTCTGAATGTCCTGCTGTGGTCCAGCCAGTTCACTGCCCAATCAATACACATGCTCCATTACTAAATACATCAAAATGAACAGGCATTCAGTTTTACAAAGATGTTACTAGAGGAGGATGGTAATAGTGAAATTAACCAGGGATTTTGAGAACTGCAGACCCGTCAGCTTTGACAAAAAATCTAGCAAATTTAATACTGGGAAGTGAAAATCCTGACGGGCTGTGAAGTCTCATTTGCATTATTTTCTGCTGAGACGAAAGCTAGTTGAAGGTTGATTTATACATTTGCAAACAAAATTTTGGTGTCCTCTGGGGAAAAAAGATAACACAAAATTAATTAACTTTCATATGTCAATGCAATAAATTTGATTCGAGTGATAAAGTACACGTCCATATGATGCTGTTGAGTCAGATGGCTGCCGTAAAGCCATCAAGATTCCAGTAGCATTTTGGCTTTTTCAAGCTTGCACTCACAGTCGTCATCTGTGTGAAGTTTTGCTTTGAGCTTTTCCATCTTCCTTTCATCTCTCAGCAGCAGGGTCCTGTCTTTCTTCAGTGTCCCCATCCCATCCTCCTTCTTATCCTCTGGCACCTCTTGAATGAGGGAGTATTCCTCATAGTTGGTGATTCCTGAAAAGTTAGCCAGGGATTTTTTTTTTTTAGGAGGAGGAAATGCTTCAAGTAAGTGGTTCGATAATCACGACAGAGAAAAGCATCACTGCAATACTGTTGCAACTCTCTTTTTATCCATTTCTCTCTGCTTTGAAACAGAAGTTAAGGAAAGCTGGTATAGAGCCAGCAAACTAAAATTGAAGCTGAAGAGGAGAAGAAGCCAAGCAGAAAGCCCTACTCTAAATAAACATTTTCCAATAAAGCTATCTGCCAGACACACATCCCTCTCTTCCTCACCCAATTAGGCATGGGAGCAGCTCATTGTAATTGAAATATACAGCTTAGGGAACACCTCTATGACAAGGAGCGACAGCATTTTCTGGGCATTAGGAAGAATACTTAAGTCGCTGATTAGAAACAAGCTTGTTTTATCCCGATGAATCATGTCCACATTGGTCTAAGCAAAACATGATTGCGACTTTATCAAGCATAGACAAATGCTCTAATGTGCCAAACAAATATGCTTTTCAAATACAAACTAAACAGCACATGATAACATAGTCTCCTAATGTAGCTGAAGATGAAGTCAGTGGTATGCCTTTGACTAAAAATAAAACAGAAGATGAATAATTTAAGCTTTGGGTGGTGGCGTGACATGATTAATCTTCACCGAACTCATAGCACAGATACAAACCTATTCTACTGCATATGGTGACGAGCAGCTCGCCAACTGTTTTTGAGTCATCCACCATGATAGTTTTAATGGCACCATCCAGCATTTTGATCTTCTGTGGCCTTTGTTTCTTCTTATACTCCAAGACATCCTGAGAAAACAGCAAAGGAAACGCGATGACATCCACAGCCCTACTAATCATCCTCAGCCGTAAACTGCCGCTTCCAGCAAGCTGGGAGGAATAAATGTCTCGGCTTCCACTAGAAAATATAGATCACTTTAAGAACCCATAACTGACACTGACAGTTCTCCACCCAGGACTATATGTCTAAATCTTACTCCGTTTCGCAGCATGTAGTAATCCAGGGTTCTTCCAGACTCGAGCCAGATTCCTTTCCTGGGATCATCGTCAGACAGGAAGAGGCCATAATCCGAGGCTGAAACACAAAAAGCAACAGAGAATACAAATGTAGAAGCCCATAGATTTCCATTATGTAACTCAGCTTCACCAATCACCCTCCAACCTTGTCCTGTCTGGGCTTCAGGGACTCTCTCTCTGATGATTCTGCAGGCATCATATACAGGGGTGGACGGTTCAAACTGCATCGTCTTCACCACATTGCATTGGCGCACGCAAATCTTCAACGATAAGGCCACCATCTTGGTGGGTAGTATAACGGCCTTGCGACCGACCTATACTCCTGGAAGACACAGAAGGAGAGATTATGAAGTCATATCAATGCTCCAATGTGTTTGTGTCTAAGTCAACAGGTCATTATTAAAATGCTCTCTCCAAAAACACTCAGGTCAAAACTGTGAAAAGGAAATCTCAGGGGCCGAATAGAACACCTCAAGGCGCAGAACAAATCCTCACAATTACCTCCTGCGGGGGCATTTTTACCTGGAATTGAATGTGCATTGTGCTCTGCCTTAGCAGCTCATCATTTCTGAGTTGTTCTGATATTAAAGTGTTACCCCAAGAAGAGCTTCTGCCTGATTGCAGTATATGTAGAATTAGCTGAACTAAGGCAAGAAACATAACCTTTCAGGAGAGGAGCGGGGGGGAAAAAAGTGCAAATCTCTCTAATTGGCAAGAATAACGGAGACAAGTCAAAACACCCCCCACCCCTGCATCATTATTCTCACTTCTCCCTGTTCGCACTCTCCTCCGGAAGAAGACTTCAGTGTGAGACAAATCAGTGGGTGTCTTATCATTTACTGCTATTAGGGTGAGTCAATTCTGGTATTCTTAGACGTGTGCAAAAAAAGGAAAGAGACTGAGTTCCTCCAGCTTTCCTTGACCTTCAATTTTACAGAGATGAATAAAAAAATAAAAATAAAACTACTTATAGCCTGGGCAGTTTATCGGCAATGGCCTGATAAATCCATTTAAACCTGGAGACATTCATACTGCTGATCTAAATCCCAGATATTTAGCTGAAAATCAAAAAGAGACACATTTATGCTCTGAATTAACACTTGACTATCTGATGTTTTTTTTGATTATATGTTCTAAAATGTACTGTGACACCAAAAGAATTTTTAGTATTTTATTCCATGGTTGAATATAAAGGCAAAAGTTCAAGTCTTCACACTGACAGGATTCAGACTTCAGCCACACTCGGAAACAATGAGTTTTTTTGTGCTGAGCCACAGGCCCCCTTCGAGTCGAAGCAGAGAAAGTCTGCGAAGTAAATTTTCTATAATGATGGAGTGAATGAGACCGTCTGTGATGGAGCCTCTGTCATAGACGTGAGTTCCTCTCCAATAGCTCCTTTCCTTCTACGAGTTTTTCTTCAAACAAAGTGGAAAAGATGAGCACAAAGGAGAAGGGGTAATGGCGCCGCATGAGCTCTCCTCTATGCAGGCTGGTAGAGAAGTCCCACCGAGTTTTTGTCATCCAGCACTTCCACAGATACACTCTTCCAGACAAGCAGCAAGAGACCCCCAGACTGACGATACAGCAGGCTCCGTGGCATCTCCCACCACACGCTAAATATAGGGAGGGAGCAGAAAATGTTTGCATTTTTGTGGACGTTTCTCAAAACAGAGGCCGTCTCATCCAAAAAGCAACAGTTACCTGTGATGACAAATACTTTGCGGAGACTGGGTCTGCAGCAACAGTCGCTTTAGCAAGTTGTCACTCATCGGTGACATCAGAGAGTAAGTAGTGCAGAAACCACATGATGAAATCCAGAAGGATAATGATAATCCCTGAGCTTACAGTAGTGTGAGAGAAAATTTTTCACTTAGATCCTCATGCAAACACTCGAAAGCATTCAACACTTCTTCAGCTATGCTTTCAAGAAAAGACGAGACAAAACTCACAGTCATGGTGAAAAGAAAGCACACCCTCTGTCAGTGAAAACTCATCTGGTTTTTACCAGGCCTTAAAATTAGGTAAATGCAGCCTGAGACGAACAACACCTGACATATTACACTGTCATCGTTTGTTTAACTAACATTAAGGCAAAATGGAAATGCATTGTGTAAAAAAAAAAAATAAGTGCACCTCATGATTCAGTAACTTGTAGAATCACCTTTAGCAGCAATAACTTGAAGTAATCATTTTTTAAATTACTTTATAAGTCTTGCACATCATTGTGGAGGAATTTTGGCTCATTCTTCTTTGCAACATTGTTTCAGTTCATGGAGGTCTGCAGCCATTCATTCATGCAGAGCTCTTCTAAGGTCTCGCCACAGAATTTCAATTAGGCTGAGGTCTGGAGTTTAACTTTTCCCACTAATAATTTTTCTGATTGTAGAATGATTCACTTCAAATTGTTTTGAGATGGTCTTATAACCCTTCCCAGATTGATGAGCAGCGATTGGTTCTATAAGATCACCGCTGATGTCTTTCCTCCTTGCCATTGTGTTAATCCACTCCTGAATGCTGCAGACCAGCAAAATGCCAAAACATCTGCTCTTACAGTCGTGGCGACGCTTGCTGATAATTACTTAATGATGTGGATCTGATTAACAGCACCTGGCTGCTATTTAACCCTTTATATTCCTATTTATTCTCAGCAGTAAGGATGTGCATGGACTGCTCCTGAATTTTGGTTTAGATTGTATAATAATGACACAGTGTAATATGTCATGGGTCATCTGAAGTTGTATTTATCTAATTCCAAGACCCACTAAGGACCAGACCATACTTATATGTGTCCTGTTATATAAAACCTTAGAATTTAAGGGGGATATACTTTCTTTTTTATCAAGACTGTGTGTGCCTCTCTGTTCAACCTCATATTCTTGTATTTTATTACGCTCACTAAAACAGCACGGTAGACAAACATTTCTGTAATTCCATCTCCCTTGACCATCACTAGTCCATCAGCAGAGTCCTGCATTAGATTAGGTTTGTTTGCTCCTGCAAATATTAAGACATGAAAATGGCCAAAGAGCAGCTTGCTGGGGAGTCTGAACGTGTACAATTCAATAGAGATGATGGAAGTCAGGAGCCATCTGGAGAGGATACAGCTCTAATGATTGACTGTAACACCAGCAGCAGAGCAGAACCTGAGAGCTACAACTGCTCGGATTATTGCACAAGTCTGTCACAGAACAACTGAGGAGGTGGCTAGACAGAAAACAATATTGATCAGGGCCTAATCAGACCTGATTTTATAAATACTTCCAAACAAAATGAAAAACCTGACGCAGAATGAGGCTTAAAAGAAGTGCGAATGACAATCCTTGAAGGATAACGTGACACTACGGCACATTGCTCTCTGAAATGATTGCTTTAGGTTGACAAAACCTTCTGAAAAAAGAAACAAAAAAACAGTGGCACAATGATAAATTTAAATGAATAAAATATATATATAATAGCTTTTTCTTTGAGTATAAAATATTTCCACACAGTGCAACAGGAGTTTCAAGGTCACTCCACTGCAACTTACAACACTGGAAAGACCGAAATTATTTCTTTGAATTTTTTTCTGCTGCATTTGTAGAAAAGTCACAGAAATAGGCATGCAGATGCAAACAACTCTTATTCTACTTACACAATCAGCAGCTATTACTGTGAGCATAAAAAACAGCCACTCTGGGATAAAAGGTAGATTACAGGGCAACTCTAAACTAAGCACAGCTATTGTAAAGACCAACAATTAGATTTTAACAAGCTGGGATGCAAGTGAATGTAACTCTGGAGCTAAGCCGTCAGTAAAACAGCAGGTAGTGTAGCTACATAGTATGCATTATTATCTTCAGCCCATGGTGTATTATTATTTTGAAAGGTAGATGTTGTATGAATGGAGAGCTGAGAGTAATTCCCGACTTCAGCAGTTCTCAGGACTGTTCAAACAGCCGCATTAAAGCATGTGTGCAATGAGAAAATGTTAACTGGCTAAACTGCTCCACACCCCACCTCCTCTGCCACCTCTTTACATCCTGCATTGACACTCTCAGCAAAACATCAGCCTTTTATCCCTGCCTGACTGAAAGCAAGGTCAGTTCCCTTCATGTCCAATGTATGCCTCTGGATACCATCTGGAACGCGGAAAGTTCAACAGCGGGGCATGTAATGGCAAGAGAGGGCCTTTTTAATCAGCTATGGATTGAAATTCTATATCTCAGCAATTCACAAACTAAATTTATATTTAGCTCCACAAACTGAGAGCAACCAAGCTCAGATGTGTTACAAAGGAAACAGGAAATAATCAGCCACCATAAATACTGTACATCTTTGTTATGACTTAATTTACAACAAACACAGTGCAGACTTTTTAAAATGGGCAATATGTACATTTGTTTAAAAAAAAATGATAAAAACGTCAAAAGATAGCGTTTCATTTTTCACTTTCTCTTGAAAATGTAGCTATCAGGCTACTCCAAATATGTATATACACTGTGGTATTCACACAAGTTAGCACTCTAAAGCCAGCTAAAGCTAGCCGGTACAATGGTGAAAAACAAGCAATCAGAGGACAAATGAGTTAACATAATGACAAAAGTTGTAAAAGGTCCTTATGAAAGGTTAATTAATTTAAATGGACTAGCCCTTGTATAGCGTCTTTCTACTCAGTTGAGCACTTAAAGATCTTTCTACAGCTGTCTCATTCACCCATTCAAACACACATTCCATTGTTCGCACTCGGTTTGATCCATTGGGAGTAACTTGGGTTTGCTATCTTGCAAAGGGTGCTTTGCATGCTTCTGCATGCAGGCTGGAGAAGTCAGGGATCCATTCACTGACTGTCCAGTTGGTAGACAACACGCTATATCACTTGAGCCACCCCGTTTATTATATACAATCTTATATCATAATTACTTTTTGATTTGTTTTCCAACAAACTTTACAACAAAGTAGGAAATTCCTGCATACACTGCAGGTTTTGCTCTTTAGGTTTGTCAACCTTTACAAGCTTTATAGATTAATAAAGTTAATATAGGAGCAGTTTTCTAAATTCAAAGAGAAAACATTGGAAGACATTTTCTTGTTAGATGACATGGCTACTGAATTTAGCATGGCCAGCTGGGCTTAGGGATAGCAGACTTACTTTGTATTGAGCAGGCAGATGAGGCGTTGCAAATTCAAACAACAGAAAAGAAAGAAAAGAAAAAAAAAAGCACATTCTGAAGGCTCTTTGTAAGCCATCCAATGTTTCATGTATAAACACTGAAATATGTCCCAAAAAGATGCAAAGCAACAGAATGAATTTCTGCATAGAAGCACTTCAGTAAAGAAATTACAGATGATTTTGATTATTACATGCCTTCTTACAGTATCTGATTACAGCTACATTAATTTTATAATTGAATTACTCTATTACATATAACCAGTTACTCTCCAATACTGAAAACAATAAAGAGTTCTTGGCAAGTGGCCACTGGAGAGCAGCATGAGCTATGGTTTTTAACCTACCTCCACTGCACTTATATACCTTCATGCACTGGTTACAAAATACCCTACCCCAACCACTGGCGTTAGGTGACTAGAGACGTGGTCGCTGCAGTAAGTTGAAATTGTCAAACTTCCTGTGCTGGCTGTGTGATTTCTATGTTGTAGCAGACAAGAAAACCAGAGATTCTGATGTCCATATGAAACAGAAATTAAAGAAACAAAAGTAGCACCAATCAGGATCTCGAGTGGCCACTTCTTGCTGTTGCAAAACAACAGAGACTCTTTCCAGAGTAAGATATGATGCACATTGTTGCTTTAATAGCCCCTGGTTATTAATCTGAAAATCACATGGAGCCACACAGACACCCTTTGTTCAGCTGAAGCTAATATGGTACACTGATGCAAAAAAAATTAAATACTCAAGGAATGCCAAAAGAATGATGGGTGGGGCATATTTGATCTATTCTTAGAAGGAATATATAGCGCAACAATACAGTAGTACAGTAGGTTTACATGTCTTGCAGAGACTATATCAAATTTTGTATCAAGGTGTCCTTTTGCCCATTTCCTTGCAGAAAAAAGTCACTGCACCAATCTGAATGCAATTCAAATAATTAATAAGTCAAAGGCTTTCATCTCCACCCTTATCATTTCCTCCACATGTTTCATAAATGAATTAATCATTGCTCATGCAGGACATAGCAATCAATGGACAGCATGATAAAGCTGCACTGACCCTTGCTATTTTAAGTTCAGCAGGATTACTATGAACAAGCTGTTATAAGAGGTTTGCACAGTACTATTTTAACTAATGGGCTGGTAGTCAAGCAGTGCTTGTTGATTACGATTAAAAAAGCATTAGACCCAGAGTCTAAAATGAGAGACATTCACAGTTACATCAACTTGGTTTTTTTTCCAGCTACATTTATAAAAGAACCTTGCAGCTGTAACCCATTGTGTGGACTATAGGATTTGCTCTTGGGTGATGCACACTGCTGTAATGCAATTTGTGGGTACAGATACTGACAGAAATTATGATTCTTGTCCTTGTTGTAAGAAGGGAGAGAACAGCTCCTCTTACACTAAAAATATCCAGTGAAATAGAGCGTCCTCCAGCAGCTCTGCTTCAAAAGGATCCACAGCAGAAACAGAGCAATACATCTAACACTTTCTCCTTTATTTTTAAAAGCAAATGGCATTCACTTACACTTGTAGCTGACAGGGGATAAAAAAAAAGAAATCTTTACAGTTTTTTATTCTATTTCAAGGTTAGACAAGCACTCAATACATTAGCTGGTAAATTGAGAACTTGGGCAAGTGCATCCTTATGCCAATTCTTCTAAGTTACACTGACATGTCATTAGGTTAGGAGGTCCAGCAGTTTGAACTCAGTACAACACAGAAAATATTCTGAATGTACCATCCCTCATTTAGAGATTTGAAGAATTGGCTTCCTAATCAATGGAGGCAGAAACAGCTTCTGTAGGAGGAGAACTCCACCCTCCCAGCTGGACTCAGTCAACCAGTGAGTTGGTCCTTTAGTCAATCAGTCAGTCAGTCACTCCTTGAGCCATTCACTAAGTTGGGAGACTGACTGTGAGTTGGCCTGGCTTCGCAGTGGGAGCTGTTAACTGTGGCTCAGGCAGATGTTGCCCAAACATTTTTATTTCATGACATACACTGATGGATACAGATCAGTCCCCAACAGAAAATCTTACCCCACAATGATTTCATTATCATTATCAAGCACAGTTTTACCCATAAATCTCTTAATGAGAATTTACACTAAGTGGCCTCTACTCCACTGGCCTACATCTGCTTTTTGTCTGATAACAACTATGGCAGACAAAGTGATGCAATAACATGAAATGGCGACTATGTTTGGAGTCAGTAGTTCAGCGTTGTGAAATTTCAAACGAACATAAAAATAGTGCAAAAGTGAGGTAGAAAATTTCCTTTAAGTATCAAAATTTAGAAAAATATTTAATTATTTAAAAATGGTAATAATTAAAATCTGCTATCCACTACCCTGTTAATGAGCAGCACTCAGCTCATGCGGAGGAGTGAGTAACAAGTAAATTCTTTACAGATTTATCCAATGTCACAGATACATATTTGGGTACGTGAGCGATGTATTTATGATTATTACGACTATAAAATACAGAACAGGTGTTTGTCAAGTACATTCAACCACTCAATCCACGCAGGTGTGCCTATTATGCACTGCTCACTGCCGACCATATGGTGGGTTTGAGGGTTTCCAGATTGAACATGTTTTTCTATGTTCAGTCTGGAAAGCATTAATTCCACACAATTAAATCCAGAATATAATTTAATACCAGAAAAATACAATGGATGTTTTTTTGTTTTTGTTTTAATAATCCACAAATATAGCTGAATTATTCTAATTTGCCCTAAAAAAAGCACTTCAGCATTGTAAAAAGCATTTCATCAGAAAGTAAAGGCTGATCTTAATAATCAAACTTGGTTTTACTGTTAGTATCACTACATAGATTTTTCAGCTCAAGTAGCATAGGCTTGGTGGCCAATGAGTAACATATGGCAAGAGGCTGGATTTACCCTGGACAGGTTAGCAGCCCATCACAGCTCTAAGATGGAGACATAACCATTTCCGCTCACATCCACACCTATGTCAAATTTAGAATCACCAATTAACCTAACATGTAAGAAGAAACCAGAGTATCCCCAGGAAACCCACACACCCACAATGCAAACATGCAAATGTCCACATGGAAAGGTTAGACAGGCTGCAGTCAGCCAAAAACTAACATGTTCTTCTCCTGATATCTACTGTACAATCACTTAAAAAATAAATAAATAAAGAAACATTTAGATTCCTCAAATCAGTCAATATTCAGAGCCTCAATGAACTTTGTGCCAGAGTTAAAAAGCCCAAACCTTCAGAAAAACATGCACATATCACCTTCATATCCAGTCTCACAAAAGTTATCATGGATTTTTGGATTTTTACAAAATGTTCATCCATTATTAACAGTCAGAATCAGTGCAAAGCCACCAATACAGAGATCAAGTAATATCCAAGCAACATTTTGATCAGTCAAAACCAAACTTGAATTGTGACCCAGGGTTAAGTAAATACAAACAAATACAAGGCCCACCATCTAAAGGAATCTTTAAGAGAACCGACACAGATGAACTCTTACAGAAATTTAGTTTTAGCTTATTACAGCTAGTTGAAATCAGTGTAGAAGATACATATTTCAGTAAAAGTAAAAAAAATAATATTGAAATAGCTGTATTGGCTCAAACACTTTCTAGATCTTGTCAAAAAAACAAAACAAAAAACATCTCTCTTCTTGCTGTACAGGCTGGTGCCTACTGCTTTGCCCTCTGATTGCTGCTTTCAGCTATAATCTTGTTTTTAGTTGCTGCTCAGAGAAAGAAAACCAAAAAAAAAGTAGTATTGCCTCTCAGTTCTAACATCTCATCTCTGTGGTCCCAGCGGCCAGCACAGCTAAAAGCATGACACAAGCAGACTGCTTTTCATTTTATGTCAAAAAAGGACAGTTTCATTTTAACAGTTTCAACAGGTACCTCTAAACAATCTGGGCTGATCACAGTTTGTCACTTGATGGACATCTCCTACTTCACATATGCATTTTTGCACTCATACTTGCAGTTTTTGATGGCATCACCCTGCCATTTACCCTGTCATCTGAGATGTGTCTTGTGTGCAACAGTAATAAAACTCAGTTCTGTTATGCAATCAACTACCTCACTCAGCTCATAGGAGGAGATATAATGGATGGAGAAAACCTCATTTTTCTCCATCCATTATATTGTATAACATGAGGTTTGTTTAATTAATGAGGGTCACTTCAACATGGGACAACAGCGACACTTTAGACAGAACATGAGCACCAACAATAACTGATCTGCACTACATTCCCAAACGTATTTCACTTACCCGTATTCACTAACTCAGGTATTCCAATCACTTCCATGGCCATAGGTGTATAAAATCAAGCACCTTGGCATGCTGACTGCTTCTACAAACATGTGTGATAGAAAGGGTCGCTCTAGGGAGCTCAGTGAATACTGTGATAGGATGTCACCGGTGCAACAAGTCACTACTAAATATCCCACAGTCAACTGCTATTGGTATTATAAGAAAGTGGAAGCAAATGGGAACAACGGACACACGGCCATGAGTGATTCCAGAGTCATTGCAGAGTGCGCAGAGGTCGCCAACCTTCTTTCAGATTAGCTCAAGACCATTGCGTAGAGAGGTTCATGGAATGGGTTTCCACAGAAACAGCTACACCCAAGCCTTACACCACTAAACTTAATGCAAAGCTTTGGATGCATTGGTGTAAAGCACGCTGCGATTGAACTCTAGAGCAGTGGAAATGTGTTCTCTAGAGTTACAAATCAAGCTTGTCTGTCTCGCAATCTGATGGATAGTCTGGGTTTTGGCGGTTGGGAGGACAACTTGTCTGATTGAACTGTGGAAAGTGGAAGGTTTGTTGGAGGGGCGATTATGGTGTGGGGCTCAGCCCTTTAGTACCAGTGAAAGGAACTCTTAATGCATCAGTATACCAAGATATTTTTGAAAATTTCATGTTCCCAAATTTCCGGTAACAGTTTGGGGTTGGCCCCTCCTGTTTCAACATGATTACACACCAGTGCACAAATAAAAATCCATAAAGACATGGATAAGTGAGTTTGGTGTGGAAGAACTTGACGGGCCTGCACAGAGTCCTTCCTCAACCCGACAGAACACCTTTGGGATGTTCTCACATATTAAACCCTATGGATTAAAAATGGGATGTCACCTTAATGAGTAATACAAAGTCAAATAAACAGTGTTTTTGTGCCTCTAACAGGCACAACTGGATTTTATCCAGATCTTAATGTCCTTTTTGATAAACTTGAATGACATCAGCAGAATGGGCGATCCTAGACAGATCTTAACTCTCGACTGTAATTTGTGACCTTTAGCAAAACGCTGATGAATGCTAAGTTGATGCCAACTTAGTCAATGAGATAGTACATGCCACTGAGCCCTGTGCAAATTGAGGGTCACACAGAAGAAAAGGGCAGAGTCAATTTGAATTAACCATTTCAATTACTGCTCTCTAATAACACCCTGTATAGTATGCAACCTTCCTAAACACAAAATAAATTTCAGTACACAGCAAAGTTAAACCAAGTCAGAGGGTGTGTTCTTATAGATTCCTTCATCCATATTTTTCAAACATTCTGCTTTGATAGTAGGAATACAGTATATACCAGTGATAAACTATAACACAATTTTAGAACTGGGAAGATTAAGGGGTTGCAAGGAAAAACTCCACAGATGTGACAGTAATTAGTGGAAGAATATGTAAGTACAAGGCCGACGCGGCTCATGAAATCATTGCATCACAATTACAAAGGTCACAATTAAGATGCCAACCCCACTCTAAGTTTCTCAACACCAGTTTCTCTCCTCCCTTCCAACACCATACACCAGCATCAAACATATGAAGTCTTTCCAGCTTGCAAGAGCTGTCTGCTGATCAGACAACTGATAATGACAAAAAATGAACAGCACAATTTTTAAATGACAGAAAAACAAACGAGGTGGGATCACGTCTTGTATGTTCGATGATGGCTGCATAGAGCTTGAGACATATAACACACACAGTGGTACACCCGGACTCTATATGCAAACCCTACAGATTTCACTTATTTAAATATTCAAAATAAATCACCCTCCAGTGGACAATCAAAGACACCAGTATTAGAGGATTAAGTATTAGACTGCACTCTCACGACTCTTGCTCCCATGATCGCTCAGTATGTTCTGCCTGGAGTCTCATATCCTCCAAATCAGGTGACTCCAATCTTCTGTCTGCGCTGCCTCCCAACCACTGAGTCACTTTCTCATACTTCAGTAGCCGGCAGTTGCCTACTACCACTTGCATGCTGATTACAGTATCAAGAGCAGTGGAATGGAACATATGCTGGCTGCGCTCCAAAGTGTGATACAGTGAGGGACTGTATCAGCATTTTATATCCTCTGGCATGCTGTAAGGAAGGGATCTTGACACAATGGTAGAGATTCGTTATTCTGGCTCTTCAAGCAAAACAAAACAAAGGAAAGCAAAGGAAACATGCTGTAGCTAAGGGCATCATCAGTAGAATAATTAGTCCAGTTGTAAAGTATTAACCCTTAACCCTTATTAACATAATAATAATAATAATTACTGAACTCACTAATAGTTACTAATATGATTGTAGTGTATGCCTGTCTGTTCCTGAACTTCTCCTAGACACATTTTTATTGAATGAAATTTAGTGTTTTAACTGCCTAGGGCAACACGATTATCAACATCTCTGTTCAAATCCTTACAAATTACATGTATTGTGTGTAGTAGCTGATATCAGAACACACTGCGACATGAGCAAAGAAAAAAGGGACCACAGGTCTGGTAATAACCAATTGTAGGAGGAGTTTTGCTAGTAATAATAATAATCAAGATGGTCTGTGTAAGTGTAATATCTACTGTTGACAGTGAGTGAAACTATGTAGTTATGTGAGAGGAGGTTCAGGGAGAGGCTATGTTGTTGGCCCATTGTTTCCAGATCACCAACTCTGCCCAAGTTGCCATGGCTGCTGCCGTGCCCACCTTTTCCTGGACATATAAGGCTGGACAGCAGCAGAAGGAGCAGCCACCATCACCCCCCTGCCCTCTGGTCCAAGGCTGCATCTTCTTCTGCGGTCATCTGGGTGTAGGATAGTCTGCAGTTATTTAAGGAATTTAGGTAAAGCTGGCTTTTAAATGTCAACTAGACGAGCGTCTAAGCGTGAGCGTCGACAATTTAAGGGCTGCTTCTTCTGTGTACACGACTATACAATCCTGGCTTGATCCACAGGGCCTCGCGGCTATCCTGTCACAAGTACGTTGAGATGTTAAGCAGAAAAAGAGATTGAAGGAGTTGACTTTGATTCACTTTGATAGAGCATGTCTGAAAAATGAAAACACCTTTCAGTGAAAGTGTCATTTCAGTTTCGCTGCTTTGTTGAAGGTTCTGCGGAGAAACATAATATAGTATTATGTGTGGAGAGCTGAGCTGTGAGAATGAGAGACTGTCTGTGAAATCGCCTAGTGGTGCATTGATCCCTACAGTATAGTGAAGAAGATGTACATGCACAAAGACTGCCAGACGCACAACGTACAGATAAGGCCCTTAAGTGAGAACCTTTCCCCTCCAGTCAATAATGAAACAGCTTTCATTAGTGCAAACTCTCCAAAAATGATGAATGATTGGTCAATTTCTCAAATGAAACTAAAAATTTAGAGCAAACTGTGGAAGACCAAGGCAAACAAGAAAACCCATTATTCAGTTAGCTTGGGAGTACATTCCAGGCACTGTATCATTGTGTGACTCCTCGCAGCTTTGTTTTTCTCTCAGCAAGGACTAAAAGCACTGGAGAATCAAATGTTTAAATTGGCTGGGGAAGGTGTATACAACAATGTGCCCTCACACAAACACCGTACACTTCAGAAAGTTCTATGAGAAGAGGCTGAGTGCAGGAGACCCGCTGACAAATTGGGAGTCTTTTTGAAGAATGTTTTTGAAGCACACAGAAACAGCAAACAGAAAAGGGCAAATTTCAGACTTTTGAATTCGACAAAAGCATTTATAGAAACTTCATAGCCCTCAAAAGTTGCAACCACATTTTCTTCAGAAAAAGGCATTTTCGATTATAAAAAAAAAAACAAGAAGAAGAAGGGGAAGGGGAAAGAGTTCAGTGTATTACCCTCATATTGTTATAAGACTAGAAGCCCAGACAACACCTACCCTCTGGAGTTCCAACCCTAAACAAAAAATCTTTTTGATTAGCTGAAACAAACATCTCTGGCTTAAATCCACATCAGAAACATCTGGTCAACTAACCACCCTCCCACACACAGCGTGGAAATCTTTGGCATATTGTGCAACACGGTCAACTGATGAGAACCATGCTGACTGTTTAAAAGCCTTTTTTGTGTGTGCTCAGCGGGGCAGAGGAGCATCACAGACATGGACCTTCGCTAAGATAGGGAAGCCACATGCTATGGAGTGGAGCATTTAAGGGATGCTGCCATGCTTAGTTAAGGGCTCACAGACTCCCTATTTCATGCTCTACATCTGCTGGTTGCCATGGAAACCCTGGTTTTGGGAATTTCTCAGGTCAGGTGGCTTTTGTCAGCTCCAAGGCAGGACAAAAATGGGTGCAGTGTGCTTAAGAAATCAATTGATAATAAAAAGAGAAGTAGTTCTTAGGACGGTAACTGAACTTACTTGAACGGCTTCGCAAACACTCAGTGTTTTAAGAGACAACCCATCACTGCCACAGACCAGCTGGAGTGCATCTCAAACACTTTTAGTGAACTTTTCTGCAGCTTCTCGCAAGGAAGGCAAAACACAAACAGCAGTAAGAGTTCAAGAATTTCAGGAGAAACCAAGGCATAAACAGGAGAGGCAAATGCAGGGCAGACACTATTATTTCTCTGAATTACAGCTTTTGTGACTCATACAACTATAACTAACAAAAACCAAAGGCAACAATTTTTCTCTGCTTTATACAGTCAACTATATTTCACAGGTTCCCTACTATTTTTGCAGATTTGTGAAAACATTAAATACTCATGTGTTTTTTATCCGTTGCATTCTTGCAGATTGCTCCAGATGTACAAAAAACACAGTTCATTTCACAAAGCAGGATTTTCTATTTACTAAACGTATTTCCGCGAACCACAATAAATGGGTCAGAAACTCAGAAAAGAATGGGCGTGTATGAGAAGGGCTTTACAATTACAAGCTGGTCATTATGACAGCATGGGTGCATTTGGATACCCCAGTGTGGGTTTCATACAAACAGAAGCAGCAGGAGCCGATCATTAGAAGCAGGCGTCTGCAGGGCTGGGTCCCACAAGCTCAGTCGGAGCCTGTGTGAGAGGTTCTCCTTCTCACTGGGGAAGTCCAGAGGAAACATGCCATAAGCCAAGCACTCCCCAGTTCTCCTCTCTTTAACCTGATTACTGTAATGAGCTTAGAGACTGTTGGATGCACAACATCTAATGTGGATGTAGACAAACAACATTGCACTCCCTGACTCTCACTCCTAGCTGAATGCAAAGCACATCATCATACTGCAACCCTCTGTAGCTAGATGGCCCATTAGCCAGAAAGTGTTAGAGACAGGCGGATCAGAATAGGAAACTGCAATTTTCTTCTGAAGGTGAAACAAGAGGTAAATCATCGAGAAGCTGTCAAAATGCAAATAAATGATCCTTTTCCCCAAAAAGGTATAAATATATGTACCTGAGTTAAATATATGTACCTGACTATTACAAATCATTCCCAACTCAGTGCCTGCAATAAATAAATAAATGCTGAGTTTACTATTATTTGTTTGTCTTAGTTATATAAAGTTATGAATAATGATTTCATTTCCTAGGTTTATGATCATGCTTTCACTATACACACTTACCGTGCCTGTGCAGAAAGTTTAAAAAAGTTTAGTAGTTACTTCATACCATCAGGTTTGTGATTGCATTTGCAATGTAGTCTATGTGACTCATGCAGTAAGAAAATGTAATTCAAAATGTAATTATAGTACTTCATCAAAAACAGAAGAACATAAGAACACATTAAGAAGGAACAAAGTTTAGGAGATTAAGGCACAGCTGTTCATTCGCAGCATTTCACTTTTCCAGAGGTGACAGCATGTTTGAGCGACAGTGTGGGGGGTCCACAGAAATACGTTTTACTTTCATACTATTCAAATAATTATAATGTTATTTAGTAATTGTAATTTATGTCATATATTTAATATACAATATAAATTTCATATATTTTGAACTGGTGAGGCAAAAGAAATAAGATTTTTTTTTAAATGGGTTTAATTTTACTCAAAACATATGAACCACTATTTATAAAAATGCAAATACATGTATAAAAGAACAAAAAAATCTAAAAAAAAAAATCTATAAAAGAGTTAAACTGATGGCTTCATCAAACCTAAACTCAGCCAACTAAAACTGACCAAACTCACAAGAAACAACACACAAAAGGGAGAAAACCTCTCTACATTAACCGGTAGAGGAAAGGACATGAAGGCAGATACTTACTTTAGGAACAACTAGTCATTATTATTTCTCACTAATAAGAAAAAGTCTGATAGGCTTATAGCCTATTACGTAACGTATTTCGTTTCAGGGAAGCTATGTTTTCATGGAAGATGTGATTTTTGGCAAATTCTTATGCAGCAGAACAATCATAGTTCCTAAGAAACTGACATCATCAACTGACATCAAACCCTGACATAATTTCCCAGGTCGCACTGCTAGTGCAGTGAAAATTAACCTAACCAATCCAATTAATCTTTCCCCAACAAACTGCATGTCTTTGGACTGTGGGAGGTAGCCGGAGTACCACACGAACACGGGGAGAACATGCAAACTGCACACAGAAAGGCCCTGGCCTGATGGTGGAATTGAACTCAGGACCTTCTTGCTGTGAAGCTAACCACAGTGCAAATTATTGCAATGCGGCACTTAAATGCAACTGTGTGGGTTTTTTTCCAAGCTGGTTAGTGCATGGTTTTGAACAGATGGCCACATATCGTGTTTTTCCCCATTTACAAAGACTAGTTTTAGACAGGTTTGTTTAAAGCAACACTGATTTATATTTATGTGCATCTAACGTCTGTCACATTTATTGAATTTGTCCAGAGTAATATAATTACTTAAGTGTCGCATCAGTTAGCTCCATAGGAAACCAAATGGGCCCAAAAGGTCACAGGTTCATGCCTGAAGTGGACACGTGTTTTATTTTTTAAATTCTTTCTATTGAAAGTGTTTAAGAATAAATAAGAGATGAGAATTTTCTAGAGAGTCTAACAAGGATGTTCACGGCAATGTTCAAGGTGAGATCTATGTTGGTTCAACTTTTATCTCAAAAGTACTTTTTAACCTTTGACTGGACATCGACAAAAAGCACCAGTTAGTTGTTTAAAGCAAAAATAAGTAAATAAAATGCCTTATTTGCTATTGCTGTGATCCACATTGCAGTATTTACTGATTCAAGTTCATGGGTTAAATTGGCACAAAATCAGACATACAGTATCTGATCATCCTTTCATTGAACATAGCAGATCAGTGAGTGCATTTCCAGTTAGCTGCCTTATCAATATATCAATCAAGCCACAGCAGTTAATCTGATTATAACTGTGTACTCAAATAAACTGATGTGTTTCTTAGATGCATATGTATGCAAATTTTAGCTCAGTCCAGTAAGAATCTATATTTCTCATATAGCCTAGATGCCATTGGGGAAGCTAAATGGTTTTGCTGGTCCCTGAATGCTTATCCTCTTAAGAGACCCTCTTACCCTCTGTGAACCGAGCTCCAAGGGATCTTCTTTGAATGATGGTGCCGTTTTCCAAGAGAAACGACTGATTTGTGAATGCAAAGAATTTATGTTCCCTCGCAAGGATGCCTTTCTGCTCACAGGCACTTTTCTGTGCTTTCATCTCACGTGCACACACCTAGTTTTTATGTGCACAGGTTTCAAGACTGAAAATGCCACAGTTTTTTACCCTGCCTGTCAACGACGAAGCTTGTTACAAAGGATGAAGTGACTACAAGAACAGCTGAGAGTGTCCTGCTCACAAAAAGGTATTCTGCCCCTTCTGCTACATTCAAGACCCATTAAAATGCAATAATTCAGAGTTTAGACAGTCTGCTCTATAAAGATAGGTTACTTCCTGAAAGGGTTAACATAGGTTTAATTGTTGCTAACAAATATAGGAAAATGTATCACTGGCAGATTTCCATTTAATAATCTAAAAATCTGTCTGTGCTTGAGGATATTACATCCCCTGAGCTACACCACTCATCTCCATGCTCTGCAGATTAGCTCTAACCTTCTGAAAGATTCTCATGATTTCTTAAACATACCGCCAAAAACAAATTGTGTCAGTTTGCCCGATATATATATAATGACTCAAACTGAAACACTGTCGGAAAAACTTGTTAAAAAAACCATAGAAACTGTGTAGGTTTCTCTCCAGTGGTCGGTAAATGACAAATCCTGTGGGAGTGAAAAGGATCTCTGCAACGATGTTAACAGAAAAAGACATGCTACTCCTTGAATCTTAATCACAGCACGTAACAAAAGGGTCATTTACCTTTTTGTGAAATGACATTTAGCATCACACTTTTGTTCTCCAATCTTTTTCTTAAATTGCATCTAGGCGAGTGCATCATAATATGTTAAAGATGAGCCTTACTATAAGAACAAAAACAACAAAATAACATCTACTTGCCACAGCTGTCATGCTAATCTCGTACTACTACCTATTAAATAATGTCTACTTTAATTATGCTTTGAATTTAGTCACTCCACACTGAAATATTGTTGCGTTTGTGACATGGTTGCCAACTTTCAGCTACCAGATGGAGAGAAAATTCAGGGAAAGTGGCCAAGATGAGTGGAGCGGTAGAGTGAGCTAATATGAAAGTTATAATAGTAATTTGGGTTCACCCATAAAGTCCTGTAACACAATAATACACTATAAATAATTAACAATAACCATCACATATCTGCTTTTTGTGTGACTGATAAAAATCTTGATCTACTAAACAGTCAATATGTTATGATTATTTATCTAATTATGGTACCATAAATGTTTGTTTTAAATTGTCAGCTACATATTGGCAGATTTTTATAGTTACTTTAATAATCAGACAGGCCACGTGTTGTATATAGTTAGGAGAATGCATCCATAAACACAATAATGTTTTAATGTTGAAAACAGAGTCCCACAACCAGCTGGAAGCAACAAAAAACAACTCCATTCCACGGAAATTCACCTTTCCCCTAATGCATTAAACTTCCCCACAATATAGTTACAGATGTTCGTTTTGGGAGTGGGTTGAATATTGCAACATTGGAGTAATTTTTCTGAAATTGGTAGAGTAATCCACTAACACTTCCAGTTATAAAGCAGACCGCTTGTCCTTCAGCAGTCTCTCATTTGGTCTGTGCTGCTGTACTGTTCAGAAACACATGCATAAAATCTACAACTTTATCATGTTTGTCAGATTTCAAGTAACAAGCTGCGCCTGTGTTGTTGTTAGTAGATTACTTGCATCCTCACAAGTGGTATTTGTTTGCTGCCCCACGTTAATTTGCGGTCCCCTTGGCACACTGCATTGGTCATTAATGAAATCAACTTACTGTATCTGAGTTTATAAATAAACACAATGTTCTGCTTTTCCCCATTAATTTCAGAGACAATATCTATCCCAGATGTTGACCTTTCTGTTCACTATTGAACAGCTCAAAGTCAACAACTGGGGTGCAAACAGTTAGCATGGACGAATGTAAATTTGGAAGATTACAAAGGTTTCTTTCATGGCATATTCTCATCATCTGCTCCTAATTTCTGCATACACAAAGTTAATTTGCTCACTCAGCGGAACCGATTTTTCCATGACACACGTGCAGCAAATCAGACTTTACATCACACTCCCATTTCTTAAAGCATGAGACGTGCAGTTCATCAGCATAATGTGTAATTTTTCAACTGGCTGATTATTATACCCATGGTCATTCTCAGGCCCACATACGGCTGCCAGTTATGAGGTACCCATCCACTGTATAGCTCAGCAAATTGCCATGGAGTGTCATGCTTTCTGAGATTCACTAATTAGCCCAGTGAATTCTGCCACCATAGCGCACAACTCATTAATGCTGACACGGGCTTCTAATTAGTTAAATGGGGGCACTGAGCCAGCTGATAACTTGAATACTTATTATTTCTGCTTTTTGAGTAACTATGATAACAGTCCATTATCTTCACAAAACAACACCTCAGAAACTGTATGTGATCCGCACCCTTTTCAGAATAAATGTTATTTTCAATAACTGCTTTCCACAGTTTGCCATTAAATGAGAATTGAGAAGTGTGGCAGTGGTGCCTGATCAGAACATGACAATCATCTGCCACAAAGAGATGTCACGGAGACAATTTCAAGGAAAAACTACAGCAGGTAGAAACAAGATGCCAAAACATCAAAAACATACAAACAAAAATCAAAGGACATCGGATGGATGATTATCTACCCTGACTAAAAATATCAGCTGTTTATACTATATGTACATCATTCTTCTTCATATGAGTTAACGTTATTATTAAACAGTCAAAATATAGCTTCTTTCTTTTTCTCTCTTGATCTGTTCTTAAGAACATTTGGGCATTATCAACTTGTCATGTTAATCTTCCACATTCTTCCTCTTGGGGATCATAAAGTTAGCAAAGAATGAACTAGCATATTTATTCTAACATCCTAGAAACTGCATGAGTATTTATTGTAATGCACTCCATCTAATGCATTATTTCTCCAAACCATATGTTTGTTTAATGGCACGATCAAAAAGAAAGATGAGCAATAGAGCTCATAAAACTGTTTGAGAAAGTCAACACAGAAGCAAGCAAAACATGTTTATACCTTTTGGCTGCACTTTTTTGTTGTAAATGGTTTCCTCTCAGCAACTTTTTGAACCTGGTGTTAATAATTTTTTCACAATGCTATTGTTTACATTAAAATCTGTCTCATTATTAGTTGTCACTCAGCTGTCTTGTAAAGTTCGTGATTTTAAATACAAGATACCCTCACCAGCCACTTCATTAAGCATTCCTTTCAACTGCTCATTAACTCATTAAATATATAATCAGCCAATGATATGACAGGAGCTCAAAGCATTTAAGTATGCAGACATGGTCGAGATGACCTGCTGAAGTTCAAACTGAGCATCAGAATGGGGGAGAAAGGTGATTTAAGTGACTTTGAACGTGACTTGGCTGTTATTATAGAAACTCCTGATCTACTAGGATTATCCCACACGGCCATCTCCAGGGTTCACAGAGAATGGTCTAAAATAGAGAAAATATCCAGTGAGGGGCAGCTCTCTGGGAAAAATGCCTTGTTGCCAAAAATCAGAGAAGAATGGCTGGACTGCACTGAGCTGACAGGAGGGCAACAGTAACTCAAATAGCTACTTGGTACAACCAAGGTAGTCAGAAGAACATGTCTGAATGCACAACATGTCAAACCTTGAAGCAGATTATGTACAGCAACAGAAGACCACACCAGTTACCACTTCTATCAGCAAAGATCAGGAAGCTGAGGCTACAATGTATATATTTAATATAGAAAATGTGAAAAATTATTGCAACATTTAGATAGTTTAGTCAAAATTTGGTGTAAATACCACAAGAGCATGGATCCATCCTGCCTTGTATCAGTGGTTCAGGCTTGTGCTGGTGGTGTAATGGTGTGGGGAGATTTTCTTCGCCCACTTTTGCCCCTTAGTTGCAATCGAGCATTGTTAAAACATCACAGCCTACCTGAGCATTGTTGCTGACCATGTTCAACCCCCCCCTTTATGAACACAGTGCGCCCATGTTCTAGTGGCTGTTTTAAACAGGATACTGCATCATGTCACAAAGCCCAATTAATCTCAAATGTTCTTGAACATGACAGTGAGTTCATTGTTCTCAAACGGCCTTCACACTCACCAGATCTCAATCTAATAGATCACCTTTGGGATGTGGTGGAATCAGAGATTTGAGTCACTGATGTGCACCCGACAAATCTGCAGCAACTGCGCGGTGTGACGTTTAGTTAAATCTGTGTAATTAAGAATTAAGCTAGTTCTGACGGCAAAAATTGGCTCAGCCCAGCCAGATAAGGTATAACTAATAAGGTGGCCAGTTAAAAAAACAAAGAAAGAAAAACGAAAAGAAAAAAATCTCCCCGTCTGAAACGATGTGGTTTAACGAGACAAAAAATTATGCTCCAAGCATCTCCAAAGAGAAAAAAACAAACTTATCCCATGGTACCGAGGGTCATCTCTGCAGTTCCCTCTTAAACTCCAGCATCTAATTGTGAAGCTGAGCACACAGCTGTGACACTGCAGTTGGATACAGATTTTTTAATCTCTTCTTTTATATGATATCATCATGTAATCTCCATCGAGCTACCAAGGGAGCAGGCAAAGAGGCAGGAAATGAAATCAATGCTGTGTCTCTGCACTGGGTGTTACTTCATTAGTATGGGCACTACAGATGTAGCAGTAAATCTGATTTATGAAAGGGTGACAACAAAGAAAGCCACAGACGAAGGGGTCCACAGTAGACGAAGGAGACACCCGGTGTTCTCCCCACAGCCTTACCTGTGTTTAACAAGGAAAGAGAGTGGTTTTCTAATGAAGAACACACTTTTCATGCAGCTGCAACCAGAGGTCAATTTATAAGCATGGTATTAACTTTCATGATGAAAACAAAGCAAATAAAAAATATGAGCAAAAAAGGCTGGTGTTTTGTTAACATGATCTGTAAATTATGATGATCAGAAAGTTTTATAATACTAGTTGCTGACATTTTCACAATACATTTTATTGTCTTCACAGTATCCTTAAAACATTTAATAATGTTTGGCATTCACACATTCCTCTTCTTTGTGCATGGAAAGGTCTGTTATCCTAATTATTTCCCAAGTTTATGCATGCTTCTTGTTCAGTTTTCTAGGAATCCCTACATTTTATTGCAAAAGCAAAGTCTCTAACTCACCATTGCATTTTTAATGATTTGGTGGGTTGGTTATTATGGTGGGCTATTATTGACTACTCAAAGAACAGCACTGGCATATTTTCCCCTATAAAGCCCTTTTAGGTAAACTTCCAGTTGACTTCTGCACCCTTCTCTGTCCCAGTTACCAGATATGCTCTTTTAAACTGTTTCTTTTTGATGTATGTATGATGAGTTCTGACATAACATGGGAAAACAGCATTTTCTTCTTGTGCACCTCGATCGCGTAATTATTTACAGAAAGACCTAAATTTAAACATGCTTCTATCTCTTGTTGAAAACATATTAAGGAATCTAGGGAAGAAGACTTTGCGGCTTGTTTCTTTTGAGAAGCCACTTTTTGAGATGTTTTGGGTTGTATGGCTGCTTCCTTGTCCATCTTTGTCTTGTAAAAGATATTATGAGCTTATCTTCTAAATAGGTAATAACAGTTAATATTATCCTCATAATATATAGAATAAATTAATACCTAAGATAATACCTAAGAACAAAAAAAATCTATTGGAACATACGAAACACAGTTAATAAAACATTTATTTAAATGAGTTTTAGGAAACGAAGCAAGAGGTTAAAGAACAATCGATTGATCGCACCTTTTGGAGAGGTTAGAGTCACAGAAAACTATACAAATGCTTTCTCACAGGGGAAGCATTGTATAGCCTTGATACGACATACCATCCCCTTCAAACACTGAGATTCCAGCTGATTAGTTGTGCACTCCCATGGGACTAAGAAGTGTAATTCAATTAGTCCCACGGTTCTGCACCGAAGAGAGGGAGACAGATCTATCTCACTGGATGACACCCAGGATGTGCTGTGCTGGTGTATGCACCGAAAAATTGGCAGCAGATCAGGCTGATGGTCTGAATTAGATAGTGTCATTTGCTAAAAGACTGCTAAGAACACCAAAATGCAGGAATATATCTAATAGCATCTCGAAGATGTTGCTCCTTAAATGCCCTTAGCGATCATGAAAAACACTACCAACACAAAGAGGGACTGAATGAGAAGCGTTTCCAGGCCGAGGCTAACAGAGAGCCTCGGCCAGCCTCGCCTTACATGACAAGCCAGCCACATTCTAAGCAATGCCTCTGAGCTTGTGCCATGAGTCGAGGATGCTGTCTCCCACTGAAGTTGCATACAGATCGCCCTTTCAGAGCACAGCCTCCTCCACTGTCTCTTTGTCCCTCCTCCCTGTGGGGAATTTATAAAGCTTCACAGTGCCTCACTCCATGAGATTCCTGTAATTTATGACAGCCTTTTCCCAGGCACAGAGAAATCAAATCAAACTGTAAATATAGTGCATGTTTCCCAGTATGAGCTCTTCACAGAGACCATAGATCACAAATAAATGCCAGAGATCCTGACAGTCATTAAATAACAGCATCAATAATCCCACATGTGGCAGCAGTACATTTGATTTCAGATTATGAAAAGGGCAGAAAGCATAGCTAATGAATGAGACACACCAGAAACAAACCAGGAGAAATTCAGCATTACCAGAGGTATCAAGCCCCCCAAAAATCATCTAAGTCATTCTGTTTTTAAAGGGACGATCAGCAAAGAACCAGTTGTGCTCATTTGTACTAGAACGACCTTTGACCCGAGCCTGGCACAGACACACTTGGGTATGTTATACGACACCAGATCAGCCAGACCGAAAGGAGAGTGTCATCTTGAGGGTAGGGTATAGCCTCACAAGTGTAGCGTGTCCACTGCGGGTGGGCAGCCGCCCTCCATTAGCTGCAGCTCCATCAATCTCTGTGTCTGTGGAAATTGAAGACTCAACGGAGAGAGGAAGAAGCAAACAGCTGCCATATAGTGGACTGAACAGATGGTAATGGTGGCAAAAAAGTAACACCATATCATTTTAAACATCCACACAGCATCTCAATTTGGGAAAAGAAAAGACGCATGTCTGCCACTTCGACAAAATACACTTCTCAGGCTGCCTAATGTACTGATGCTTGGCTTTTGCATGACATTTTATCTTGCATATATTTGGAAGAGCGCAACGCATGCAATTTGTTCACATTTGTCACTATGAGAAAATGGTTTGATGATTTCTTGCGTAAAGTGAGCAGTGCATATAGAGCCATCTATTATCAGCATGACAATTTATGGTTCAGTAAAGCAGTTTGTGTATATTGTTGAACAGTAAATGCATAAAAACACAATACCAAAGTCTTATCTGTATCGCAGCAGCAGTTTTGGGGGTTTAAAACAGAAAAAATTGACAGGCATTATTTATAAAAAGACACAGAAAATGGGAAAGAAGTTGTGTTTTTACCGTTTTTCAAGATATGAGGGAGAGATAGTATGCTGAGCCATGTGTCCTGCAAGTCATCCTCATATGCTATGGAATTAGATACTTGGTGTCAGCACACCGTGACCATATCAACAGCATCATTTTTTTTTTCCTATGCCACCCGCACTGACAGGAATGTGAAAAATGTTGCAGTATTTCAAGGGATGGTAACAAAGTTACTGGGCTGCCAGTGGCACTTCAGCCCCTGATTTCAAAACTGAAAACATTCAAATTCTTTCCTGAAGAACGCAGGTAAATTCTACAAATGCACATCAAGGTACGATGATTTTAAATAACACTCATGTTTTTTATACATTTGAAATGTAACTGCACGCTTGCATGAATCTAATTTTCATGATGTTCAGGGTTCTCTTTATTCCTGGGGCTAAGACGCTTACTTGAAAACTTGCACAAGCTTGCAGACACAGTGCTGCTTTTTGTCTAAAAAAACTGTCATCTGTCCATATAAAAAACACATTAACGATAAGGGAATCAAAAACAGTAAGTCATCACTTTGACTGATAAAGCTGTGGCTTTAATCTTATTAATATTGCACACACTATCATTTAAGATATGCTGTCACCAAATGAAAAATCAAATCTTACAGCTCGAGCGCTGAGGAAGAAATTTGTGAAATATGCAAGCGCTTACATGATTTAGGTTTCTGCTGATACCCTATTTAAAGCTTTTTAATATCTCATCTTACATTATAAAATTATTCAGGATGTTCTGCACTTCATTGAAACAATCACCACTTGTTTTTATGTCTTTGACAACCTACTTTAAAACTCACAGAAACAGAACAATTCTTCTATAAATAACATGATTATTCTGCTGAGTAATTGTTTTACCATAATGCACATGTTCACAGCAGGCATGTTCCCTGTGCTTGTAACAGATTTGTCACAAGCAAATGACTGCAGGAAGGAAATTAGAGAGCATAATAGAAGGGAAACAATCAAATAATGCACACATGATATGATGGGCTATTTTTGTTGACCGTTCCAACAGCTCTATAGCAAAAAGTCTTTTTCCTTCCCCACTGTAAAGGTCAAAGTGACTTTACTTTGCAAGAGATGAACACACATTAACAGCCATAGGCTAATTGGGAATCATAGTAGTAGAAAACATTGAGAGAGAAATATTTGTTAAAATGTGCTTTATGAGTCTTCTGCTTTCTTCTCTGTTTTAGTGGCTGCTCACACAGTAACAGGAAATTGATTACGGGTTTGCCAAACAATGCATGTTCTTAAGAAAGTCAACATTTATATTCAGCGGTCGTTCTTTTCTAGGAACAACAATGTACACTCAAGCAAGGTTACAGTACAAAACATCAGTACTTTGTATAATTAATACATGATTTGAATTAAAATATCCTCATTTGCTAAAGTTGTTGTATCATTAAGCCTGATCCTTATTCCTACAGCGGTAATTTAGGATTTATGTTGGACTTGGCCTAATGAATCAGCATAACAACTAAGGTTGTGACAAAAAACTCATGAGGTCAGAAGATTGCAACTGCTGAGAAAAGAACAGGTGTTACATGCTGCACATTTTATTTCCACCTATCCATTTGTTTTAACTGCTTTCCAACCAGTCCTTACTACCTGGTGACAGGCAGAGGATACCCTGGACAGGCCGCAAGACAGGGTCTAACATGCACAGACATGCACAGACAAATAACAAAAAGCCATCAATATACGGAGATTCAGTGCTTACAAGCTCCACACAAAAAAGCCTCAAAGCAGGTTTATATCCAGAACTTCTTTGCTGTTAGGCAACAGTTTGAGCTTTACTGTTTGGTGAATTAATGTTACAGTGTGTAAAATATCACCACTAGATGTCAGGAGATTGCACATTGCGGTCAGCTGAATTCTGTTTTCAAAATTCAAGTGCTTAATTCTAACTATAGTGACCGGTGTAGGACAAACTCTGGCCTATGTTCATCTACAGTGTAGGCTGCCAGTCCGCTCTTTACCTCGGTTGTTAATGTGCGTCTACATCTGTTCACTGTGGAGGAGGTTGTAAAAGTTTATGAAAGAGATGCGAGTCGATGAGTCAGTGAAGCTCACTTCTGACCGATGACAGCGATACAGAGGTGAGTTGTTGAAGATATCCTACAGCACTCTGTAAGTGCTGCTGTTTTGTTGCAGGTGTTAGCTGCTGTTAGTCAGCATTAGTGAAACAGCTCTGCTGATCCTCTGTCTTTGGTGTACTTCATATTTGGCCAGTCTATAGCCATATACATAAAATGACATCAGCACTAAGGAAATTTTGAAAAAGCTACTTTTTTTTAATGTGTGACTACGAAAGGCCTACATGTTTCTAAAGAACAGCAAGATATGTTTCATCCAGTTTCAGACCAAAAGAGTTGCTGTATGAGCTCTAATTGTTAAAACCCCTCAAAAAGAACCTGATAGTGTCTTCTGCTCAAAGTAATCAGACAATCATTTTGTTCTAAACACAAGGGTACTACTCCTGATAAGATAAGATAACCTTTATTAGTCCCACGCGTGGGAAATTTGTTTTGTTAAAACAGTGGACAGTGCAAAGTTGCATAGAAAAATTAGAGAAAAACACTGGAATAAGATATCAATAAGATACTGTACACCTAACCTAAATATATAAGGCTTAAGTAACACAATTAGTTACACTTTACAGCATCCGGCTGCTAAATGCACTTTAGACATACCAATATAAAATAATTTTGATAGTCTGTGAGAGTCCACAGTTCTCTAAGAAGAACTGAGGTGCTGACACTACATAGCCCTGAGCCAGGGGAGAGAGAGGGGGAGAGAAGGAGGAGTTCTCGCTTGGTCAGCAGCCTGCAGAGGATCAGAGCAGAGGATAGCAGTAATTTCAGTGCTGTTCTTCAGACAGGGGAGTCCTTTCCCCAAGCAGTCGCAAAAACAGGCTGACAGCTACTGTACACACAAAGGACCTGACAGCCCACAATTAACCTTGATGTTAAACCACTGCCACGTCAATTGTCCCTAAACCAAGATACTATAATAATGTCATTTTAGTTACTATATCTAGCTGTTACTGAATCCAGCACCCCTTGAATTATCTGTACAGATCTTAAACATCTGTGTCTATGATCATGTGACACAGACATGAAATATTTCCACACACTCCGGCTGTTTTTTTCCCCACGGTGCAGCTGCATGTTCCATACACCTGCACTTGCAGTGGCCATGATGTTTTTATTTTCCTGAATCTCCATATCTGTGTCATAGACCCTGATACTTGATTGGTTTTTAGAGATAGCAGTGTATTGGACTTTAGAAATGTAGAACTTTAGCAGTGTGTAGACACATTCATATTTCAAATGCTCCTCTAAAAAATGTGTTTTAGGTCTATCAAGGGATTCAAGTCTTAACTGCACTTCGTTATAGTGCTCTGGATTTGTCTTTGATGCATTTATCACGCCGATCAGTGATGTCAGGTGTCTTGTTTAGTTGGATTTAGGCAACACTGTCATTGACCTTCGGTTGAGCGGCATTTTAAGGGAACTCTGTTCCAGTGAAAAATGCTCTCACAAAAGGGGATCGTGGGTGTACCATCATGTCTTTGAGAGATCTTGCAGAAACTGGACATGGAAATGTCTTCAAAAGCAGAACAAAAATAAACACCACTATACAGTACATTAGACTGTAGTAAAGCAATTACAGCTGGCATTATTATTATTATAATGGCGCTATTCAGAAGACTTTGACTGCACAAGAAACTTAAGTCTTTGATTTCTTTTGAGTATATCAATACACAGTTCCCACAAACACACTGTTTCTGGCAGAGGAAGCTTGGAGGCACTACCAGCAAGTCTACAATGGTGCAAAGAGAAACTGGGCAGGTTACAGCATGGTCACTGTTCACTGTGAACATGCAAACCATTGTAACTTAACACAGACAACCAGGTGATAAACCTGTCTGAAGCAGCCGTTTGCACTGCAAGAACAGAGGAAAATAAACTGACTTAAAAAATGCAGCAAATCAGCTCCTGCAATGAAATCGCAATACCTAACTGTATTCACTCTTTGGGGACAAAGGGGCATAAGTTGAGCTGTGCTTCTCTTTTAATGGGATATATCAAATGACCTTTAGCACTGATAAGTAGTTTGATTCAAGTAAAGTAGATCATGTTTCTCTTCAAAACCAAAGCATTGATGGGGGTTTTTTTTAACTGAAAAAAATCCTTGTGTATGTGCGGTCAACAGCGCTGAACACAACCCTGTTCACTGGCACTTTACCAGTATAACTGATTCCTAAATGAGTAATTTATATGATATGAACAGGAGCAAACAATTTAATTTCTTTGTTCAAATATTTAGATAAGTGCTCACCGCTAGATTAAATGTCAACAAAGTGGCCTGAACTCAAAACGCACACACACAAATTAGGTGGAAAATAGCAATTACTCTTTGATTTACAAATAATTTATGTAAAAAAAAATTCACAGAAAGTAAGAGGATGCCACTTTATGTCACTAACACAATTTGGGATAGTGTACTGTGTGCATTGCAGTGAAGGTAAACCTGTTGTCTAGTACTTCAAACTGGCATTTTAATTTTACATGCTGATGAGAAGTGCCACAGGCTGTGCGACTGCCACTGACCTAAACTACATCATGTCAGCATCTACTGACCTACTTTTTGAGTCTGCTGATTTATCCCGGCGCAGCCACACCAGTTTAAAGCACATTTATAGTGTATATAAATGTGTATATAATAGAAATTCAAATTATTAATAAATTGCTTTCTGAACGTTTCTGTGAGTTAAAAGAAGTGAAATAAAACAATATTGCATTAAACCTCAAGCACTAACAGTTTAACAACTGAGTGACTTGTGGCTGTGATCCGTCTAAATGCTATGCTGTAATGTCCAACCATTATTAATCAAGTGTGGAGTCAGTCTAATCTGATCCCACTACATTTCTTAATTAAAAGCGAGCTCAACCTCACTTCATATCTGAAAGCAAATTAGAAATCTGGTCAAGTGTTTGCCGATTAAAAATGCCCATCTGCATTATATATAGCTTTAACAAATTGCCTGTCTGCCACATTCATCTGTATGGAAAAATCCGAGAAACTGTTCTTTCAGATTGCTGTAATAGCAGGAGTTTGGGAATGGTGGCCAGCGCATACATTTATTTGTTCTACAGAAAGTGATCTAAATGCAAGCCAGCCCCTAAAGAGGCTGTGATCACAGTGACAGCAGTGAGAGAAAACACAGGACCAATCTATTTCCCTTGTAAACACAGAACACAAAGGCTGGGTCACATCGACAGCATGGGGTGTGTTTTAGTTTCCACCTCCTACACACTCGTGCATCAAATATAGTTCAACAATCACACTCTCCAATGACTCTCAAAACCCTTACTTCCCACCCTCCAACTGAACATTTCCTGGGGAATTCCAACCAGGAATATATTCTTGATGACAGAGCAACTACAACAGCTGAGAGGAAAATCACTTCTCTAATGAACAGCAGGAGGCCTTGTCTTTAGCATTTGCTTGTTCTCGACATTTTGTGGCTCAAAATAGTTACTCGTAAATGCATGACCTTGTTATTGTTCTTCATGGAGCAGTTTTAAGTGTTACTTATTGCGCCCCAGAACGCAGAATTTGAACAAACACTGACTAAAAGCGTTTCATGAGAGAGTGTGGTGTATTTCATGAACACGTTTGAAACATGCAAATTAGCAAATTAGGCACTGAGCTTAAAGTGTGAACTACAGCTATGGTAGCAAAGATGTTGCTAATAGCTTCCTATAATACAAAATCATTGCAGTAATGGCCTCCGCAGTAGTTGGCAATAAATGTGAAAAGCCACAATTTAAATAGTCCTTGGTTTTAATTGCCAGTGCTCAATAAAACTGAATTCAATAATATTATTTAATCTTAGAAGTGTTGAATCTCTATTTGTGTTCTGAGCTAAACTTTTCAAATCTCTTTTGGATGAAGCTTACAAACTCTGCTTTCATAACCTTGGATCTTGTGACTAGCATCTAGTGTTTTGTTTGATGCAGCAGTCAGTTGCCGCTGGCAGATGCATGCTGCATGTGAGCTTGTGACATTGGTGTTCCTGAGATCTAATTATGTCTGTGTAATACTGTAATATGGAGAAAGCGTACAGAACTCATTGTAGATGCTCAGGCAGGAGGTCTCTTCTTTTAAACACAGGCAAGCCATGGGCCTATATTGTGAACAACAAGTGAACAAGGAAAGTCCAAAGAACTCTATCTGAAGATTGCAGATTTATGTAAGTTAGGAAGGTCTCTTGGAGCCATTTCTGAACAACTGCAGATTCCAAGGTATGCAAGTACAACTTTTTCATATGTGTCTCCGCTTTGCTAGAGTCTGGAAGAAGATTTTCACCCTCGGATGAGAGGAAACTGGTTAGGATGTTCAAGAACAACCCAGGAAATATGAAGGCTCTGGGCACCCATGAACTAAAAATGGCTGGACAACAAGATCACTGTCCACAGTGAAGTGAGCTTCACATCATTGACTGAGAGGGTGTGAACCAAGAAAGAAGTCTCTGCTCCAAAACTGACACCTTCAAGCTGACTAAAATATGTAGCTATCAACATGAATAAGCCAAGTTCCTTCTGAAAAAAGTTTTTATGGTCAGCTGAGACAAAGATTGAGATATTTGGCCATAATGACAACAGGCATAGTAAAAGTGAGGCTTTCAAATTTAAGAACACTGTATCAACTGTCAAGCATGGTGGTGGTAGCATCAAGCTTTGGGGCTTTTTTGCTTCCAGTGGTACTGGTACATTGCATAAAGTGGATGGAGTAATGAAGGAAGACTACCTTCAAATTCCTCAGCTTCACCTCAAATCAATAGCTAGACTTGGACACAGTTGGGTGTTCCAACAGGACAATGATCCCAAACATGCACTGAAGCTGTTTTTTGGAATGGATAAAGCAAGCTAACAATAAGCTACTGGAATGTCTCCAATGTCCAATGTCTCCACAATAAAAACTGATAATGTGTGGTGCCACACCTTCTATTTGTTAAGTGTTGAGCCTGGAAATAAATGTATATATGAGATTTGTTAATAAAGCTTCAAATGTACTGACTCCAGCAGTTACATGTTTGCACTGAGCCGTTGCTCTTTTCAATAATGATGTAATGGTGACATTATAAACGACATGAAATTTCCATAAACTTGCTTTCCTATAATTCCACAGATCCGTCTAAATAAAGAGATGTTTAATCAATTTGTATATGCATTAACTTTTTTGTTCTGTAATAAGATGTTCAAGATGTCTGACCTTATTACAGACAGTAAGATTATTATCTGACATTTCAAACTCTGGAAATCTTCGATGTTTATCCTCCTTGGTTTTACAAATCATTACAGTGCTCATATAGGCTTTTTTTGTGAAATTGTGTTTCACACCATAAGCAGAACATGTGAAAAAGCATTTACCACACTTCCTGACTTCATGTTTGGGCCACCAAGCAGTAGCAGTAACAACGGCAATTAACCATTTGTGAGTATGCAGTAAAACAGCGCCAGACTATCAAACTACGATATTTTACTGTTAGTATGATGCTCCTTTTCTGAAATGTTGTGTTACTTTTATGCCAGATGTAATGGGACAAACCCCTCCCAAAAAGTTCAACTTTTGTCTCGTCAGTCCACACAGTATTTTCCCCAAAGTCTTGGGGATCATCAAGATGCTTTCTTTCAAAACAGAGACAAACTTTTTGCTCAGCAGTGGTTTTCGTCTTGGAACTCTGCCACACGGGCCATTTGTGCCCAGTCTATTTCTTATGGTGGCATCATGACCACTGACCTTAACTGAGGCAAGTGAGGCCTGCAGTTCTTTGGATGTTGTTCTGGGGTCTTTTGTGACCTCTTGGATGAGTCGTCGCTGTGCTCTTGGGCTAATTTTGGTCAGCTGGCCACTCAGGGTTTATCACTGTTCCATGATTTGGCCTTTTGTGAATATTGTCTATCACTGTGGTTTGCTGGAGTCCCACTGCTTTAGAAATTAAATTGCTTTATAACCTTTTCTAGACTGAGCGATCTCAATTTTGTTTGAATTCAGCTATCTGTGGGATACACCACAGATAGCAGTTTCTAAATACCTTTATTTAGAAACTGCATTTTATGTTTACTTGTGTATTCTTTGTTAAATATTTAAATTTGTTTGGTGATCTGAGACATTTAAATGTGACAAACATAGAAAAAATATGAAATCAGGAAGGGGGCAAACACTTTTCCACACCACTGTGTATGGATGAGCTGCTGGAGACCAGCACTACAAGGACTAAAGACAACAAGATCATCTGCATACATCATATGGTTCGCTAAAAGACTACCAACCTTGCACCAAGTTTAACGGGTTCTCGGCTTCTTTGACAAGCCATGAACATAAAGATTTAAAAGAATTGGGGATAAAATTCCTTTTTGTCTAACTCCAGTGCGAGATTAGAGAAAAATCCAGAATAAATTCAAACGTGTGCACCCAATTCTTGTTAAAGTCATTAAAGCTGTATGCTGTGCAATCATTACACAGTTAAAGGAAATCATTTAAAGCCCCAAATTACCATAAAATTCAGTCTATGTGAACTGACCGCAGCTGTATATGATGCTTACGCTTAAATTTTAAAGTAAGACCAAGAGATACAAAGTCAGGAAGGCACGCAAAATACCTTATAAAATGCAAGAGTATTTTGCATTAGTGGTGCTTTAAACACACTACAGAGGTACTCCTACACCATTTCTTGCTGGAAATGTGTGGTTGGTGGAAGCTTTTATCCCACACTCCCTAGTGCCTTACTGTACCATTTGGGAGTGCATTTTAAGGATGGGTACTCCCAGTTGGAATCAAAGCTCTAGCATGCCAGTGATGCCTTTAAGCCATCCAGAATCTCAGCTGTCGACATCATGCTGAGACAGCTTGACCTTTCTAGTCACATCACTCAGGTAAAACATGTCACTCCACAGTCTGAAACTCCCTGACGGCATCGGTATCCTTGAATTGACCATCAATATCCAGGATGCCTCTTGTGGTAAATGCACAGCTGCTGTATTATATACTTAAGAGGAAATGGACTTTAAAAACAACAATAACAACAACAAACAGTTTTTCATTACAGAGAAAAGAAGCTGTGCATGTCTGCAGCTAATGTGGTTTGCTATATGAGTCAGACCAGTAATAACAAATATGATCCAAGTTACTCAATGTAAAAACCATCTCGGGGATTTACAGTTTGGCACCTTCAGCCCAGAGTCACTGTGCTGAAGCAGCATTGACAGTCCTGTATCTGTGAAACACCCACATAGCCCATAGCTCAGAAAAGCTCTCTTCACAGCGCATCTGTATGAGGCAGAAGGGCTTCTAATGGTTAAGGAGACGTGTCCTTCATTCAGAAGTTATGGATCTTCCCTGTTGGCATCTTGGAGAAAATAAGGTGAACATTCACTCTCAGGATTGGCAAAGGTGTCAGATGAGGGAAAAGCACTAATCTTTCTTCTAAGGTGAATTAATGATCAGATTTTTAAAACTGGGGCAAAGCACAACAGTCCCTGCAAGCATTAACAGTCTTAACAGACTGAACAGTATTTTATTCTCCCTACATTTTCATTAACCTACAGTAAGTCATTCACCAGTGGCTACATCCCTGCATGAGCACTACACATCGTCAATGTCAGCTTTGATGTTGAGCCGATCCAGATAACATTCAGGTCAAGTCCAAGTTACTGTACAAAACATTTTTTGCAGAGCAGCGAGGATGCTGGAGCTGAGCAGCATTAGTTACCTATTTAGCCTACTTCTAAGGACGAAACTGGGGAAGCCTAGATATTTAAAATGCAACACCAACGCCAAACAAGTGGGTCAATCAAATACTGTTACCTCTTATCTGTCAATGTCAAAAGCAATCAGTTATACAGTAGCCGAAGAAATGGGCGAGATTCACCAGTCTTATTTTAACGCGCAAACGAATCGACAGATGTCAGGTCCAAAGAAGAGCAAAAGGAAATACCAGAGTGGAAAACATCACACTAATCAAGTGAAAAGGTCGTCTGCAGACTGTTCATGTGAAATGTTGTCAGCGCTTCTGCTGAGCCAACATCGAGCGGTCCGCCTCCCTGTAGTGAGATCATTTGGGAGGAACAGCACCTTGAAGAATAACGCCAGGATTTAAAAAGAAACTGGATAGAATCTCTTAAAAAAAATGAAGGTAAAATCCTACCTGATGTCCCTCACTCGTCAGTGCATGCGAGCTGACTTGGATGTAGGCGAAGCGACACACACCGCAAGCGGGTCAGCTCAGCCTGACTGCCTCCCTCCTCCACGGCATCAAGCCCCTCCTCGTTTATCGTACAGTGGAGAAGGATGAGGGGGGGAGAAGAGAAAAAAAGACCACAAATCTGTGCGCCGCAAAAAGGAAGCGGCGTCACACTCACGCACAGTGTCAGATAATATGTATCCCGATGAAGACAGATTTACAGCCTTACCAGTGCGATGAGCAGATAAAATTAACCTGGCAATCATGCACAGGGATAGACGCACGGAAGATCTGAGAGACTGACCTCTCTTATTTTGAAAATGCTTTAATTTGTGCAGGGTATAGAGCACCTGCCAAAAGCGTGTCTTCACACTAAGCGTTAATGGAAGCCTGGCATGGAGGCTCATGTTTAAAGTGGGGGCAACCTCCACAAGTCTTGCTATAACGTGCAGGAACATACATCCCACATAACATTGAAAAAGAGTATCTGTCTGTTTTTCGTGATTAATTACACTTACACTAACCTGATAATCAAGCAATCAAATTAAGATAAGGCATTAAGATATATTTTAGCGACAAAATGAGAATATTATTTAATGTATCAATATGGCCAGCACCTCCCCTATCGGTGGGTGCACTATTGTTTTCTAAACATATACTACCCCCTAATGGAGATATGGAAGCATTTATGGTCAGGAAAGACGAGGACATGCTCTCTGGAAAAATAAGGGATGGACTCGGACAGAGTGAAAAGTATTGTCAGTATTTTGCAAAATAGGTATGGATGATTGGTATTCCAAAAAGACTATTAAAATATCACAGCGGGACCGATTATCCTAGTCTACAAAGCCCAATCAAAATGTGTTTGATTTGTTTTTTCATTTTCTCACACTGTCCAAGGTGAGCCTTCACTTCACAAAATAATATAATACTATAAAGGGAATACCATTAATTTTAAGCTTTTCTTCTGACAGTTAACTTTCTATATTCCACATAGACAGACCTGTTTGTGAGCTTAGAGAAAGTTTTTAAATAGCTTACAATATCCATCATTTTTTTTCAAATGTGCCTTCTGGTTCGCAGGGTACAAGGTGTTCGAAAGGTACGTGTGAATTAGTGATGCGACGTGAACATTTTGGCAAACATTTCTAAGTAGCCACTCTCGTTTAGGACACTTTCCTGGTACAGCGTTAGCTCTGACATCATCTTGTCATTTATTGCCTGGTAACACGGAGTAACCAAGTTACTCCACTTGAACTTTGTCGTGTTCAGAGTGGAGTTTTTTTCCACTTGGGTCTTTTCAATATGAAGATGGTCAAACTGCCTTTGATGTAGTAGTACCAGGTAATTAAAAAAAAGTAGAGAGAACTGATGTAGGTTTTCATTTGCAGTGTTTGAGTTTAACTAATTGTTAAAGCCAACTTTTGTTGTGCTGTCCAAGAAAAATTAAATCTAGGTGTCAAACTGTCTCACCACAAGAGGGAAGCATTGACATAACATTGCATTGATATGTCAAGATCTAAAGAGCAATGTTCAGTATACCAATAAATGTTATCATTGGCCTTTGTTTAAATATGATATTGATATTTCAAAAGCCAGATTTGTGATAGGATCTTCTTCAGTATATCAAACGTCGTCTTTTATAGATAAATTCTCAGTATATCTATAACATAGTGATATAAATACAGTAGATCTGTATATAAAAGAATCAGGTTATGGGCTTTTTTATTTTGGGGGTCTCAAGTTCTCCAGATTGTATCTTTTTAACCAAGAAAAGTAATGTAAAGATAGAAGTTAGGTGAAAAAAAAAATCTATTTTCCTGAGAGATTTTAAAGATCCTGTATTTTAATGCCATCGAAAATATTGTTGCAATTGTTGCAATCATTTTAAGAGTTACAGCAAGCACATTTAGCACATTCTTAATTTTTCCAATTTCACAGATGATTTCCTTCATAAAACTCCAGTCACGTAGTGCGGAAAGCTATCTTTCTCTCAAATTTCAAATAAACATTCAAAGTACTCTCAAGACAGAAAATGTACTCGGCTCATTTATAAGGACATGTGTGTAATGAAGCAAACTGCATCGGGAATATTGGTGATGCAGTGATATGGCAGTAAATTACTTTTGCATCATTACATCACCAATATGCTCGATGCATATTGCCACATTACATAAAAGTATGACATTGATAAGAGTGCAAATATAAACAACCTCACCTGGTTCAAACAACAGAAATTTCCACCTTTATTTCATTAAAACACTCATCAGCATTATATTAAAAACCAAGTTGCCTATTTTTCTTAAACTCTTTAAACCAAACGGATGTCTCCTGAAGTAAATACGCAAGGCAGTTTTGTGTCCTGAACTTTTGACAATGAAATTTAGACATCAATGGCAAGAGTTATTTTTTAATGGTGTTCAGAACTCTTATCAAGCAGATCACCTTTTTTATGTTCTTAGAACAAGGTAAAGCCCACCTTCTAATTTAATTTCCATGGAAAAACAAACATCTGATTTAGAAGTCTGTTTAAAAACAGTTTGTTTAAAAAACAGCTGCTCACTTTCAAAGTACAGTAACACGCTTATCTTGCTAAACAGCACGGCAGCCACTACAGGCGCACTGAGCTTTGTTGTGGTTCGGATATTTCCATGGGAACCAGCGGCTAAGGAGAGCAGGAGGATCCTGTTTGAGCCGGAGGCGTGTGTTAGATTTATTGGTTTCCTGCTACATTTAAACCGCCTGCGTCTCTCAAAGAGCCACAGATCTGCAGGACCTCCATCTGCTGTCAAGAGAGCCCTTACAACTTCTCTATCTTTCAGCACCTTACTGGAGCTTTTGTCCTTTTTTGGGATAATATTGTGGATTATCCATAGCCCCAGAATATAAGGTAAGAAAACCTTCCTGCCAAGTACTTGTTGGGGATATCCTGACTATTTGTGAATGCATTTGATTTCAAAACATAACTCAGCAACTCAAGTATAATTTTCTTTTATTTTTTCACAGAGTTTCGGATTTCTACCAGAGGACCCATGTGGATGGTGGAGAGGATCCGCATGTCAGTGGAGAGAACTAACCTGCCTACCTTGACAGCAGAACTCAGCTATAAACTTGGTGACATCATGCTGGGAGAAAAGGCAGACAAATCCAAACGGATTTCTCTTTGTCCTAATATCATCACCCCTGACAACATCCCAGAATTCTGCATCCCCCCAACGATCCTGTCCTTGCAGGAGAAGAACACGGAGCAAAGCCGAGCAGCTCGCATTATGAAGGTGCCTCCAGGTGGAGGACCCAGCCCTGAGACTGAGATGACGTTTCACGAGCCGTTCAACCAACACATTATTCAGGTAGAAAGTGTGGATGAGAGCCCCTACGATGGCTGCAGTGATGAAGAGAGCACCAATGCTGACCCTCAGAGCCAGGCAGCCTTATCGCTTCCACACTTAGCCAAAACCCAGACCAGCTATGGCTTTTGCACTTTACTAGAGAGCCCCCACACAAGAAGAAAGGAGTCAATTTTCCATTCTGATCCAGGCTCTTCTCCCCTGCTGCTGCCCAGAAGTCGATCCAGCATGTGTTCCAAACTCACCCCCTCCACCTCGCCCTCCTCCTCTCCTTCCTCCTTCAGCCTTAACAGCCTGACCTCCAGGCTTTCCCCAAGAGGCTACACCCTAAACTGGCAGACCACTCTAGACAGTGATACCACTTCCTCTACTGAATCCTCTCCTTTCAGCTCGCCGCTGCTGGCCAGGTGCCCTGCCAAGTCTTCCCTCTTCAAAGCGCTGAGCCATGAACTGCTGTTGTCAAGGAACATAAGGAAAGCAATGGTGTCTAGGAACAATTCCCTGTCCACAGATGAAGGCAGCTCCACCGACAACAGCCCCAATGTCATGAGGAGAGCATCAGAGGGGTTAGCTGAAGGGCTGCCCAGCAACTACAGCCTGGCACCACCCACCATTTTCCCCATGGACTTGATTCTGCATAGAGAGAGGGTCATGAAGGAAAAAATGGTGCCCATTGGAAAAGAGGGCAGTCTGAGACTCTCAGCAGAATACTGTGCAGATAACCGAAGACTGCGAGTTCGACTCATCAGTGCAGAGGGCCTTTATCCTCTGTCTGTAGACCCCAAGATTATCAACTGTAGTGTCAGCCTGTCTCTGATTCCCGGAAAAATCCAGAAGCAACGCAGCACTGTCATCAGAAAGAGCCGTAATCCGATCTTCAATGAGGATTTCTTCTTTGATGGTATCTCAGAGGAAGACCTCAGCCAGCGGTCCCTTCGCTTTAAAGTTGTGAACAAAATGTCCACTCTGAAAAGAGACTATCTGCTTGGTGATTGTGATTTGCCTCTTTCAAGCATTGTAACCTTATAAAGTGAAGTAGTTTGGCAGTTTTTTTAATGTACTGAATTATTTATTTAAATTTTTGTATTATAAAAGAAGATTTTGTATTAATTAAATTATGGAAAAAGTTGACTTTATCTGTCTCAAGTACATTTTTTGAGTATTTTTTAAATTTTTAATTTATGACAAGTTGCACCATGATATTACAAACTGAGCCTGGGACAGAGACATTTTTATTTCATAATAAAGTCCAAATAACCAAGAAAAAGTAAAAAAAAAACCAAACAATGCACGCATTTAAAAATATCCCTTTAGAGCCTCTCAGTCATTAATTTGTTAATGTGGCTGTACCATCCGCTGGAGTGAGATAGCGCCCATCTCCATTTCTCCTAAGCCTTTTGTCCTCTTCCTGACCTTTTCCGTGATGAAAAATATATCTAAAAACCAGAAACCTTACATGGGCTTTTTTCCGTTTCACCTTTGAGTATGTATAATTTCAGCGGTGCACAAGAGAAGCTCTGTTTTCTTTTTTCAAATGTAATGCAGCCACCTCCTGCCATATTTCATTATTATCTGCTGAAGATCAAAAGAGCATCTTATGCACCAAATAGTAGTTAAAGAAAGATTTTTTCTCATATTTCCTAAAAAACAGTCTTTCTTCACATACAAGTCAATCAATATCAAATGATAACCTGCTAATATCCTCCTTTATTTAGAATACAGCAAAGCAAAAATCTAAATGGGAAAACAGACAGACAAACAAACAAACAAACAGACAGACAGACAGACAGACAGACAGACAGACAGACAGACAGACAGACAGACAGACAGACAAACAAACAAACAAACAAAAAAGTCCCTTTAATTTCTGAATATAATGCACTGCTTTTCCTTAAATACAGTGTACGAGCTAAATATGTTTGTTCCTTCCAGCCACCTTAATAGCCAAAAACCAGCATCTTAGTGCAATATGTGTATATACACATATGTTTACTCGACCGAGCAGAGCAGCACCTCTAAATGCAGACACGCTCCAAGCATATCCTGCTGCTCTGAGTAATAAAGATCCGGCTTAAAAGCACCAGCTGCCACGATAACTACTGGTTAAAGATTAATATATTTCTCCAGGCTCAGAATATCTCTGACGGGGGGCTTACAACTTTTGGTTATAAACTATATAACAAAATGATGTGCAGTAATGCAATGAAATGAGAAAAATAAACAAATACATTAACAATAAAAAAATACTACCAAAGCTATAACAATAACCTGCTGGATTTTAATTATTATAAAGCCACATGTTTTTTAATGAATATGTTTACTGGATTATAGTTTGAATGGCGTCCCTGAGAAAAGCCTTTGGACAAACACAGCTCAGTGCGAGCTTTAGTTTGAACTACAGCTCCACAATAGTCAGAAAGGCTTGAAAATCCCCTCTCAATTGTTTGTGTGAAAATAAAGCTTTTTATTTAGTTTGTTGTTCAACACATTTGTATTACTGTAATGTACAAGGTCATATTGATTCTTTTAAACAAGCCTTTAAAAATTCCCCACCAAAATGTTTCAACAGCAGCTTTGCACAGGATGTATTTCAATATTTCCGTAAGGACGGTGATACGGCTGGATCATTTTGTATCGACTGTTGGTTCAACTGTGAAATATCCCATCATAAAAGAGAATTACCTGTGATTCCCCTTACTGGTCAATCAATGATTTCTCTAGTCTTGATAGTCAACAGCAGCAACACACTCTGCGTCCATGTTGGTGCCACATACAGGCATTTTTTTCCCCCTTTAATTAGTGGGCGTATTAGTTATTTATTTGAAATGATGGCATTGAAGCCATAACTGAACTTCATGGAAACAGGGCTCAACAATTGTCAGGCTTTTTCCTGTTTCCACCCTTTTTGTCAAGTAGATGGCCATCTCAGCATAACTTATAATTCACAGATATAAAGATAAGATTAACACATAAAAACATTTTTATAGTGCCATCACTCAATGTAAGGTTTATTCCACAGCTGCCCTAAATTAACAGTGATGGTCACTACCACTTTATTTATTTTTTTATGTTTCTGTAAAACAGAAAATTATTAGACCCCCAGATGCTAATAATCAGTTGTGTATCGTTTTTGCTGGACAACAGGCTGCAGTAGTTTTCAACAAGTCTCACACACAACTCCTGAGCAACCCCAGCCCATTCTTCTTTAGCAAATCTCTCAAGCTCCTCCATATCTGATGGTCCTCTGGCATGAACCTTGGTCTTCAGTTCAGTCCGCAGATTTTCAATGAGTGTCTTCACCAGGGGCATCGCATGTTTTTGGTTGTTGTGTTGGAAGACAAAGCAACGACCCAAAACCAGCTTTGAGTTTATTTTGGTGTGCAACCTTGCAGTCCATTCCTGTCCTAGCGACTATCTTATAATTCACTATAATCGTAACTGTGATTCCTGACGTGGCTGAGTCACTGGAGTTGATCTGGGGTCTTTAGGCACATCTCATACAAGTTTTCTTCCCAGAGTCTTTGAACTGTTTCGCTTCCTACCTCTGCCAAGTTTGTTCTGCGGCTCTCTTTGAATTTTTTGATGACACTCCAGTTCTTGACACTTGAAATGCTTTGTATATCCATCTCCTACTATGTAAGGATCAGCAGGGTTTTTTTTTCTTAAGTTTAAACTGATTTCTTTTTTTTTTGGTATGATGCTTTCTCAAGTGCCACCTCAAGTCTTTGCTGAAGTTTTTATACTGTAAATTGGAAGATTACCCTAAGTTTTACAAAGTTAAATAACATCCTTGTACTGCAGTGTTTTGTGTTATGGTTTCAAAAAATGAACAGTTTTTCTCTGGGCTAATAATATTAACCATGGTAATTTTAGTTTTTTCTGGAATAATTATTTCTTTTTGTGCAAATACAAATCATTTGTGCTTTCCAAAGATGCTGTTTTGTAAGGAAAACTAGTATTTTAAAAAATGCTCTGTTGGAAATGTTTAAAATGTCTTGCTCTGTTAAAAAAAGCACCTGTGAAGATTTTGACTAAAACCTTGAACTTCATACAGGGGCTAATAATTCTGTCTTTATCTGCATGGTAAAAACCTAAAACATATTTCAAATTTGGTTTGTGTTTCTGTTCAATTACTAGAAGCTTCATTTCATGCTATCTGTAGGAAACATCTGGCTCCTTACAAGCTCTGCACTATGAACATAAACGTACAAAGGGGGAAGTGCACTGGCTTAATCTCAAGTGTCTGAAAACAGTTGCTTGGTTACCTTCATTCACCAGGATGCCTTTGCCCAGCTAACGCATATTGACAAAGTACATTAGATGGGCACCTGGAAGTGACAGCAACAAGTAGAAATAATAAAAGATGTTTCAGTCTTCATTACTGTGAATTCCTTTCTCGCATTCAGCTCTCTGCTCGCATCCACACATATTCAGTGTCCATTAGTTTCTTTTAATGGAAATAAAATGTTATCATAAGCTATACAAACCGTTCCCTTCCCCGGCCATATCTCTCTTGCCGTTTTACAGCTTCCTACGTAAGAGTCTGTTCCAACCAGTTTCCTTATCTTGTTTTCTGTTTTACCAGGCTCTTAATGGTACAAAGCATATGACAAACACTTAAGCATGTCACTTAAATGTGTTTGATCATTCTAGGCACCAGGGCCGCTATTGCTCCACCTTTTTATCTTCTCAGATTAAGAAATTATTGAACTTTTGTTCATGGAAAACTGCTCAGTCATTTATTCCATATCAACCAGATGTCAGTTTCGCCCACACGAGTTAAAGTGGAGCTTTTCTTAGTTAGTTTTATATGATGTTATATATGTATGTAACAACACAGCTGAAAAGTGTGAAATGAAAATAATAAATCTGTGCTGAAAATTGCATATATTGACTTCAAGAAGTACAGTGTTAATCAGTTCTTTGCATTTTTTACCCCTGTTTTGTTTGTGAATGCCTCACTGAATATTCATTGGCTCCTGAGTCGCGTACCTATGCATGACAAGGAGAGTATTGTTTGAGCTAAGCTCTCTCAGTCAAGCTTTCTTGTAATTTCTTTACAAACAGCTCTTCAGGAATAGTTCTGAAGGTTTCTTTAAGGACATTCAAAGCTCTTCTTTGAATATTAGCTGCCTTAGTTGAAGTCCGGGCTCTGGAGAGTATTTCATGTTTTCTACCTAGGTATACGTTTACTGTATTGGCAATGTGTCTGTGATCATTGCCATGCCGAGACCCTCAAAGCGCTTTGAGGGTCTCGAAAAGCACTATATAAATGCAATCCATTATTATTATTATTATTATTATTATTATTATTATTATTATTATTATTATTATTATTATTATTATTATGCTGAAAAATGAAACAGTAGCTAATTATTCCTCTATGGCACAGTGCTACTGTTAGAAAAAGCCACACTTTTGGTTATTACACTGTCCTGTCTTTGTTTGGTGTTGTCAACAATAATGGGTTTTTATTAAATAGTCTGTCTGATTATGTTTTGGGTTGTTGTTGTTTAGCGTCCTTGTAGTCCAGTTTTTCATTACTTCTGTAGCCTTCATTATCATATAGTTTTTAGGTTCATGTTTTCCTTTGTCTTTGGTTTTGATTACTATTACTTGTTCATTTCTAGTTATTCATCATTGTTTGGTGTTCGAGGTATTTTGTTTCTTTGTATTCTGTATCTTAATTTTGCATCCTTAAAACGGAAGGGAAACCAGGTTTCTTGACAGCCACCCTACCACTGAGACCATTTCTGATGAGGCTTCAGTGCACAGTTGATGAATCAACTGACAGGCCAGAACGGCATCTCTCAGGACCTGTGTCAGTTTGTTTCTGTGTGTTTGTTTGTTTCTTAATGACATGACTTTCAGACATTGTTCATCTGCTGTAGGTAGTGATTTAAGCCTGCTAATGTTTCTTTTTTCCTCCACTTGTCCAGTTAGGTCATACTGCTGAGCTATACCAAGTTTGAAATGTGTTTTTGTTGTAATAGGCTGCTTGTAATATTTTGATTTTTGATTTTTATCATTCATAAGTCAGTTTTAGTGGCTTAACAACCAAAACAAAGATAAAACAAAACAAACAAACAAAACCCCAAAACATTCCCCTAAAATTTGTTCAGGTGTCATGAAGTTCAAGAAGATAGGACCAGATAAGGCTGAAGAGACAGACTTGAAGTTAATGAAACACATGCTTTTTTGTGGCTCATAAAGTCCAGAATACAAACAAATCCCAAAAGCACTGGAGGAAAAACAAAGGGAGGGAGAGACACTGGAGCAAAAAGACAGGCATCAACCTGAGACTATAAATAAACAATGCTCTTATCTGTACTGGTAACTGGCATCATAGCAGGGCTTTTTAACTATGGTGAACTTTAGTTTAGAGGTGCCAACAGTAGGTAAAGTAGATAGTTCTGAACCCATGACAAACTCCTAAGTAAGTAAAAGAAACTGATTTCTGATGTCAACAATACAGAATAGATGCTCAAATGGTTTTTCGTGTATACCATTCTTTTTTTCTCCACCTCAAGGTGCAACAGTCAAACAAACTACTAATTTTGTCTTATGCATAACAGGCACGATGTGCTGATGATGGAGCTTACTGACATGTATGTAGACAATCATAAAGAAACCCTGTCAACAATGATCTACATTTTATGTTTGCACAGTCACCACACAGGTACATAAAAGATCATTCCTATCAAAAGTCAAATTTGATGTTCCGTTGAAATATTAAAGAACCTTCATCAGAGTACCTGATTACAAGAGGTCAAAATATTCCATGATGCAGTGGTAGGACTGTGATTTTTTTTTAAGGACATGACATCACTGTTTATAGCCCACTATTCAAACTAACGCTGCTTCAGCGTCCAGTTTTGCGCCAGGTTCGTGGAAGCACTGAGTAGGCTTCAACCTTAGTCTGGGGACAAATGAGGCCAGATGAAACCAGATCTGACTGAAATACACAGACGCGTGCACACACACACACACACACACACACACACACACTGGCAATGCCCAATGATGCTCCAAACCCACTCAAGTCTGCATCATTTAATTGAGGTAAGACATTTGCTCTGAATCATGGGTAACCAAATTAGATTTGTTTCTACAATGTTCTGCATTATTGTCTGCACATGTACTACCAGTATAACCAGTACTATGTAGTTAAATCCTACTTTATTCACTTTAGTTTCCATGCCATTCAGTCTATTCGGGTAATTCATTCTGGCTCTGTTTTGTCAGTTCCAACATCAGTATATTAGTGCACTAACTTGACACAACTGCCTAATATATGTTTTCTGTATAGACATTCACAGTTTACGACAAGGCTGAGAACAAATCATGCTGTGTCTGCACGTAGACAGACTCATCACTTAGCCTGTGCACCTGCCCTATGTTACACCACCCACTCAATCACCTCAAGCACTGTATGGAGCTGAGTCCAAGCGTGACCTGTTTAGTACATAACAACCAAACGTACTGGTGTTTGGTCTTCCTCACATCTGTTAAGGCTTATATAAACAGAACCAGTGTTTTTGAACTTGGTCAACCCTGTTCTGTTTAGACGCTTACACTTCCTATTTTTATTCTGAGGAGGTATGAACTACTGCAAGTGCAACCTTATTAAAGAACATGAATGAATGATTGCTGTCCTTAATAGGACACAAGTTTGTGCTGATATTTGTAATATGTAATAATAAGTATTATACTGTTAACTGAAAATTGTTGCAAAAATTAATAAGTTATTTTTAATATACTGCATTTTTTAAAGACATAACTAAGAGATTTGTTAGTGGCATTAGGACCGGGATTAGGACAGGGCTTGCACAATATTGTTCAAACAGCCATTACACCGTTAGGCAAACAGGCCATTATGATACATGTCATGTGAAAGGATCATGTGTGCATGTTGGGGGAGGAAGGTTTGTTTGATTGATGCTAATTTTAGACACTTCTAAAAATGGTCAGACTGTGTACGCAATATGTGACGCACAATTTCTAAGTAGAATTTCTTTCGCAGTTACTGTTAAGGTGAATTTGTCGATGATAAAGTTTATTTAAACCTAGAAGGCAAAATAAACTGTGTATGACGAGGCACATGGAAAGATGACACTGTCTTCCTTCCTGTCTTTCTGTGTTTTTTCTCTTCCAGTAGTGCCCTCCAGTCCCATGGCAACGAGGCCCAGGTCCAAGGGAAACCATGGAGATCCTGCCTTTTATGAGGCAGTCCCTGTCTGTTTCATTCAGACATATCTCCGCCTCAGTCATGCTGATGCTTGCGTCTAAAACTAGCTGTCAATGGATTCCTCCTGTGCATCTAAATCAAAGCAGGGGGCAAAGTATGGATTTCACAGTTTGAAAAAACCCACACAGTTCTGTGACAAACATCCATATAATTGTTCTCTGGTACATGGAAATATATTGAAAATAGTTTTTAACATATTACAGGAGTACTTGTCCAAAAAGCTTATAACAAGAGAACAGATTATATATATTGTATTTAAAGATGGTGCCATAAAATTTCAAGCTGATGTTATCCCTTTTTATCCTTCCTTTTTATATAGGTCATTAGTGTGTTTTATCTGTCAGTACGCATACACTGGTGCTTGGTCAGGTTCCCTGAATGAGAATGGGAATGAGACACTTTTAGGTCTGTCTGTGTCATTTTTACTGTCCTACTTACCATGATCCACTTGCACAATAATGTCCAAACCACAAAGGGGCATCACGGTCCCAATTCCCTCGACTGTGTTTGTCCTTGACTTTGAGATATTATAAAAGTTGTGGACTGTGGAACTAATTATTTATTTGGGAAGAGTCAATTCACATCACTGTCAGTTTAATCATATTTTAGGGGAGAAATATAGTCATTCTGTTTTCATGAAAAGAAAGCCTTAAAAAATTACATTTGCCCTTGAAGAACCAAAACAGAAATTCTTGTTTGTGCTCCAGAAAAACATACAACTCTAATAACAGAAACTCTTGGTCCATCAGCCTCTCATGCCAAACTTTCCATCAGGAACCTCGGGGTAAATTTGAATCTAGTTTTACTTTTTATGGGCAAAGCTCTCGCTTACAGTATAGAGCACTGAATGGTCAAGCACCAGCATATATTAAAGAACTTTTGCATCTGTCCCTAGCAGGTCCCTAAGGTCATGCGACCAAGGCCAGCTTGGCTGTGCCACGTACGAGGCTGAAAACTATAGGTGACAAAGCCTTCTCAATAGTAGCACCAGGACTCTGAATCTCCCCTTTAGTTTGAGGTCTTCAGACTCTGTTGAGCATTTTAATAACCAACTACATGTAAAAACCTATATTTTTTGCTTTTAATTAACTATTTTGATGTACTGATGTCTAATGTTTTTGTTATATAAAAGGTGTTATATAAATAACGTTTTACTTGAAAACCCCCCACAAAAGCTTGATTATGATTCCAAATCATTTTTAGCTGCTCTAATAGAACTATATTATTAGGCAACCCAAACCTAGTATGGTGATTTATATATTTTACAATATCCTGAAAGGATGGGATTCATGAAAAACAGTTTTTCTTTATTGTAGATAATTACAATAGATCAGTCAGTGGGTCACATCAGATACTCCTTTTGGTACTGTGTAGAATGTAGCATAAATACTTGGAAAACCAGTTCCCACTGGCATATGGACACACTGTATCATCCTATGATTCATAAAAGGGGTTTAAATATAACAGTGCACCAGGGCCGGTAGATGACAAATTGTCCTCAGCCTCTAGTCACTTTATTTAACTAAAGGTAAACATGGAAGCTAGGTGATGGGTTTTTGTTTGCCAGTTCAGTTTACTTGGCAACTGACTGGCACAGTCATGGGTACATTGCATGTCCTTTACTTTTACACTGTTTCACAACCCCAGGATAGAGAGGAAACAATTTGCTTTTAGGATTTTCTAACTTTACCACGAATTCACATGTAGAGTGTGAAAGAGCATGCTTTTAAGTTAACTTAAACCTCAGAGTACAAAACTGCAACACATCTGATGTGAGAAGAAGTGACTGGTTTGGGAGCCCTGATTTAGTTTTAACAGATATCTCCCTTCTGGTTTTAAGCAAGGTGTTACTGCACTTGGTAATATTGAGAATTTGATGTTATAATGAAAGCTCGTGTGTGCTGCTTGTGGTATCAAAAGCTGTTATGTTTCAATTATATCTCCAGACACATAATCTTCTGACAAAGTGTCACACTTTTGTCTTACCTTAAGGGACCAATAAAATGGCAACAGCTACAAAACCAAATCCTCTGGTACGCCATCAAAAAGAAAAAGAAAAAAAAAAGAAAGTTTTACTGTTTTAGAACAACTCACCGTCACCTATAAGTGTGAGTGGTGCTGTGTTTCAATATTTTATTTGAGAAGTGTTTTCTATATAGAGCCAACAAATTCCTCTCTGTCTAAAAAGAGATGTGTATGTGTGTGATATGGATTATTTAGCTTCAATAAATCTAGATGATCAAAACTAATTGTTGACTTATAAGTGTTACCAAAACTTTGTAACTTTCCTTGATAACCTAATCTTTAGTCTAGTGTGTAGTATGCTTAATAAATGAGGCCTTTTATGTAGAGAGAGGGGAACTGTTGCCTAGACTAATAAGAAAGGAGACGTTACAGCCATGAAAAAATGACATTTTATTTGCTATGGTTGATTACAACAATATATTATTAAAACTTTATATTATCAATTAAATTGAGTTACATGGATTAGTTGAGCTGCTAATTGTATCACAGTTATAATACGGAACTGAAGTGGGGTCCCTTGCAAAGCCAAAACTCAACTGGCCACATTATCAATACTCTTTCATTCCAGTCCTTGATCCTGACAAAAAGGCACTAACTCAACGGATGAACCAGTGATGTGTCTACACATAAAAGACCACTTGGCAAAGAACAAATTTTAAATTCTGTCTTCAGGCACTTTGTTACTGGAGGCTGTTGCAAAGGCACATCATTTGTTCCTATTTCTTTAGCTGAATTACATAAAATAAGACATAAAATAGTATTTTTGCACCGACACATCTCAGCATGGTGTTCAGTGTGTGTTTTAAAAAAGAAAAGCATACCTGGATAGAAAAACACACAATGGAAAACTATCCACCATGGATTGTACTCCCGAGAGCGTGGACCCTTAATATTACTGAAAAAGTGCGGGCTTGACATCGGAGCACAAGACAGCCACCATCAAAAGAAGAGTTTTGAATGTCCTTTAAGAACCCTGGAGAAATATTTCTGAACACCATTTTTAAAAAAGAAGAAGAAAGAAATGACAAGAAAACCTACTTAAGAGGCTGTATTGAAGAATAAAAGTAGTCATACCAAACATTGCCTTTCAAGTTTCAGCTTTTCAGTAAATTACTGCACCCATTTCCCTGGTAAAATATCAAGACTAGACTATCAAGCACAGTACAGTATCTGGCCATTAAGCTAATGCTTAGTTGCTTAGCTAGCTGCTGAATCTGTAGCACTTCCAAGACCAAGATTAGAGACCATTATGTATATGGCCGAGGTAAGACTGTGCCTTTTGTGTTAATTTTAATATCTTAAATTAGTGCGTTAGCTGTGTTAATGATCCTCAGTATAATGCTAGCTAACTACTGTCCTGATTACCTGATCCTCCAGTTGTTTCCACTGTGTTTATTGTTGACAACAATGGCAACAGGACAATGGCAGCCAAAAGAACATGACTAAGACATTTAATTACCTTCACATTTAATCCCAAACTACACCAAGTCACATGGCTTTCTATCATCTGAAATACATTTTATAATTATGAATAGCATTTCATTACACTTGATCTAACATTTTAGTGTGTGTTTACTGTTTATCATAACTACTTTTACTGCGACTACAGTCTGTCATGCCAACTGGGCCAAGCAGATTGTGGTGCAGTTGGTGTTACAGTAAAAAATAATTACTGTAGTACAAAAAAGGGAGAGCCAGTTGAATCTATGCACAAACTGACAGAGCTAAGAACATTAGGAAATTGTAGATGCTGTTGTACGCTGGCAGATTACTGGCACTGCATTAGCGTTATGAGGAAGCCAGATATAGCTGCAGACTGTTTCCCAGAAGAAACATGTTTGATCAAACCAGTGGGCTCTGTTTGGTTTGCAATTTTAAATGACGTATTGCTGGTAAGTTTAATTATTGCAATTGTTGTGTTCTGCAGTGCAGGTCATAGGTTTCTGGACAGCTGAAGAGACTGTGTATTTTAGATTGCTTATGTGTTAGATAGTGATGCAGTGGTTCTTTGTAAGGGGACTGCTATATTCTTGTTATTGCCACAGCAGATGGATATTGGGTATTTGGCACACAAATTTTATATTGGATGCCCTTTCTAATTCTATTCTGTGGCTTAGGGGGCAGGGCAGATCATCCACCAAACGGAAGGTTGGCTCCTCTGGTCTTCTCCTCTATCTTTGGGAAAGATACTGAATCCTGAGTTGCTCTCGATGCCTCTATCAGGGTGTGATTGTGTGTGAATAATAGATAAAGGCACTGCGTGTTTTAATAAAAATCAAAAACAAAGAAACTATATTTGGTGTCAGTCTATTAATAGTGTACTGGAAGAGGAACTGATGCAATATATTGCTGTCCAACCCCTAATAGAAAGTGTTCCTTATTACCCCGTCATGGTCAACACATTGGTAGACTTTAAATAGAAGTTGGCGTCACCCCTTTTAGTTACTCTCTCTGTGCTGTATGATTATACAGAGGAATGAGGTCCGGCCCTAGAAGCCAAAGATAAACTCTGTGGATAGGTGATATATCCACATAATGAAAAATATGCGTCATTTGAGTTTCTTTTGTTTTTTTTGTTTTGTTTTTTTTGTCGCTATGGTTATATAGACATTATTTCCCTTTTACAATAAACTGAGCAGCCTAAGCAATATTGTGGACAGTTATTAAAAATTTATTGTGTTTACCTTATTGTAGTTAAAAGGTTTTGTAAATATTTGTCCCATAATTTTTTGAGTCTTTTGCTCATGTAACACCTTAATGCACTTAAGTGATGCTTTATTGTAATAGCACATATATTTATACAATATTTTTACAGCAGTGAGCTGGCACAGAAAGGATAAATGAAAAGAGTTTTTTCTCTTTTTTATATTCATATATCTTTATTTGGACGTCATAATTCTGGGAGGATTAAGGTTTTAGACCAAATAACTGCCAGGCCAGTGATGCAGGGACTCTGGACTGATACAATAAAGCCTCCATACCACATAGTCTCTCACACCCCTCTATTTATGAAGTGTTGGATAATTATTTGCTTCATTTGCTGTTCTGCCTCACTGTCACATGCACAATGGATAAAATAAGGTTTTGATTAGCAGTTCGAGCAGCCTAATCTGCTAGAGGCTTAGTGAATCACTAATGTGCTTCTCTGATCAAAACTTGAATTGATTCAATTGGTGTAAGAGCAACAGTACTGCATGTTTTCATAAGCTGGGCATCGTTCGCTTCATACGGCAAGCTGAAAGCGAGAGTTTTAAAGGCCACAAAGCTCAGATCTCAGCAGGCCACATGTTTCTCACCATGTGAGGCTGCATGTGTTGGTACACATGTGTGAAATGCTGCATAAAGAGGCTGAGTGTGTGTTTGTGAGCACTCTGTATTGCATAGCGTTGCACTCTGTCACTCATACCAGCTGTTAAGCACAGTGGTGGTGGGATGATTTGGGCTTGTTTTGCAGCCACAGGATCTGGGCGCCTTGCGGTCACCGAGTTGACCATGAACTTCTTTGTAAACCAAAATATTTTAGAGTCAAATTCTGGGTCATGCAACAGGACAATGATTGAGTGCAAAGCAGCAAATCTACTGTATCTGAAGGAGAAAAGTATCAAAGTGTTACAATGGTCCAGATTTAAACCTGACTGAGAAGCTGTGAAAGGAAGTCAAGAGGGCTGTGTAAAAATGAATGCCTGCAAAGATCCAAACATGGTCATGGTGTTAATACATTTTAGAGACTTTGTTTTGTATATTTAAATAAATCTACAGTACTAATCTTATATTCATTTATAACTGCCGGTACAGCTATGATCTTGACATTCTCAGTGATCTTGTAATTTCACTCAGGATTTATGGCTCACTAACATGACGGATGTTCAGTGGGAACTCTAAGCTTCTCTTACGTAAAACCCAATGGCTTTTTCTGCTTCAGGGGATCCACATGTTGATGTCTTTGCTCACTAAGGTCGGAATGGATCTTCTGTTTTTGTGTTGTGAATTATTTTGTTTTTGCTGTTTTGTGACTGTGAAAAGCTCATCTACTTCCATGTATCGCTCCAAATGCTAAAGTGTTAACCTTTTATGTTACATACTTAATACGTTTCAGTACAGATAAATTAAATTAATAAATGAATGCCACTTGCAGCCCAAGTCACTTCATCATGAACATCAGTAAATCCCTGGCCATCTGATTGGTTAACATAAAGATCAGTTGTTATCTGATATTGGCCAGTAAGGCTCAACCTCCTGCAGCTGCCCTTTTGTAAAGGGGGTATAATTTTCATTTCCACGTTAGTGTGCTATAATGTTGTTCTTAACTAGGAGACATATAATGTGGAACACATTTGATACAGAAATAAAAGACTGTAATTCTGATGGTATCGGCCCCCCTTGGTTCTTGCATCCTGTTCAAATAGCACTCACACACAGACCCTCTCATGCTTACAGAGGCATTGTCACAGTTTCCATGTCCGGTTTCAAGGAAGTCAGAGTGTAGCCTCAGGCGCCAAAGGCTTTTATGTCTTCAAAACGGAAATGACCTGCAACTTTGCCACATTAGCACAGACCTGCATACATTCTAGCACATTTCCTTTTGGGCCAGGAAAATCTGTATGTAAAGTATTTGGCTCAGAATAGCAAATCACTGTTGTTTTGGCTGAGAATATTCCATTACTCACTTCTGAGACTACTAATTAACTGCGTTGTTAGTTACATTTGAGTAATTTTGGCTGATTAGGAACCAAGCTAAAATAGCTCAAAGTCGACTATAATCCTTAATGAGAAGCATTATTGGTCATGCAGACATGTAGAAATCTAGGATTTTGCACATATTGTGTGAGAAATTGTCCCTAATCTATGTTCAGTTTATTACCTTTTTGATCATGATAGTTATGTTTACAAATAGCAGTGATTATTTGTCACTATAGTCACTTTCTTAGACCTACTATGAACACCATTATAATGTGAGCAAGCAGTTATACAGGATTTATACAGTAGCAGACAGGTGGTGCCATCTGCTGGAGATACTACCTCAGCTCATCCTTAACCCAAACCAATGTGCTTTTGTACAAACAAAAATGAAATAAAAATGTTTTGACATGTTTTAAAACCTTTGATTAGCATCAGTTTTTCTCAGTGATACTTGCTCATTTCAATTCCACACAAACTAACAATGTATAGATACCCATCTGTTTTGGGAATTACACATATTATGACATAAAGACACAAAAAAGCCACAATCACATGCCGGTAACGGGGATCTACCAGCACAGTCTCTATGTGCAAACACCAACCATCTGGAGATGTCTTTATTGAGGTGTGCAAACAAACAATGCGTGACTGTGTTGAATTACAGTATGTACTCTGCCTTGAATACGTCTTCATTTCTGACCCACAGCAATTATTTACAAGTGTTTGCTTGACGACATGAGGAAAGGTTCCTAGCAAGGAGACACTTGTTTACAACCAATCATAGAGACTGGGCTCGTGAATGTTAGGATACACAATGTGAGCCCCTTTCTCTCACCATGCTATTTTTAGTAGACACCAATGCCTTCCGGCAAAAATCACATGAATATGGATAGTGTGCTCGGCTGTACAGAGTGGTTTACAGCAAGAGAGCAATGATTCAGACAGACAGTCTGCATGTATTCAGTGTGTGTGTACACTGGACCACTATTGGCGTATCATTCGGTTTTCAAGTAATAAAATACCAAAGAGTTGTTGACAGTAAACATGTCTTTTAAGAGATTTTTGATAAGAAAAACACAATATAGAGACCAGGATGTATTCAATACTTGTAATATTGTGATTGTGTGTATATATATATATATATATATATATATATATATATATATATATATATATATATATATATATATATATATATATATATATATATATATATATATATATATATATATATATATATGTATATATATATATATATATATATGTATATATATATATATATATATATATATATATATATATATATATATATATGTATATATATATATATATATATATATATATATATATATGTATACATATATATATATGTATATATATATATATATATATATATATGTATATATATATATATATATATGTATATATATATATATATATATATATGTATACATATATATATATGTATATATATATATATATATATATATATATGTATATATATATATATATATGTATATATATATATATATATATATGTATACACACACACACACACACACACACAAAGGGTATAATAGGGTATGATAGGGTATAATAAATTCTGCAAATCACATTTACCAACATAATATATATATTTATTTTAGCTTGGTGCAATTTTATTCTTTTCCAGAGTACATATTTTTGTGATCAGACCTGGCATAAATAGCTCTCCTTCATAATGGAAGTATTAGATTCATAATGCAGAACTAAACCATAAAAAGGCACCAGTTTAATTTTAAAAAATCTAATTAATTCTTAAACATGGCGCAATCATTCAAATATTAAATGAATTTGACCATAAAATACAACCGTAAATTTTTCTTTAGTTTTTCTCTCATGAGCTTATAGTCTTCCTACCACACATGCAATCATTCATTTGTAAAAAATAGCAGAGTAGTTGACTATTTACTTTGCACCACTCCTAAATGTATCTGGTTTACTGCTCATCACTCTTGTGGCAACTAGCATTGTCTACTGTCCCGTCCTTGACCTCTATATACTTTGCAAGTCAATATTATTCAAAGGCTGTCTATGGTTTTGCCTTTAAATAGGCCAATTTAGGCTTGGAGCACATGCATCTTGGAAGACAGGTTTATTTTGGTGTTAACTCAATTTTTCTCAAGTCTCCTTGGCCGTCAGGATATATCCTTGAGAAAGAGGCCACAGGCATCTGTGCTTTTCTAAACATCTAAAATCAACTAGTACTCTATGTGTCCAAAAAAGAAAAGAAAAAAAAAACAGTCCACCACTGCTACTTTGTTTTTACAGGTCCTGCAAGTTTAGCATTGTCCAGCAGAGAGTGCCCTGACTCTGTTTAACTTAACTACTGGCTGACATACATCCTGCAGAAGTTTGTGGATCAAACATCTTTATAGTGATTTTTACTATAAGTATGTAGAAGAGAAATTAAGCCGCTTTCTATTTGTGTACTGCAAGTTCATGTGTGTTTCATATATTTTACACCTATAGTATGTGTCATGTTACTTAAAATTGAAGGCTAATATAAATCATGTAGCTTTCAGAGCTCTTTACTTTACATGAACTTGCCCAGTAGGACACTAATATGACTCCCAGAGCCAACAGTCTCTCTTCTCTTCTCTTCTCTTCTCTTCTCTTCTCTTCTCTTCTCTTCTCTTCTCTTCTCTTCTCTTCTCTTCTCTTCTCCTTTATTCTTATCTGCCTTCTTCTCTCTGACTGTCCTCTCCCCATGGAGCGGTCTTGTTCTCCTCACTTGCAGATGATGTGGTTTGGAAGGCTGGAGCTGATGCAAAGTGACGTGTCTCCCCATCACAGGAGTGGAGCTGAGGCTGGGCCTCACTTCCCCCGCAATGGGCTGTTTTTGTTCGACGCAGCTCATGCGGATAATTTGCCGGGATGTAGTGGAGGGCTGTCACAAGGACTTGGCTCAAGGGGTGTGGGAAAATAACAGAAGCGTCTTCCATGCTCAAACCCTGCTTTAATGATGAGCATTAAATATGAACATCTTCTTTGTGTAAGTGATGCATTAGGCACTGTACATGTCCCTTTCTCTTTAGTTTTGCCTTTTCTCTCTTTTGGTCTTTTCTTCCCCCTCTCTGATTTTCTCCAGCCATGTCTAGAGTCTTGTTTGAGAATCAGTTGAATAATCTGACTGACAAGCAGCCTTGAGGTCATCGCGTCTCTGCACAGAAAATATTCTCAGTTCTTTGCGAAAGCACACCACAAACACAGTTCTGTGTAGTTGAGCTAATGTTCCTCCATGTACTCATGCAGCCGATTCACTGAGTTATCTGATTCAACCATTCTTTTTATCTCTTTGAAGACTTTAAATGTAATTGGCTAAAGTATTGCACTGCAACTCTGTTTTGCTTCACACATACAAAAGAAGCAGTACCACCTTATACAGTAGCAGGCAATAAATTAACAGACAGAAACTCTCCTTCATACCTTACTGATCGGAGACAGCAGTCCCAGTTCGGTTGAACGAGTCTATGTAGAATTGTTACATTGACAGTTACAGATAAAGTGATCTCATGAAACTAAAGAAGAAAACACACCACCCTCCCTTAAAATAGACCTCCCTGGGTACTGAGGCAAAGGACAGAATGACATTGTGAATGCTAACATCTGTGCAGAACCTTGCAGTACCAAATGCCCCAACCCCAAGTTTGAGCAGACTCTACCGTCATCCTCCAAGGAGCAGCCATTTTGGAAGGCTCTCCCGGCACAGATGTTGCATATTAAAATGTAGGGCTGTTTTAGTCGAGGAAATGCTACGGAGAGGGGGGCTGCTCCTTTGTGGGCCTCACCTGTGCCTTCATCCGAGAAGCCATTCCAAGAGAGGATACTGTCTAACCAACCAAAAACAAAGTGACATTCAAGATAAAGTCACCCTGTCGCCTCTTTGACCCTGGGAGGCTGTGGAGGTGGACAAAGTGTTTCGCACTTGAACACAAATCGTTTATACCAGTGAGAATTGGCGTGAATGCTAATAAAAACAAATTAAAAGGGGTTTCAGTGAAAAGGATAACATGATCTACAGTACATATACAGCAGCCCTATTGGTAATATTGATATGCTTTGGAAAATCGGTTTTATGACCAGAGGTGGAACCAGACAGTGAATATTTGTTCCACAGCATCTCATAATGACACAAAAACTGTCCACAAGATGGGGATATTCACCAGTTTAATCCTCGCCGCCAATCTGACTCCACATGAATTGGAGAGAAAGCCTGAGTGAGTGAGACACCGGGAGACGGGGAGATGCACTACATGGCTGTGTGCGACAGATTGTGTTTGCATGAGGCAGTATGTGATGCCTGTTCAATGTTTGAGCGTGTCCCTTTGTTATGTGTACAATATACACTGTACATGGCTGAGTACATGACTGAGTGAGTGTGTGTTTTTCAGTCGTGGGGTGCTCGCTGACTGAGGTGCTGAGGGCCAGAGTGCGCTAACAGAGGTTGTGAGTGGTCCCTGAGCTTATTGGAGGGAGTCCCACGGGCCTGAAGCAGAGGAAAAGGTCAAAGCGGGTCAGCTGTCCTGTGAGTTGCTCGCCCCTGTGGCCCACTGTGTGCTGAGCAGGGTTCAGGTGTGCTTCGACCTCTTGCTCCAGCGGGCTGTAAGTAAAGAGACTGAGGTCTGCTGCTCTTATCCAGAAGGCAAGCTGCTGCTGCAGGAGGCCCGACCAGGACCTAAAGAGGCCCCAGTCCTCTTCCACCCACCTTTACCTCCACCTTTAGAGCCTGTGGAGAGTTCAGAAAATATACAGATGTAGAAAGCCTTTTTCAATAAAGGTTACTGGCTGTGACTGATACAAAGGAGTAATTTAGAATTTGCAATTTAATATGTTAGTGATAGCTACTTATGAACTAATGTACTAATTTAGAAAAATTAAACGCAGTTTGAAGTAACTTCATGAAATTATTATTCAGCTGAAGCAATTAATGAATTAGCAGAACAAACTAAAACTTAAAAAATATTTTGAAGTCAAAGTATGTTTCATTGTAACAGACAAGATTCTGCTCTTAACTATCACTATAAATCCACTGGCCTTTTGTTTTGGATTCTTATTATTACTCCTCCTTTGGAGCCTAATGATTTTACATTTGCACATTTCATAATTTCAGATGAGGATAAATAAATTGGTTATACCTAAATTGTGGCCTCATACGTGTAGTTTTATTATACATTTGTTAGTCTGGATTGGGTTCACTGGATTGTCATTTAAGAACAAAATCACAATTGTTCTGCTGAAGAGCTGTACATTTTGAGGCTTTGTGTCATATTATGTAGAAAAAAGAGAGACCATTTAAACACAAAAGAAAGACTTAATGTCAAAAATAGCAATCAAATTTATTCTTCCCACTGAACACAAAGTTTCAAAACATCATTAAAGAGGCTGGCTTGATCGCCAGGGCTATCTTTTCAAGAAAGGCCATATCTCTCATGCAGCATAATGATGGAAAGTCATGGTAATGATGCCTCAGCTATGCTATTGCATGTTCTTTCATGTGGGGCACAGTCATATTTTCTCCTGTCTGTCATTGTGTTTTTATATGAGTCATTCAAGGATGCCAACGAGCTAATCCAGACAGTCATAATAGCGTCTGTGGACAGTTGACTGCACACACCTTGTCCATAGGTGCTTTAATTAACGTGGTAGCTTGAAACCGCTAGCAATTAATGTACTGTATCAGCAAGCACAGTGCACCACAATAGTGAATGGTAGCCAAATGGTATTACTGCAATGGCACCTGGTCCTCAATAGGCATTGTTTGGCTACCTTTTGTGCCCATGTAGTGTGACATATTGCCCTCAAGCATTGACCATCTGACCAGGGAGAGGGCTTAAACGCTAGGCTATTAATAGGAGAGCATAGCCAGGCAAAGAATTCTAGTAATTATATCCCACTGTGGGACATGATGGGTGAAAAGAGGAAAGGCTAGGGCTAAGAGACGGAAGGCAGTAGTGAGGGTAAAAAAAACTGAGTAAGTGAGAGTATCAGTTGAGTTGGTACTTCAGACATCAAGAAACTCAGTTTTTCTGATGCAAGAGGACGACAGTGTGAACAATTAGTAGTTGGTTAGACATAGAAGTTAAGATGGCAAGGACAGTTCATGGACCTGAACTGGAACAACACTCCTTACCCTGATGTTGAAGAGTCGGGGCTCCCGGTCAGTGTAGGGTACGCGTTCGGATCAGGCATAAGACGTGCTAGGCGATTTTCAGGATCTGAAGCCAAGGTCTTGGCAAGAGTGTGTTTCTCTGGGTTACATAGACCTGCCCTTGAACTCAGTTTCCAGGGAATAGACTCATTCTCTCTTGAAAAGTGGAGAAAGAAAGCTATTATCTGACACAGCCTGTGGAAGAGGCACTGGCCGATGATAGAGAACTCAGCCAGGAAAATGAGGCTGAAGCAGACCACCAGACCAAAGTTTGTTTGCACAGTGACTTTCATATTGTTTGTGTTTGTGTGTATGTGCGCGCGCGCCTGTGTGTGCTCTGCTGTGCATGTGAATTTGCCTGTGTGCTTAATTTGCAGTATCACAGTGTATGTGAGCCCCTCACTGTGAGCAAAGGAAGGATGCAATTTACATTTTTGTGCACATGTACAGGAGCAGCAACAAATAAAAACCCATGCCTAAAAATAAAATGACTTGAGAATTAATTAAAGTCTGAGAGTGTGCAGCAACAAACAGATGTGTCCTATTTAGGGCTAATATCAACTTTAGCTAACTAGTGTAGGGAACTTGTGATTGATGGTGTCTGTCACTGTTACAGCTCCAACATGCCTTAATCCTATCCAGCGGTTGCACAGCACCCAGATACACAATGCCTGATCTTTTATTCCTTTATTCAAATCCCATCGATTGAATAGAGTGATCAGAGGCGTTGCCCTCTCTGGAAGAGCTTAATCTCTCCCTGACACATGGAAGACTTGCTGGACTTTGATGATGCAGCCGCATATCCTTTTGGGCTTTCAAACAACTCTGCGTACGCCGCTACCTCCGTCAGCTGTCTGGAGAACAATCATTCAGTACAAAGCACTGTCAAGGCTTCAGCAAGCAGAAGCTTCACCCCGCCAGACTCTAATTCACCCCCCTGCTCCTCGCCCGGCTGCAATGCACTGTGGGATTGGATAACCAAATCCCAGATGCAATTAGTGTGCTTTCAGAGGCCATGGCTTAAGCAATATGCTGGAATACTCCATTGTGCCCCTGGTGCACTGGTTGCTGGCAAATCGGAATTTCTTTAGATCAACTCTGCTAAACACATTTACAAAAGCTAAAATCATGGTGGACAATTCACTTTGTTGCACTCAAGATGCTAAACAAGAGCAGTCCCGAGGATTTCTAATTGATGGGTCTATTGTATCTTTGTACTCACTAAGGATAGCATAATTACCCCGTTCATTATCCCACTGCGAATACGTTAAAGAGCCTGTTATGAGAGCCTCCGCAAATGGTTGTACTTCTGTTGCTCGCTTGTTTTCACTGTACGGGGCCTCCTGCATCTATGTATGTTTTATAGGATCCTAAGGCTGTCATTGGGAAAGAGTTAGTCAGGGCTCAATGACATTCAGTCGATACAGAATGAACAGACAATGATATATTTATCCCTCAAATAATCCTCAGGTCTGACTACTTCTCCATTAAAATGATAGATTTGACTTGAATAACACCCACACAGCAACGGATGTCAGAGCAGAAAAATGAGCCCGTGTTGTCACAGCAGGGATAGAATGTCATCTGTGTATCCAATGTGATCATCTTCATGGGCTTGTGGTGTGTGCGAGTGTGTGTGTGTGTGTAGCAGTATGTGCTGTCTGGTAATGTCTTGTGACAGCCACACAGAACCCATCCCTCACGGTATGCCCACATCTACCTGGGAAATGACCATCCCCATCATCCCGGGCCTTTAATCTGATCCATGTCAGTGTAAGGTAGTCTCATACAGTCAGATGGGCTGTGTGTGGAAGCAAAGGCACAAACATTCCCAGGCATGGATTCCTATACTATCTGCACTGGGATCATATCCTAAATGCTCTTGTTAAATAATTAACTAGGGATGAGCTGACTGGAAAATTTTGGTACAAATTATTGAAATAACAATTTGGCCCAGAGTCTGTGCCAATACAATGTTTTTTAAAATTTTATTTACTAGTTTAGTTTTATTATTCAAGCCCCTGTTTATCCCAAATAAAATCATCTTCATTGTAGGAAAAACCTTAATGCTTCATGACTCTGTCTTTGAGCATTTAACCAGTAAAGAAAGATATCAGTCACCACCAACAGTCACTGAAATCAGTTTACACATCAGATATCAACTGATAGAGATGTTTGGCTGACATTTCATTGCAGCCCTATATTAAACTTTAACTAACTAATTAATAATTTTTCAGTCTTGAGAGCGATTTCTTGATTATGAGACATCAGTGCAGTTATACAGCCAAGTTTAACATGAGTGCAGATTATAACAGTTTTTAAGCTTTTAATCATAAATTCTCATAAAATCATTGAGGATTTGTCCGTGTTGACTGATTCAATGAAAGAAACGAAGACAAAGCTAGAATTTAAATAAAAAAGAGTAAAAAGATTTACAATCTGTTTTCAAAGCCTAAATGTATAGCAGGTTTCATGTAATTACCCTCAGACTGCTGCTGATTGTTTGCTTATAAGCCAATTCCCAGGCAGCCACATGCCTGAGGGCATTTCATTTGTCATAATTGTATTTGTACAAAACACTGTTAACAGTTTAGAAACAACAGACACATACTTTCATATGTGAAAGGAACAAGATAGATTGGCAGGTAAATCACTGTCAAACAAGTGTATGTTTTACAAGTCAAAATTAGAAATGCTATTCTCTGCAGTGCACGGGGATTTGCTAGCTTGAAGTCTTTATTTCAGGTTATATGTTTAGCTTTTTCAATATTTTCCAGCAGTAGTGCGTCTTTGAATCTTCTTTGTTTGCTCCATAACAAAAGAATGTTTTAGAACTATTAAAAGAGCAAGAAAGGCCACTTTGCTCTTCCCCACTTGACAAATGACATAAAGTTGCAAGTGCCAAGATTCCTATTTATCTGGCTGTTTGCATTTTGCAGTGCCGATCATATTTAAACATAGCTTTGAACAATCTGCACTTTTCTCTGTCAAATAACTTTTGTGCATTGTGTTGGATCATGCGAAACTAAAACCCCATCCACTCATTGTGTGCTGTCTACTTGGGTTGAAGGGCTTTGCAAAATAAACTAACTCTTTTTGGCTGCATTAGAAGACAGAGACTGTGCTGATGTGCACACTTTTGAAAAGAATTCTACATTTGTATGGCTGAATCGATACAATTAAAATTGCCTTTTGCGTTAAGCAGTTCGCCTCCAAACTCAAAGTGGGGACCTCAGCAAAGTTGTTGTTTTCTCAGTCTACACCATTTACCTCAATTCTATCCTCACTGACAACCTGCTTGCAAACTTCAAGGCCAAGTGTGCATAAAACAAATCATTTCAGAGTGTCAGCAGATAATGTGGGGTAGTGATGCAAATCTGTTTACCACTTTTCTTCCAATAGATTAAAGGTGCTTTTGTGTTGCGTGCTTTGACGGCATGTCACAGAGCAAAGAATATGTGTGTGTGATGTGTGTGTTAGTGTGTGTGTGTGTGTGTGTGAAAGACAGAGAGAGAGAGAGGCGGAAAGGCAGAGAAAGTGATTAAGTGGGTGCTTGTTTATATGTGTTTGCCTTAAGTGTGAGCAGGTGGATTTGAGGAATCAGCTGCCTCCTTTAAGTGGTTTTTGAAGAGTACATCAGTCACTTTTCAGACTGTGAAGTGAGTATCGGCAACTAATTATGATTAGTCTTAATATTATGTCTAAATGGCAGGAATGTCATTACCATTTGGATTTTATATCTTCACCGACCAGAAATGCTCAACAGTTATCAGCCGAGGTTTCGCCGCTGTTGTAGGCTCAGCTTCAGCAGGATGTCTGATCTTTTTAATTTGGTGTCCCATGTAAGTTCACACAACACAGAGAAGTTGTAACGGAGCCTGACTTGTGGTGTATTATCTCTTGCTGACACTGTTTATCTTTCACAGCCTTAGTTCACCCTCATATTTAGCAGCCCGCTCTTTAATTATGATTAGGCTGTTCACACTTCTCACCCCCCTCATCGCTCAATTACAGCACAATATTGATTTGTTCCTGTAGAACCTATCAAGGATGCACAACCAGGAAATCACTGATGTGCTCTCTAATATGATAAATGTGTTTTAATCCGGCACTACATTAAAATGCCATCTTACACTGCTATTAGCTGAAAAATTAATGATCAGAATTAACAAGTTTGGCAGTTGGAACGAGACTGGTCCTTGATTCCCTGTTGTTGGTCATTTCGCTCTAAAACTTTGTCCTCATATCTAATGAACCCATTTCTTTAAAAGGAACTTTTAAAACAACAATTTATCATCACTCATAAGAGAGGTTTGTTTGTTCCACGAGTTAAAACACACTCCCTGAGGTACCCATATATAGGATCCCAGGGTGCAGTATCTAATGGCAGTCACTTGGTAATAGATAGTATCTGCAGTGGCACCTTAAAGTGATCATCATATAGAGAGCGCACAGGCTTTCAAGCTCGCACGGCCAGGGAAAGAGAGCATGTGGCAGTGTCAGCAGCCTAGTGCGGCATGGCCAGGTTTCCTGGGGCGAGGGCTGTACTGTGCTCCATACGGAGGGCCTGTGCTGGGAGCCCGGGGGCCATGCAGTCCCAGGTCAGCAGATGGGCCTGTGATTATTATTTCCAGGCCTGTCTTACCTGACCACTTCCTCACTCCGTGAACAGCTGTTTCACTCGCTTCACTGAGACGCTACATGAACAGCCATTTTTCTTCTGTTCTTTACTTTGTACATAGTATAAATCTTTACTGTGACCCTGCTCTGGGCTCCTTCCACCTGTGTCTTACCTCGGGCAAAAGCAGCCCTGGAGGATTGCGTATCTTTTTTTCTTGGTCTTTACCGAGGCTGGAAAAACAGCTATCAGGATTGTTTTCCAGACAATGGAACATAAGAGTAAACTTATCTTCATTTCACAGTGAAAGCCCTCTGAGTCTGCTGCGCTTATACTGCGCCACAAAATACACAACTGACATCCTATCTCTCATAACCGCACCCATGATTTTTACAATTTTCAGTGCTGATACTGAAACTTAAGGGTGCTAATCATGGGGATGATTGAGATATCATTTAGTTTGCTCTTGACAATGTAAAATTTATGCCTTATAATTTTCCAGAATCAGGTTGATGTATTGCAGGGTGTAAGAACATGCCATTTCTCATTGACTTTGTCAGGTTTAGCAATCACATACTGCAGACTATGGTGCTTTTGGATGAATACCCTCTTTAGTCAAACAATTCATCACACTGCAGGGAATATTGTTCTGCAGCACCTGGTGTTCAGACTATTTCTGTGTTCTAAACACTGTTGGTACAAACCATTTGTTCTCTATCCAACAATGTTAGCAAAGTCTCATTACTGCTCCTTTATTCTTAGATATGACCAAATTAAATATGACTAATTGTTAGTTATTTTCAATTTGCTGTTTGGAAGTCTAAAAAGGGTCATTCATTTTCACCATTATTCTCGACCCGATATAAAATAATTAATAACTACAACTCGAAAATGTCTATTTTCCCCACCTTAACTTTTTGAGTAGAGTATTTTATTGGACATCTTGAGTTTCGGTTCAATATACCAACAGACAAAAGCAGCCTTTGTTCTGAGAGAACAACATCAAAAGTAATATCTTCATTGCACTCCAATCCAAGAGAGAATTTTTTTTTTTCACAGAACAAATGGTCTTGGTAAGTAGTTTAACAGCAACAAAAACAAACTGGGGGGAAACATTTAACCAGGAGCACAAAGCAAACTGCTGAAGCAGTTTTAAGCCCCTCAAATCATTCAACATAGATTCAAGCGCTGAATGAAAGCAGAATCTGGCTTATTTATTGATGAAAATGAAATGGCTGAGAAAGGGGATTTCTTTGAAATGTGCAACATGAAATAATAGATTTTCTCAGCTGTATAAACTGCAAATCCAAAGAGGCTGGGGGAGGAGAGTACATTTTGACTACACTAACTCTCCCCCACACCACAATGAAAAAAGCCCTTCCCGTTAGAAAGACGGGGAATACACCTGTAAGGTCACGTGTCTGGCTTTCAGAAATTCACATAAGGCTCCAGCCACTGAGCTGTTGATCAGACACCTCTTTTCACACAGCTGGTGCATTTAGATTCCCAGCCCCTCCTTCAAATCCCACAGTGTGCTCTCAAGGAAATGTGTGGAAATGAATTATGGAAATTTCTGATGGGAAACTTGGTGCATTAGTGTTTCATTTAGCTTGCTCGTATCCTGAAGCGCTGCTCCAACCTACAAGGGACAGAGCTGGAAATATAACTCTCAGCGGCAGGGAAGCCCACAGGGGTGCGTCTCCCAGTCAGGGCACGGGCCAGTCGATTTATCTGCCAGTGGCCTGGGCCTGTCTGATACAAGCTCTCTCACAGGTGGATTTATCACCATTGCCTGGAGCTGCAGTCCTACAAACTCAATACAGGCCTCCATTTTTTATACTGGCTAAGCACAGCAACCTCTGCTAACTCTCCTCAACCTCTGAAACTCAGGGTGGACTCCTAGACATGTTTTATTTGTGTCGGTGTTCCATTTTGAAGATGGCTCAGAAAATGAAAAGGGAAGAATATTCTTTCAGAGAAGTGAAAGCTACATAAAAGGTCAAGCATGGATTAAATCTCCAAATATTAATTCTGTAATTGTAATTATGATAAAATGATTAAAAAAATTAAATCCAGCAAGTCTTACAAAATATTCGGTCGCACTGTAAAAAAGGTAGATTGCATGAGTTTTTGTTTCCTTGGTTGTTCTCTCACCACTTAATGTCTTCCTGGATTTCTGGAAGACTTCTTGGACATTTTTTATATCACCCTATGACAGCTGGGATAGGCTCCAGACCCCCCACAACCTTGAGCAGGAAAAGAGAAAAGAGAAGAACATGGGTGGATGTATGAAGAGCACATATTGGATCAACCATCTGAGCCATGAAGTCCTTAATTGCTTCAATAGAAAAATTGTTTAGTGCTACTATGCTCCTGCTAGTCATATAATTTATTGAATCTTTTATTAATATCTTTGCAAATACAATTTTTCACAAGCTCGTAACATAAGGCTGCTCTCTAATTAGTTGGTGGGAGCAGCAGCTAAAATGAAAGAAACGTTGGTTAATGTTTGCAGAATTACTGGTATTTCTGGTTAAAAAGAAGTGAACACTTTACATGTAACTCAATTTAGGAAAAATGAATTAGCCAAGTCAGTGCTGCTGGTGATATGTGGACATACCACCTGCCAAATGGTTTGTCTTCTGCTTTTAGCTCATCTGTAACCCCACCCAGAATCATGAACTGTAGAATTTTAATATCTGTTCTGCCTGCTGTGAGGTATGAGATTAAAAAAGCAAAACAAAACAAGGTTGTTCTGGTGCTTACATAACTTGCTCAGCAATGTCATAACCAATTTCTTCACTTAATCATTAATATAATTTTGCATACCTTCCGACTAAATTAGTCATCCAACGATTTTCTCAACTGATCATCCAATTTAGGGTCACAGGAAGGAGACAAGAGTATTTCTTAGACCATGGCATATCAAACCTCAGTGCTGTGTAACACTTCAGGTGAGATATAAAAAAAATCTTGTGGTCGCTTTTTCACCTCACTGTAGGCTCAGTATAATGTATAGCTAAGGCCGAATATCCCAGGTCCTGGAGAAAGCATGCAACTTTGAAGCAACTACTTTTTCAAAAGGCATTACCATATATGACTGAAGGCCCTGTTGTGCCCCTTATGTAAGCGGAATAGAGGAGAGGAGAGAGTGAATTTACCACAGGTGTGAATTTTCCCAGAGAGGTTTGAAAATGTAAGGAGTGTTCCCAAGAAATGGCAGCGTGCAAATCAAAGCCCATTCTGAGTCATTAATGCAGTTTTTCCAGCAAGAGTTGAATGACACAACAAGTCACTGACATTTAAAAAAAATGCCCAAGATGTGGAAGTGCTGAATTCTCGTCCTTTCATCGTGGGTGGGTTAGTGGTCAAACAAGTAAACTAGTCTGAACGGATGTGAAAACACTGTGTGTCTGTTACCTGTTTTATTGTTGCCTCTTACTCCTTTAAGATAAATAAGTGCTCAGATTTTCACATTAGTCAACTTGGATGCTACACCTGCAGCAATGTGCTATTTGCTTTTTTAACTGGTCGATGCCATCAAAGTATTATCGATTAAACATAATCAGCTGTCTGTGTGGCTAAATCACGAGGCTCAGTATTAAAATCATAACAGAAATGTTTTGTTAAAAAGCTCCCTAGTAAAAATGTCAAACATTTTAGAAAGGTTTACCATAGTAATGTGTGTTCACCATCCCATCCTTTTACTCTAGTGTGTATTGATTTATTCTCACAATTCACCTGTTTGAATTTGTTCAGTTGTTTCATGCAGCTCTGTCCATTACAACCACTTTAAAGACTCTTCAATGCTATGCTATAACTTGAGTAAGGGCAGGACATCTCCATCTGCAGTAAAACTTCAAAGGTCAGAAAATTAAAAGCTTTATGCCATGCCAGTTACTCGCCGTTTTACAAAGGGCTGTCTATAAAATTTATCATCTTGACCTCACTATTTCTGATACTTTGCAAATGAATAAAGCACATTTCCATTTTTAAAAAACTTTTAATTGCTTGAAACTTTCACATTTGTGCAGTCTGGTGCGCAGCACTCTGTTCACAACTGTTGGTATTAATGCACTGTCAGCTTGATTCTGATAACAAATATCTGTTTTCAGAAACACATTGTTGCAGCCAAATGGTCCCCATGTAGGTGGCAAACCCTTCGGCCAGCGGCAAGCTGGTCCCAGCCTGCTGGCAACAGCAACAGCGTGCCCACTTCATGCTTCAGCCACACCTCCACTCACAGTCCGTTACGCCAGCCTGCAGTGCATACCTGGCAAACACCGCAGCGGCTTGCCAAGAAAGATTTATACCTGGTGTTTGACCTACTTGAGTTTGCATCTATATTAGTGAAGGAAAGGGCTTGGTTGTGGGGGAGAGAAAGGTCACAGAGATCCCGGGTCTTCCTCTGATGCATCAGGATGATGGAACTGGCTAATTTAATGAGCAACAGTTGTCCCCTTGGCTGCTACAGATGGTGCACTGCAGATCAGCTCAAAGCCGCCTGGAAACATAGCTTTCACAGCACACCCATCATCTACTAACATGGGCAAGACTCTGATGAGGCACAGGTGCAAAGTGACTTAACTCCAAATTGTTAGTTTTTTATTTATTAGGGATTTAATAATAATGTTTCCTCTTTGTTTAAAAAAACAGAAACCTTTCTGACTCAGATTTGATGGTTATAATTTTTACGCCCACCTCACATTTAAGCTTTAGTCACTCAGACTTTAATTCTTTGTAAACAATATTGATGATTTGTGTGCTTTTCTTTACCTTTGAGCTCTGAAAAGTTTTTTTTTTAAATCTCAGCCAAGATGAAATTAAGTTCTGGGGATTTTAAGTTTGTTTATCCACAAATCTGTTAAATCTGTAATGATGTCCATCACAAGAGGGAAACGGGAAAAGAGAAAATTTTATTAACTGATGAAATTTCTTTACTGAATTCAGCAACTGAGACTTCACTGTTATGGTTGTTTGCTGAAGCACAAATCACAGTGAGGCCTCAGATGATCCTGCTAGGGCTCCACCATCTGCCAGCAGCTACAGCTACAACCAGACCGAGCTGGACATGAAGCTTCGTCTTGAATCAAAAGAAGAAGAAGAAGAAGAAAGACATATTAGGATGAAAAAGTCAAATTTAACTTCTTGGGTTTCTTGAATCCCGTTAGTTTTATTCCTCAGTAGTTCACCAGTTTAAAATGCTGTTATCATTTTTGCATAAAAATAATAAGTTAAGGCAACTTGAATATATTTTTATGTTGCTATATAATTAATATAATTAATTCGGACTAATAAGGCTAGAAGATAGAATACACTTAGTGCACTGGTTAGATATTGTAACAAGAGTAGGAAAGTTATTTTGTTTTACAGTGCAAAACAGTATTTGAACAGATTCATACATTCGGGATGTGACTGTACTTAAAAGGATGCCGTTCACTAAGGAGTAGAAACAGTACCATTGTTAGTTGTCAAGTCAAGTCGTCTATTGTATTTAAAATGAATGATTAGAACAATATTGTGCAATGCATTGTTCCATGTATTTCAACACAGACGCAAGATCACACATACTGTAATGAAAAATATGTGCTGACTCAGAGATGCCGCATCCATATGTTTTAAATAAGAAACAAATGAAGAAATAATCCTTGTAAATAGCATAAAGGTCACTGTAATGCACTTTGCCATTCTTGATTTTTTCTCTGGGCTGTCATACTGGATGGTTTTGAAACGCTGTCCCCCAACCACCACACACACACACACACACACACACACACACACACACACACACACACACACACACACACACACACACACACACACACACACACCATAAAGGAGCAAAGTTATCATCTTAGCTTTTAATTTAATCAGAAATCCAAAATATGTTTTCTTTATCATTTTCTCCAATCCCCTGAACTCCTGCAGTCTTGTTTCAGTCCTACATCTCCATTTAGATATCTGCAATTTTGTAACTTTACTTACTTTAGCCTAAGTCTTACCTCCTTGCCAAACAAATGTAAGTGGATCAAATCCTCCAGCCTTTGTGTGAATTCTCTTTATTTAGTTTAATTAATGCAACCACTAAACAGTAGAATTTCAAGTCAAAATTTTCATTTAAAAGATCTTAGTGACTTAATTTTAATCTTAAAAAAATAAAAATAAATAAATATTGTGTCAAAAGCTGTTGAATTAAAAGGAAGAAACTTACATGTGCACTTCCAGTTTTTATTGTCTCTTATGACCTCAAAATTGTCTTTATTTGAAAAGGTTTACTTTCTTTCTGTTCAACTGCATTAATCCTTACAGAAAGTTCGTGGCACAGAATGTTTTTCAAGTAGTTTTATCTGCCACAACACAAACATTTTTTTTTCATATAGCAACATTAAAAACACTACAGGTAAGTCACCTGGCACTAAACCTAAAATAATTTGATGTCTGTGGAATGAGACACAAGAGAAATATGTTGGTGCACTGGGTAATTTGCATGATAGAATAACCTTCCTTGTGTTTGTGAGGAAAAAAGAGCTAATGTATTCAGTGTATTTGTGGTCATGCTCTTCAGTTTTTTATCACCAAGAGACTAGCATTAAATCACCTCACTGGGGGAATGAGTCGCAGGAATGAAAAAAAAAATGAAGCAGCTTCTGGATCTAATGAATTCCTGGGAGAATAAACATGCCTTTGAATAAAGCCCTAATCACGAATTAAGTGGTTGTTGCCATCATACCTTTGTAGAACATACCCACAGACATGGACCTGTGAATGTGTGTGTTCAAATTATATCCTCAGCTCTGGCAATAATAACAGAAAAAAAAAAAAAAAGATAAGAGGCAAGCTACCCAGTCCTCAGTCGGTCCCTGTTTAAAGATAGGGCAGGGCTCATTTCCAAACTAATCCCTTGTTTCAATCCCCTCTTCATTTGCTCTGTGCAGACCGCAGCTTCAAGGGTCAAAGTGAAATAACAGGGAAGCTGTCCGTTCTGCACGAAGGTCACCTCTGACTTGCTCCGTTTGCAGTTTAGACCCTCGAAATACGCTTTGTGATGCAGCATTATGATAAATGACCAGATGCACAACATAAAATGTACCAGTCACAAAGGGGCTAACTACAAAATGCCTGTTCATAACTAAGTTTTTTTCTGAACCAATACTGGCCCACTGACTTGCCTCTTTGAACAAGGTAGAGCAACCGGCAGAACAAAGACTGGGCTAAGTTTTTCTCGGTGAATAATCCCACTGAGCCTTCTTTGAAGGAGTTCTTACACCAGGAAGGTGGATAGGGCAGATTTTAATCAATACAGGAAAACAAGGAGCTCAGGGGACGTGAGGAGCCTACCAGTCAGGATGAAGATTAAACACCACTGTCTAAAACACACTCAGCTCATGTCAGAAAGCCTGGGTAACTTCAAATCCATCTATCAAAAAGGTATCAAACTGTGTTTTTCTAACAAAGCAATGTTATATGACATGTATTCTCTCCTACAGCTGTAGGTGAGCGTGTGGATCATAAATCATAGCAGACAAAGCTCAGCTTGACCTCTAAACGGTTGTATATCAGGCTATTCTGATTCAGTGAGGATGTCTTTTGGCCTCAATAGGTATACTTACTTTATATGAGCTTTGAACAATGCAGACATAATCCCAGAGGGCGGATTCTGCATAACACACAATCTGATTTTGTCCAGTGGCTCCTGTCGTACTTTCAGACACTCCTGAGAGGAGAGAGAACGCTGCGCCTCCTTCTCAAGCCCTACATTGCACATAATAGCTCTTTCTCTTTTTTTTTGTATTTAAATGAGCTCATTACTGATTGACGATAAACTAAGCCTTCAGTGAAACATTTGTTTTCTGCATAGAAAGCTCTGACTTTATCCTCAACACGGTAAAAGGGCCACAGTGGACAAATTCATCAGACTGTGAAAAACAGCGTTTGCGGGTAATGTAAGGGTATCTAAGATTGCCTTGATGGAGGCTGCTGTTTTTGAGGTGTTTTTCTTTTGTGTTAATTAGACACTCCCAGTTATGCTGGCTGCGAGGTTGGTTTTACTGCGAAATAATCTCTTTGATTAAAAGATCTAGCAGTCATGAGAAGGTCTGTGTAATAGAGAAACACTCAATTGGGACCCCACCCCTCTCTTTTTTTCACCTTTTCCCACTGACTGTGGAGAATAAGAGAAGAAACAGGGTTGCCTGAAGTGTCCGTGCTGCTCATTTTATAAGCATCCTCTCCGCTTTGACTCATTTAGGAAGATGAAAGACAGTTACTGTAATATGTGAAGCCGTGGCCACGCAGCTCAACAACACGGGAGTATTTCAGAGAGAAGTTTAAGTGTCTTTTATACGCTATACAAGTGCGCGCTGGCTTGAGCACAAAAAGAAGCACAATAAGAGAAATGCTGTCACAGGCCCGTCTTCTCAGAACTCTAGGTCACAGTCAGAGGGCCCGGCTGAATAATTGATCAATGAATGTGCAGTGAAAACAGAAACACAGCTTAGCACTATATTTCCCCTCTCCCCCCTGTAATGTGCATTGAATCCCACAGATCCATCAGCTACATGCAAAGCTCTGCTGAGCTGAAAGGCCTCCAAGTTCACTTCAATTATTCAGCATCCCTCCAAGATTATGAATTATTGAGCTAAAAGTATGTTCCACATACAACCATGTACTGTAGCTTGATGTAGACATTGTATACTCCCTAGAAGTGTGGGAGATTTGTATTTATTTATTTATTTTTGTAAAACTGGAATCAGACAGAAAATATTAGTCTTGGACAATCACAAATGCAGATTTTTGCTTAAACCTGGAAATCGACTTTGACTGGCTATAATCAGTGGGAGGGTTTGTTTTGTCGGCCATTACTTTAATGGAAAGCACAGGTATGAGGAAGCCCCTCATTTTCCAGTTTATTCATTTAGGTTATCGTCATACAGAGTGGCGTGTTCATAAGTACACTATTAATTGTTTCTGCCATACGTTGGCAAAGTTCTGGACTCATGAGTCTGTGTTCTCTTCGGGGCTGAGAGTGAAAGGTGTTTAGTTCTAGCTGCCATCTGCTGACAGCTTGAACAGCCAGCTCCAGTCCAATCGCCCTCTCTGATGCTATAAATTGTGCCCAGCCCTCTGATGAAGAGTTGGGGTTCGCATTTCTTGGCTTGAGTGGAGGAGGAAACAGATGATACAATTAATTATCAATAGGTCCCTCAGTAAATCAAAGCCATTTTGGCAGCCCATGACAAAAAAAACCCACTGAACTGCCTGCGAGTCTTCGCCATCTCTTCATTGCCCATTCTCAACAACTGCTCTCTGGCCGCCTGCCTTCAGTACAATCCACAAGGTGTTTGAATAGATTGTTCAAATATTTTCACTGTTGATTCTTCTCTCTCATTTTGAATATGAAGGCAGGTTTCTCTACTCCGGAAGAGTGGAGAACCACTTGACTGAGTGCACTCAACTCTCCTGCACATCACCCAGGCTTTAATGAGCATTGGCTGTGGCCGAGGCAGGGAAGCAAGGAGGCTGATAGTAGCTCATTATTTCACTGCCCATGCTGGCCTGTGTATGCCTGTTTGTGGTAAGCCTCTTCTTTTCTTATTGTAGGGTAAACATTTACCCAGTGGAGACAGGCCTTGACCATTAGGCACTGGGGAGTTGCTGTAATGGAAAGAGGACCCGCTGGAGTTTTGCCCACTACCCTCCTTAACAGAATAACTCACTTACGCACACTTTGGCACAAACCTTTTATTGGAATTTACAACTGTCTGGGGAGTATTCCTCTGCATAGGTTGAACTATGGCTTTGACCTTACAAAGGAAGGGCCATTAAACAGGGTTTTTACAAGTATAAGAAAGCTAGACAGACCTCGTGGACAAGCCATGAATTTCAAAACTGCAAAAGGGAAAATGTGTTCACGCTGTCGTTAAACACAAAGCAGCATCCACCTTTGCCACAGTAGCATTGGTGGCCATTAGCGGGGACATTATAGTCCTTTTACTGCGAAACAGATCTCCAGAGGATCTCTCATGACTGCAGCCTTTCTGAAAGCTGACACAGAAAACAACAAAGCGGTGATTAAAAACTGCCTCGGTTGTACGTGTGAGTATTTGTGTTAGGTATCAGTGTTACTCCTGTGGATTAAGACAATGTGCTGCTAACTGGTGAGCAAGTGACCATTTTACAGACAGAGATTGTGTTTTCATCAGATCCCCTGCTGGGCATTGGAAAAGCAACACATGTGATAGTGATGGAGTGTGTGCAGTCCTTTATCCTTATATTAGGGGCTCTAGGGGGAGGAGTGGGGTGAGCTCTCTAGGGTAAAAGAGGCTCATTAGGCAGCCACTGCCTCCCCATAACCCAGCTGGGTCTGCGTGCCAGCAGACTGGGCAGCCATCTCTCTCTTCATCTCTTTCCGCTCCCCTATTTATCGCTCCACATTACACACACTGAACTGCTGTTTTTCACTTTCACAAATGATGGTGCAGTCATAAGGGCTATATTCACTTAGTTAATTGTGTATGTGTGTATTATGAATGTCATCTATAAATTACAGATTAATGAGGTGGAAAAACAACATAACCATGCTTACTTTCTAGTTCACCTGGAAATGCGACAGTTTCAGCCCCATCCTATCAATAAAATATCATCTTTTTATGTACATCTTCAAAATGTTAGCTCATTTCTAGACCTTTACCATCATCAGGAGGCAGTCACTTGCAGGATGAGTGCAGGAAATTATTTTTAAAAGAGGTTCTCAATAACCCACCCGGTCACGTGCTTGTTAGTGCTGTGATGCACCACTTTACCTCCCTTCATGTTCTAGTAATTATACACTCAATTAGCAGCCTCTTCGTGTCTGTTGCCTTTAAGCTAATCATTTATTGATGCCCATGGTATTATAGCTTAGGTGTGCAAGCTTATTGGAATTCCTTGTGCTAAAGGAATCAGTGAATTGCAATACTCTGAAGTTAGATGTCTGATATCCAGACTGTCCTTCATCCAAAAGGTCTAAGTTCAGGCCCCCATGACAGAATGCATCCATCCTTTTGAAGTGTCCTTGAGGAGATGTGTGAATCTCTACCAACCCCAGCCCGGTACATCTTTTGCTTAACCTGTACCTTGACCACCCGGAAGGGGGGGAGACAAGCAAACAGATGAACCTCCCTACATAGTGGGGACCAGTTAAATATCACACAACAATACATAATTCTACTGAACGACGGGAAAACAGTAAAAAAAATAAATAAATACTGGTGCTTCATTTGTGGCCTTCAAAGAAGAAGAAAAACTTAACCAGGAATTATGCTTTATGCAGCAGTGGTAATGCTAGGGGGGGTCTGCTCAAATTACTGCCTTCCACTTTCCAAGGCTGTGGACAGCCTGTCTTCAAATTAGGGCTGCTAAGCGGGAGAGTCAAATTGGAATTCCGATTCTATTAAGAAGTCATGCCCAGCAGCAAAAAATGCCAAATGGGCCCAGTGCAATGGGAAAAAAAGACCATTATAGTGCAAAAATATTAAAGCACAGCCGATCTATTTGCTGGAGATAAACTTAGCATATGTCTCCCAGAGCTGCCTAGCCAGGGCCTGCAACAATGAAGACGTCTTTTTGGAACTTGATTAAAAAGACACGTCGAGATCAAAGTCAAGCTGCTTCCAAGCTTTGCAGATGTGATGAAATCTTTTACCGTGAGAGAGAATAATACGTTTCACTGATAATAGCTGTGCAACATGAAACAATACAGTCAGCCTGTTTCAGCAGTTTTATAATTAACACTCCAACGGAAATATAACCAGTTGTTGTTTTCAAGTGAAGAGGCTGCACTCTGGATTGTTGGTGTCATTTAGCATATTATTGTATGTGCAAGGCAGATAGAGAGAAGCCATCATACTGTATTACCGCCTATGAGGAGATGTCAGAGTGTCCCACTGCGTCTATTATGTTCCCTATATGCAGCTTTTTTCTGACGATTTCTAGCTGTTTGGCTGCTGACAGGTCATCAGCTTCTCATCTCTGGGCCAGTGATGAGCCATCATCAGACCACATCAGGCATGGAGAGGCAATCTCAGCGAGGACTTTTTTAGTCATGGTGTGCTCTCCGCAATGACAAGCCCCCTGGCTTTGTGTTGGTTATGGGTGCGTTTGTCTGCCTGCCTTAGCAGTGGAACTTCTCAGAGGTACACAGATAAAGACAGGGGTGGAGATAGAGGAGAGAGCCAGACACATCAGGTTCATCCATCTGTAACAGTAAGCAAGCAGTGTATCACACCAGCCCACATACACTATCAGCCTGCACCATGCTGAGAGATATACCTGAGGACTGTCATATTGTCCGCAAAGCAGATCAGCACCAGGACCCACAGATGGCTCATTTTGAGTAGACACAGCCTGATCTTTCATTGCCTTGTCAAAGAGATATGCTACACTACAGTTCCAGTTTAGTGCGCCACACATCCATTCGGTCATGTGGAGAGCTGAAAATATGCAAAGGATGGCTGATCATATGGCCTATAAATGTGTGGGGTGTAGAGAAAGATTTATTTTGTGACAGACACACATTTCTGTTGGCATTTCTTTCTCCAAGAACATTTGCTATTTTCAGACAGCAATTACCACGCAAAGCCGTTCCATTTATTTATTTCACCTGTGGTGACAGTAGGAAAACATTACAGTACTAATGGTGTTTACTGGCAGTTTAATGTATTTAATGTTTAATTTTAAACTGTCCAATCCAAGGGCTTTGGCTAGAGTGTTTCACACATATATTGCACAAATAGTCACAAATTGTCACCCTGTTTCCAACACCTCTCACAACATGCTATGCCCCGTTAAACCGTATGAATTGAGAATTAAAACCCAATTTCTAAAAAGAACTCTCTGTTTAATAAAAGACACAACCCCATAAAGTTGATTCTGTGCATCTGGACATTAGGTTTTTACTGGGAGAAATGTTTTGTCACTCTTCTTCAGTCTCAATGGGAGACCACATCCAGATGAACAGAATTAGCTTTCTGGGATTTCCTTACCTGAATGACTGAGCATGCATCAAGACAAATCTAATCGGAAACAGATCATCGTTATGAATTTGAGACCAGCAAGTTGCTTACTCTGAAGTAAGCAACTAGAAGATGAACTGAATTCCAAAAGTTTAGAGGTAAAGATAAAACATTCCTTCTGGATAAGCCAAATGTATTCTTTTTGGTACTGGTTTACAGTGAATAACAGCATGAAAAACGTAGGTAACCCAAGATATCTGAGCTTTGAACAGCTTTTGATAAGGACCTTAAATAAATCATTTGGAAAACCAGAACATATATAAAATATAGAACCACTATATTATTAGTGGTATTCATGGCAAAATTAATAGATGTTTGGTTGCAGACTATATAAAGATTTAGCTAAAACCACGTTAGATTTTTAGCAATAGACAGGTTAGTTTTCATTTATTTGGTTGGATGTGGTGTGCAGGTGTTTTTTGTACCTGGTGCTGATGATGTAATGGGCAGCATAGAGAGGTGAAAGGGAGCACAGACTCGCTGTCTGCTGGTAGCGTAAACCTGTTGAAAGGAAATTGCATTTTGGATTTTTCTAATGGAATGTATTGTGAAAATGTATCTAAGAACTTCAATGCTGCAAAATCAAAGTACCTAATCTGTTTACATTGACCTGCATATGTGTCTGTGGGATCTCAGCCAAAGATGATGCTGGAGACACCCACTGTAGCAGAAACTACTGCTACACAGGTGATTTAGGGTACGTAGGCATGTGTTTTAATTCCCATGTGTCTGTCTGTGGACATGTTTGGCCTGTAAGATAACATTACAACCATGCAAGATGCAGTCATGAATTTATTTTTTTAAGTGTAGTCTGTCAGTGCCAGCCGGCTCACTGTGGTAGTTTGTATACCAGAGCAGGTATCTCCATATCCCAGGTGGTAAATTTGGAAAGGAATGAACTGGTTCTTTTATAGCTTATTTTTCTCCATCTTACTGACTTCTCAAAGCACACATTTTACGTTCTTGCAAATATTCATACAACACTATATTCTATGCACTTAAGCCCTTTTTCCATTTTCCATTCACACCTACAGCCAATTTACAGCCATCGGTTAACCTAACAAGCTTGTCTTTGGATTCTGGGAGGTTGCAACCAAAATCTGTGAAGGTGAAGGGGCAGTGCTAACCAATGCTTTAAAAAAAAGAAAAAAGAAAAAAAAAAGCGTTCTTCTAGCCACATTCAAACCAGTGAAACCAGCAATCATTTGCCGTCAGACCTCAAAGGAATAACAGCTTCCTATGGCATATTTACATATTTGATAAAGCTGCGTTATAGCAGTAGTTACAAATACATGAAAAACTAAAAAGAAATATTTGAGATGCAGTATTTTTATGCAGTTTGAAGTTCCAAATTCTTTTTCTATACAACTGTAAGCCGATAATAAGCTGATAATAATAATAATAATGATAATAATAATAATAATAATAATAATAATTTATTCAACTCTTTCCCTATTTAGCTGTTGCAATAACCTGCAATAACCCTCTTACTTTGTTTCTTAGTATAGCTCGGTCTACATCAGTATAATAAAAAAGTGTAAAAGGTGGACTACATATGGAATTATTTACAGAGCAATATGCAGAAGCTTAAGTGATTTCATTTATAAAGTGAGTGCTGTTATACACCGGTGTTCTACACCAGTGGTGTATTTTTTTCAGATGATTAATTAGATGATTAGTGCCCTACGGCAGCAGTGTAATATAATACATTTAGAAGCACTTTTTTTGTCTCCTAACTGTATGAGATTTGCAGGAGCTTGTAAATCAAACAAAGTCATAATTTAATTGGTCAGAAAACTTGCCAGGTAATAATGCCATTACATTCAGACGTTTTTGTTACATGTGTAGTCTCATAAAGGCAGCTGAATAAACTTAAACAGTAAATAGTATCTTTTTCCGAACAGAGAGACAGTTCCAAGCAGAGTTCCACACAGAGTTCCACTTTCAGAAGCCACCCATTACTTGTAGAATGACTTCTTTGTGTAGCTACCTGGGCTCCAGGTTTATTTTTACCCTCCCTATGTCCCTCCTCATTCTTTAGCAGCTTCAGGAGATGGCGTTAGTTTGGCTTCATCTCTGACAAAAGATAAATGAGCTCTGGGTCTGTGGTGATCCACTATGGCTGCCAGGGGGTTCCAAAATAGCAAACTATTTTTCATATGGAGCGAAGTGATATGGAGTGCGATGCAGCAGGCGCTAACATTTACCATATCATAGTACGCGGGAATACATTTCATTCTTACTTTTTTCTTTCTTTTACTTTCAACTTTCTGTTTATACTGGAGGGGCGAGTGCTGTGGCAATTAAAATTGATCAGTTACATGTTGAGAGCAAGTTTGCATTGGTTATTTACAGAGTTTGTGGTTGAAGCTTATTGGAATAAAACATTAGTTTTAGGTCTAAATAAAAATGATTAAGTCTTTAGATATACATATACATATATATAAATATATAAAAGAATGAAAATGTCAGCCTTTCTTCTGTTCTCAGCATTCGTCTGATGTTCTCTTTCTCCTCTCTTGGAATAGTGTGTAGTAATTAAGGTGAATTTGCAGAACAGCACAGTTGCTTTGATACAATCTCAAAATTGGTCATTAATCACCCTCTCACCACCAGGCAGAAAAACAACAGTGATGTGTTTTCACAGAGAAAAAAAAAATGTCCTGTGTCAACAGGAGATTCACAAGCGCCTGCTACCAGCTGAAAGAAACTTTCCCATTTAAATGAGGAGCTACAGAGCTTCCGAGGCTCTTTGAAGAGATGTGCTTGGCACAAACAAGAGCGGCAGCCTCTCCTGTGTTTTTAACAGCCGAAACATCGCTGACACCTGATGGGTGATCAAACACAAGCCATCTCTAACTGAATCCTCATGGGGGCTCATCTTTGTACTTCCCTCTCCACACATAAATCTGCAGACCACGCTACTGGAACAGCCCTCCACTCAATATTTACTAATGGTTCGGTCACCTGACTGCACGCACTGTGTTTATAAAGGCAAACACATTTGTTGGTTTTGCAGCATTTGCACTCTGACTACAAGCCTGTCGGCGCGTTTGATGTAAAGCCACCCCCCCACGATGTATCAAGTCCCTATATAGATTTTCCCCCCAATATTGTGATGGGGTGGGTTGCTGGCTAACTCACCTCTGGGTAGAGACAAGTCTAGATGTCTCATGGGAAAAGAGAAGGTTTGTGGGATGAACTCTTAGTGGTGCTCATACAAAAGGTCAAAGTTATTTCTGCTAGTGAGACACAAGTTTTCCTTCCTCATCCATGTCTCAGTCCTTCTCCTTAATGATGCATCCTTGGAGTGGTGTATGCATACTCGTTAGAGCTTTATTAGCATGAACATTGCAAGAGCAGATGAATCAGATGAAGTCAGACTGGCCACACTGGAGATGTGCTCTGTAAGGGCCTTTGCTTGTCACTGAGGTGAGATGATTTATGATTTATTTTCCAATAACTCCCAGCCTGCTCAGTGCACTGGGCCCTCCTGTCAGCATTCACAAGCCATGACTATCCCCCATATCTTCCCTCCCACATCCACTGTACAAGCTTCTTCCTTTGTCTGTTGAGACAAATTGGGAAGGGGTTCTACAGTTATTAATACAGCTTATTTGTACACGTGCATGTCTGGTAATTGGAACAAGAGAGGGGATGGTGGCGAGATTAAAAAGCCATGAATGACAGAGCTCCAGCGGTGCTGGATTCAGTTGGAGGCTGGCAGACTGTACACACCTGGGCCTCCAGGCAGATGGTGAGGGTTGAGGGTTACGTAACACTAGCCTAAGCCATATGTCTCCTAACCACACAGAATCTTTAGGAAGCCCATAGTTCGCCTCTGAATGCAGTCCATGTGAGACCAGAGGGCAACTGTGTTCTCCTCCTTGATCCCAGACCAGGTGTTCAATACGCAGCTTCTCTATGTTTCTGTCGGGAACACTGGCAGCAATACAGCTAATACCTGGATTGTGGAATACATAAAGTGATTATGAGAAGAACAGATTGCTTGGTCTTATGTCCAGATCACTATTGCACAGTAAACACTGGACTAGTAAACAAGTTGATTACATAGAGGTCAAACTATAGAGTAACGCAGGTCTAACACTGTAATTGTTTGCAGATAAAACATATGTCCATGCAGATTTATCTAAGCAGTAGTTCTAGTCTGGGGCAACTGAAGTGAATGCAAGTGCCTTTTGAGTATTCAGTGTTATTTACAAAGCAAACAAAAAGGCTTAAGAGGTCTGGTTAAAAAAGAAGAACAAAAGAAAAAGAAACATTAAGCTATAGTTTGACTTCTCTGCATCTTATTTTCAACTAATTATCCACGGTAGATTTCCTCATTGTGATACAACTGCTTGACAATGCATGGCTTAAAATACAAACCCAGAGGCAGCATACTGTATCTCACACATGGACATTTTCAGAGTGACATTTGAGACATTTTGGGACTGTTAAAATTCAGAGATGAAGCATCCAGAAGAGATTAGAGAGCTAAATGGCAAACAATAGACGCTGCAGTGGGACAGGAGGATATGACTCTTCGTTGTGTTAATCACAGCGGAACAGCCCTGTCCTCTTCACCAAACGATGCCATGGTGATGTTAATGGCACTGCCAGCCATGACTAAGGGTGCGCTTCGAATGATTGATTGCCAGAATTATATCAAGGTGACTTTCAGTCAGTTCCATCAGGTTGTTTAGTGTGATCGATAATAACTGACGAATTATAACATAGATACGCCTGCCACACAATCTCATCAGGTTGCAGTCGTTATTTTGCTCTTTAATTTGAGTTCAGCACTCAGGAATATTTTATCCTTGTCTGTCAGTTGCAGCAGATTTACACCCAGCTAGTTTCCATTTATTTTACTGCTGTGTATTCAGTTTTCTTTCTTTTTTTTTTTTTTTTTTTTTTTTTAAAAATCTACACTAATATTCGGTTCACTAATGCAACAATATGTCATTAGTACTCCCAGTCTGATGTGTAAAGAGCAAAGCCGGAGCTGGTCACATCCACTCTTAATGTGGATGTATGAGGAGGTCATGCCAGCTGCAGAGGCGAGAGCAATGTCTCTGTCCACTTGGCCCACTGCCCCTGCGTGTGCACACAGCGCACTGTAGCCCACAGGCTACAACAACAACACACAAAGCGCGCCCTATGTGCTACATCACAAATGAAAGATCAAACATCAATGTTCACCATAGGCACTCAGTGCAGGCTGTTAATCACAGTGAATTTAATGTGTTCCAGTTGAGAGATCACCCAGAGAGTACTCCAGTTAAACTGTGGGTTTTCAGAGAAGAGTAAATGCCTCCACATAATAGTGTCGTACCACAGTAGAATTGAATCAAATGGCGTATGATGGGTTTCATTTATGTTCACTGACTCTCTCCTGCATTTTTTATAAAATCACAGAGTGTAAATTTCTGCTAATAAAAGTCCCAGCAGGCTCATACTGCAAAAGCCAGTCAATACAGAAATATTAGTGTGACTTTTAAATGCAAATACCCTATGTTTCTCATCGCCCTAAATCAAACTGGAGCATTTTGCCAAGATGCCCACAACACAGAGTTCAGATCTCAAATTTGGAAAGACAGGGCAAATCCCAGGACGTGGCAACAAATATCCCAATGGCAGTGACTCACCTCTTTGAGAGGCTTATGCAAACCCAGGGGGAAGGTGATGGATTTTTTCCCTTACCTACAGTGAGCGGAGCAGATGCTGGAGAAAGATTCTGGACGTCACGAGAAGTAAAATATGATTGCGGGAGTGTGTATATGTGTGTACATGAAACATTAGCTCACTGAGTTCTGGAGTTTCAATAACTTCTGAAATACTTAGAGGGTAAAAAAGCATGAGAGGAAGAGATTACACACCATCGTGGCACGAGGAGCTTCTCTCCAGGAAGGCCCAGATCTCTCTAGCTATATTTGTGGGTTTGAGGTTGTATTTACTGACAAAAGCAGCTGCGTACCAAATAAAATAAGACACAGTATATTATATTTAAAGCAGCAGCATACAATATTGCCAGTGAAGTATTGTATTTTAAACACATGACCAAATTTCTATGTGCATGCCCTTCGAGAAACACTTTTGTTCCTTGTTTGCATTGTATGTGGATTTTTTCAGGCTTTAGCAAATTTCCATATCAGATAATATTTTTTTTTCTTTTAATAATAATAAATGTTTAACAGGGATAATAATGAATTTAATTAGCTCTTGGTTTTCAGAATCAAACATTATATTCTACATGAGAAAATTGCCAATCTAATATATTGTAATGTCACGATTTACTCATTGTGAATTTATTACAAAAATGCACACAAGCTAAAAGAAGCTTGATTAACCTGCTCTTTCCTCTGCGCACTTTTTTGTAAAACACTTAACTTTTCTATTCATATCTAGCAATTTTTCAGCTATGTTAATGCAGGCATTGTTTATTTTGAAAAGGTCATTAGAGTTATGAAGAGAAGCGAGCTGTGTAAAAATGATTTGATTGAGGTAGTGGAGGTAGCTCTGGCACAGTGAGTTATGGACATCCAACAGAGAGGAGCCTCTTCATTAGTGGAATGATTAAAATTGATGGGAACCTATGGAGCTCCTGCTCCCCTGAACTCCCTGGAGCATAGCTCTCATTCTGCACTCATTTATTTGGGACTTTGCGTTGATCAATAAAAGGTGCCTGCTGCTCACTATGGGGTCTGGTTGGGGAAAAACCAAGAAAAAGAGAAGAGACTTGTTTTGTTGTTGAAGACAAACATTACTGTCAACAATTCAGGCTTTAGAAAACCTTGGGGAAAACAACAGCTTTGGCTGTTGTCTCTATGTAATTTTCTTTACAGGCTGTCTATTTTAGTCTTGGTGGATTTTAGACTCTTGTTTAGCAACCCACACTGTTTTCAAAAAATAGTTTCAAAAACTTTAAGTTTGGTCACACTTTATTCTAAAGAAACAGGTTTTAAAACCAGCAAGACAATGGTATGTTTGTCCAACGGCGACTTTGTTGTCACGATTGCACTGTAATGATATTATGGTCTGATTGTGCTCATCAAGGAAGTGGAAAATATTTTGATCTTTATTTATTTTACTGATAACAACTTAAAAATCACTGTCCTTTTTTTTAAACATTCCAAGTGTTTTTGCATTTATAGTTTTTTTTTAATCTATGATGAAGTGTTTGTCTATTGCAGAATTATCGTATTAAAGTGAACTGATGCTCTTTCCAGATTACAACAGTTTCATGCAGAAAATGTCATTTATTTAAGCATATTAATTCAAATTTGGGCAGCTTTTGTGGGAAGAGTAGTACCCATGAAAAAAAATCACTGAAAAGAACAGGAATTAATTTCTGTGTATTGGACCAGAGCCAGATAACGGGAAGAGATGCTGAACAGAGTCCAGACTCTCTTTGTCTGTGTCCAGCTCTGCTCATTAGAGTGGTGCTGTGCAGCTCATGGCCCATCGCTTCCCACTGTTGTGAGGGGCCTTGCCTAAACAAACAGAAATGATGTGCATCACATGTCAGATGATTGCAGAAAATATGAGTTTCTGCAGTAGTGGGGGGTTACAACACAATACACACAGTTAACGTTACTTTAAAAATGTCATGTGCAACAATAAACTAATTCTTAAATTACCCTGTTGCATGTTCAAAACTGATACTGTAATGCCATTATGATAGCACTTATTGGTTATGTCAGCACTTAAAGAATTTTAATTTTTTCCTCAGTTCAGTATAAAAATAATAACTGATGCTCACCAATTAAATGCAGTTAATCTCAGTCAGCACTAATGCTAACTGTATAAAATGGATTAAACAATTGTTAGACATGAACCTGACCTATACATGGCCCGTATTAAATAAGTTTTTCAGTCAGTGTGAATAAAAAAATTGGCCTTTTTTATTGTAACGATTCAGTTGTATGAATTATTCATTTGAATGACTAGTAAAAATGTGAATAAAGATTGTTAGGGATGTTAAAAATATATATATATGTAGTTTAAGTGTTAGAGCAAGAGTTATGAACAAAACTATAATGGGGTAATAATAATGATGATGATAATAATCTTACTAGAATGACCTTAGACTATGTGTCTATATATCTGTAGGTACCATATCTCCTTACTGATTGGGCCAATCTCAACAAACCTTTGCATGGACTTTGTTGCACATGGAACTATTATTAACAATTGTATTTTTTAAAAATCATTTATTATAAATTCCAGTTCTGTGGATTTTTCTCTTCGTCCCCTGGAAATGTGATGTAATTTTATGTTTTGTCTTTGCATTTGTTTCACATATCACGTTCATCATATGTCGCCCACGTAACTTACAGGTCACCAACATTTCATCCTATTCACCACTAAATAAAAAATAAAGAATTTTAAACAGCGCTGCAGGCCTGTTTTTTTTTTTTTTTTTGCCACTACTACTACTACTAATGATAATAATAATAATAAAAACTTTAGTTAGACAATATCTTTCAAAAGTTATAAAGTACTTTACATACAATGAAAAGACCACCTACCACTAATTAAATAGTACATATTACAACAAATATTATATTCCATAAAATAAAATAAAAATATCATCAGTAAATTGTACAGATATGGATCTGTAAATATGGTGTGATAAATAACTGATCTTAGCATAGAACTGATTGAACGATATTTGAGATAATCTATTTCATAGCTTTGATCAATAATAATAATACATATTTACAGGTTACTTTTAATGACATTGGTAATTATACATAGTCTATATGTCTATTGACTTGTTATTGCCAATGTTACTTGCAAAGTATGGATGGAATCTCAGATTTCCCTCACACTAATGCAAAAAATATGCTTGAAACATAAACAATATAAAAGTTTTGGTACAGTGGTGTAGCATTACGATACTGATCACTGTAAGGCATGTTACAGTATGCCATCGATAGCTCGGGCAGTAGCATGGAGGACTATAGTGGTAGCAGTTGAAATTCATTAGTTGCTGATTCAAATCTGACTCGAAGGAAGAGGCAATTTTGGGCAGGATGATTAGAGAAGAGCACTGTACCCTTATAATGATTTTGATGGTTTTTTCCTTATGATAGCTGGGGTCAGCTCTTGCACCCAAAACAATTTAACAACAACAAAATTTGCTTAAATATGTAGTCATACTTATTTTTTCTTATATAGACAAATTATACACAATACAATGTATAAAAGGTAATTTTACGTAAGGCATTCTGTACTACTATCAGATTATCAAATGTGAGCACACATGGGTCCATATAAAGTAATCAATAAGTCATTAGCATGCATGTATGTAGTGCATCATTTCATGCCCTAGTTTATCACTGGATTATTTAAAATTCTTCCAGTTCCAGCTTTTTCTTGTAGAAAGTGATATGAGATAGTTTTTCTAGAAGAGCTTCATATATTTGTATCTTTTTTTAAATAAAGATGTTATGAAGCTACACATCAAATATTAAATGTTACAAATAATACATTTTCTTTTCTTTTTTTTGATACATATGTTTGTTTGAAATTTGATGCCAGCAACACCGTTCTAAAAAAAAGTTAGGACAGGGGCTTGTTTTCCACAGGGTTGCATCATCTCTTCTTTCAGCAACACTCAGTAACCGTTTGGGAACTGAGGTGACCCACTGCTGTTTTGACAGTGACTTCTTCTTAGCTTGACACAGGATCGTTAATGTCATTTTGTCACATCATAATACATCAATTGTTTTCATTACATCACAGACACGGGGCGTGTCCATACGTCACTTAAAAGATTAACCGAGTGAATCAGAATGCGTTGGTCCTGGTTACACCCATCCGGCTGGATGATTTCCCTAATCCTCTGAGGTCTAAGTCGTCATAGGTATTAACCCTAAACCTAAACCTACACTAAATCAATATTTTTGGAAAAAATATGACCCCGTTTTGATGTGTATCAGGTATAACAAATATGTTTGTTTCCTGATGACCAAAACTTGAGAGAACAATTTTATAAAAAGAGAAATGACATATTCTACAGTTAGAGTTCGGGTAAAGTTTGGGGTCATCACCAATAGTAACAAATGACTGATGATTTGAGAGTTAAATTAGGATAAGCTGGATTTAATAATGACAGATAACTGCATATTAATTTCTAATAGAAAACTAATAAAAACCATGGTAAATGTAAGGGTGTAAGGCTTTTACCCCAGCAGAGCAAGAAGGTGATTTGTACTAAATATAATACCTGAAATCAGCATTGGATGCCGAAGGAGGACTGGCATAAAGTGACTACTTTGAAAAAGAAAGTAATCTTTGTATTTTTGAAATAAATTATTTTAAAGTGCTTTTTTGTCGAATACACCCCGAAAAAAGGTAAAAGAAACAAAGCATAACACAACAAGTCTGAAGTATAGCCCAATATATCATAAAAACTAGACATACGCCAAAATAAAGCACAGAATAAAACTGAAAAAGACAAATACTGGAAGCAGTAAAAGAAACAGGAGAGGGAAATTAAAAACATCAAGTAATGAGTGCTGAAAAATATTTCATTCATAACTGTTTAGGGGCAGTGACATGTGTCTTCATGTATGTGATGATTAATGATAATAAGTCACATGTTGTTAATTCCCTCCTGACTAATGTGGTAGCTTACCAAGAGTAATGAGTCAGGGTATGCCAGAAGATCATGTTGGGAAATACTGTTTCCAACATGATCAACATGGAAATGAGGTTTAATCATTTGAACATGAGTGTTGGCATAATTGCAAATTTTCAATTTGTACACATTTTCAAATCTCGTTGCAAGTGATGAAATATTTACTGCTCAAAATCGTGTGATTCCTTAATTGTACAATACACTTTAACAGAATTAAAATGACTTGTTTTCACTTGAACTCTGTGATTTCACTGTGTGGACATTTCACCCCCCTCCAGTCCCATGGATCTAGAGAGAGGCAGGCTTTGAGGAAAGTCTTTTTGTGTTAAAGCCTTTGAATATCTATTCTTTATGATCTCTATTCCCTCTGCTGAAGTTCAGAGTGTGCGTGAACAGAGGAAGGGGAAGGGTGGAATCATAACACTGATGATGAGATGACACCGAACATACTTTGGAGAGCATTTTTGATTCTTTACACATTTTCCTAAACTCAGACAAATATATCCAGAAGCTATCACTGTATTCCATAAGCTGGTTCGATGAATAATGGTTGTTATGACAGGGAGCAGTGTCAATCAGACATGATAGCTTGAAGAAGTAAAATAAACATGAAACAAGGCAAATAAAAAGAGAGTTATATAAAGCTCTCCTTGATGTTCAGCATCGTACCTCTTTACCCCTAGTGTGTCTGTTCTATAATGGCACAAAGTAGGGATGGGTTGTCGCTGTGTTTTTCATCTCACTGCCTTTTGTTAGTATGTTGAGAGAGGCAAAGAGAGAGGGAGAGTGAGGAAGGAAGAAGAAGAAGAGGAGGTTGCTGGGGATTGGACCCAGTCCCTGCACACCCAATTAAAGGAATCTTCTGCTCAAAGACACAGTCTGGCAACATGTGTTCTGACATTTGTCTTCCTGAGTGTTGTGATTTACGGTACCATGGAGCTAAAGGCTAAATTAGCAGCCGCCCAACATCAGAGACCCCACAGTAATATTGGATGGGTGAGGATTGTCAGATAGGATCAAGCATGCAGTGTGCTGTTGTCTTGTTTTCATCGTCGCGTGCAATAGAACGGGTTGGCGACCCTGGTGCTTTGTTGATAGATGAGTCAAAACAATGCTTGCTGTAATTTAGGATTTGCAAATTCAATTCATTAGCATTTTACTGAAACAGCATGTTAATCAACATCGGGGATAAAGCATAACATTTAGGACTTATTAGAAATGCCCATGCAAATAGACTCCAGTACAACAACTGTGCCATAAATTCCGCTTTTATGACGCTTACAGACTTCCAGTTCAACTGAGATTCTCTAAAAGCAGATAATTCTGCTTCCTGTGCCTTACTGAGGTTATAATGGAAGGTGATGCCATATCTGAATTATCTTATGTGTTCCTAATATTTTGTCCACCCAGTTAAGATTCTTTCAGGAAGGTTGCACATATGTTGACAGTGTATATCACATATAGAATGTTATACTTTTGCATTATTGATGTATAAACTTTATAATTTGTCAAAAACTGGGAATTACTTAGAGACAATACAAATGAGAACAGCATCCAATATTATAGCGTTACCATTGTTTGTGTATATAATGAGGTGAGTGGAAAGTAAGCATGGTCTACCACTGTTTAATAGTAGGTAACCTTACTTTTTTGGCTACTGCTTGTGAACTCTACATTTATGAGTACAATATAAAGTATTCCATCCAGAGTGTGGGGTTGTTTTCGTTCCTCTGAACCTTTAAAGCACAATCTCTAATCGAGATCCTCCTTCCCCAGACACAGCTTTGATCTCTTCCTGTGGGACCTGTTTGTGCCACTAAGGATTCTCTGATAAGCCTTACAACCAGGCAGCAATTACACTACTAATTACACAAGTATAAAACCCTGACCTTGCACTTAATATACCTGCCTCTGTGCTGTGTCGCTGAATTCCACTTCTACCGACAACTTGCACGCAAACAAAAATAGAAACAGACTGTAAGCACAAATGAAAAACACCGAAGAGTCTTTATGCACAGACGGCATAGCTGCTGCCGAGTTGTGGGGTGTGCCTTCCCAGCAGCCGGTGTAGGGGTGTGATCTCACAAGGTGAGCGGATGCTGGAGGAGAAAGCTGCCTTGCGGTCAGTAGGGAGGCAGCGGGCCTCAGGGAAAAGCTCTTAACTTCTGTCAGGCACAAATAACCACGCCATTTTTCACCCTGTGATTTTTAACTGAGAAAATGATTCCAGTCCCCAGTCATATGAACTCTATGCACATGCCATGAGTCAATTCTAGCTCTGATAGAAAGGAGTTCATCTAACCTGCCAATCTTTATTTCTCGTGCAGTTCAGTGTTTTAGGGTACTTGGCATAATACACCCATCTAGACAGCATGAATGCATTATCGTGTAACTGACTGGGCATGAAAAAGTGCAGTGTGACACGTCTGACTGTCTTGATTTTATGCCTTTGTGACCAAGAAGCATGCTGTAAGACTGTTTATGAAAAATAAATATCAAATGTCACATGTACAAATCATATCAAGAATTATAGGAAATCTCAATGTCACTGAAGTCTTAATGTGGAGAAAAGCAGGGCCTGGGTAGTGAATTACATTTTATTGTCAACCCTGAAAAAAATAGAAGAAATGGTAGATGGAAGTTCAGAATTAAAGCGGTTATTCGTAGGTGGAAAGTTTTCCCTTTACAAAGAACGCGTTAGAAACCTTAAGCTGAGTGTGGATACCGTGATGTGATTTACTGTGGTCAACATGCTGCTAGGTGGTGCTAGTGGCGCTGCTTCTGAGGGAGAGATTACACTCCGAGGAAGCAACACTGTTAGATTCACCTGCATTTGCCAAAACCCTAAAAGTGTGAAGCCATCTCGGACTGAGCTATATCGCCTTTCGGATTTTATATTCCAAGTGTGCACTATGTGTATGTACTGTAGAAAATACTGTACTTCCTGTGTTTGCTGAAATAACAGCAATGACTTTTTATCTGCCTCCCAGGCTTGCACTTATGAGGCACTGATTCTTAAAGTGAGAATATATGAGAGCGGGTGCCCCCGTACTCGAGTATATTGCCACACATCAGATCATTTAACACTTTGAACTGTCAGAAATGTGTCACTCAGTCTCTCTCTTGATACCTTCATCTGTCAGACTGAAATCATAAATACAATCATTTCCCCAATGTTGGCTCTTTATTCTGTCAACCGTTTCAAAATGTGACTGTGCCTCTTCATTTCCGACACATGAATAAGTGAGAGGCCATTAATATGTCTCTTTCATTACACTCTGGCACTGCACTGCATGAGCATGCACAGAACTGCGTGTTCACTGGGCTCTGGTTCTGATGTCCGATTTGTAAGGCAACAAAGAAATGTCACCATGTCTGGATGGGGAGAAGTGTCTTTCCGAGAATTCATATTTTGTTCCTGTTTAAATAAACGAGTGCAAGAAAAGGAGTCGCTTTCGCATAGTAAACTAAATGTGTTCTGGTTTAAATCATGAGAAATTTTCTACATGTCTTTTAGTGAATTACTATCTTGGAAACATACACTAAATTATCTTTTTCTGGAGAAAAAATGAATAAATTGTGATCAATTCATAGACTAACATGTCACCTTCAACCTTAGTGTTAAACAAACTTTACAGCGTTGTGAAGAGCTTGTTTGTGCTCAGATTTTGTTTCCCATTTTTTCTCCTTTTCTTCGCACCTTTTTGTCTACAGATCACCCTGTGGTTTGACAAACACATTTTTTCTTCCTTTCTATCGCCACTCCCAAGACAAGATTAGAGGGGAAACTCATCAGTCTCCTTGGCTGTTGTCTGATAAACTTTTTATTTGAAGGGTGTCCTGTCTCATGTCTCTGGTGTCTTCCTCCAGTGCACTCCTGATTTGAAATATAGCCTTACATAATGAGGGAGAAAAATAGAGCGGTGTTGCACCCCTGAGCCAATGTCAGCTTAATCAATCATCTGATCACGGCAGGCATGCTTACTCTACTCGCTTCACATCCGCCACATCCTTCCCCCTGTTCAACGATGTGACAGCAGCATAATTCATTTTAACTCAAAAATTAAAGCAGCAACATCAAGCTTGTCCTTGCATCTGTTTGGTCTAAACACACGGCGGTGCTGGTCTTGGTGTGCGCTTTTGCTGCTTTTGTTTGTGTAGCAAAGTCGATGCTTTCCTTTGCACGCGTGCTTATCGGAGGAGTGTTTGCATGTACTTGTGTACAGTGTGCAGTTTACCGGGGTTGCCTTTGCGTGCACATGCCAGGATGTATTTCGCAGATGTGATATTTGTACGTTTTTCAGATGTAACATTTTGAGTGTGTTTACGTCTCAAGCTCAAATTTCTTTGCTACAGCGCTGAGCATTCAACAGGCGTGGAATGCGAGTGCGGGGTTCACGCGGTCAAATTGCACCAGGTCAGAAGGTCGGGGAAATTTGGAGAAGCTAAAGCTGAGCAGAAGGAATGGAACTTGGCCTCTTCGCTTGGCAGTGAGAGATTCCTTCTGGCTTTCTGTCAAAAAGTCGGCATTCAACAAAGCATAACTCCAAAAGTTATATCACGCTCTTGTTGCTGAGTTACGTGCAGGAGTGTTGTAATGAAAACATGAAAACTGACTCTTTTTGACAAAGTACCCCATGTTATTAGTCCAGACTTAAAATGCTGCATATTTTAGTATGTCTCGTAGCATTAATCTGTAGTTTTGCATGGATTAAACACCTTTCTTTATTATGTGTTCTAAAATTGGATACATCTTAATTACAAATTAGAAACAGCATAAATCATATTTACATATGTGGATTCTTTCATGGTTTTCTTCCCCAAGGCTACGTTTGTCACTATTCACCTTCACGTTAATAAAGTTTTTGCGATACTCTCAAAAGCTACACTTAATGCTACATTTTCCCTAAGTCACTACAGCCAAATGGCAAATCTGACATCATGACAGAAGGAAGTCACATTTGGCCTGTTGAAGCTAAATAAAGAACTCAACAGAGACACATCATAGCCTTTTTTATTGCCCTGCATCATATTATCAGCGTCACCACCTTTATTGTATTAATAGAATAATAATACATAAGAAACAAGCAGCTCTGCCAGCTTTCCTTTACCATAAACCACAGTGCACTGTAATCAAAAATCAATGAGAGCCACATCATGCTTCATTTAAGCTATTTAGAGAAAATGTTAACCGCAAGAGTATAAATTAGAATAAAACTACACTACTACAAAGCAACAGCTACATACTGTGTGGTGTGAGAAGCCTAGTTAACCAGTATGCACTGAAGCTCATCTGTATGAAGGCAATTGTTCAGGATACTACAAATATATGTATTACAGAAATATGTGTAATGTCGTTGGGTATTTGGCAACAAGCAGCCTAACTCTGCTGAGACAGCGAGACCATGTCAAAGTCCACGTGCGCCGCTTTTAAGGGGCGGAGTTCAGTCTCGCAGCTTGCCCGCTGATCACATGCAGGAAGCATGGAGTTTGTAATTTGTGCGCAAAAAATAAGCGGGATATGGACGCCGGTCGACTGAGTGGCGTTTGATGGCAGCCATGCACGGCGCTGCATCTTCACGCACATTCTGTCAATCCGCTCTTTTATCACGCACGGCAAAGACACGCAGCTTATTCTGCCAGTGACGGGAAGAGCGCCAGCAGTAGTCATAGTAGGCGAAGCACGCTCCTCCCACAGGATGGTGGAGATGATGATGATGATGATTATGTTAATTGTGATGATGTTGATGAAAATAATGAAGAGTGTTCTGATTATCCCCGCTTGAATGCTTGGACGTTAAAGTTGAATACTTGGCTGAGAGCAGCCGGCAGACTCCTATATGCTATGGCTGGCAATCCCAGTGAAGGAATTTGAAGTGAATATTCCCTGCACCCCTACATCTTTTGGCTGACGTTAGAGAGAAGAGAGATGGGTAATATGGCGATAATTATAAAAGTGGCCATATTTAATACGGATTTTTGAAATTAAAGCAAAAATAAAATAACAACCCTAAGTGTTTTCTTTAAATTATATTGATTATTTTTAGATCGACAGCCTAAAATAAATAGATTATGTAGCTATAGGCGCAGTTGCGTGCACAAGGATGCATTTTCTGGCCACACTGTGCAGTTTTGCAGTTTATAATTCATAGTATGCTATCCCGGTTTTCTAATTTTGCATATAAGCAAATGCAGAGATGTAAAAAATCTTTGGAACTGGTTAGACAGTAATAGAAAATCGATATTACCATGCAAAACTGCGCGGGGTCGATCAGCGTGGATTACTTTCAGGCCTACATCTATTCTTCGACTATTGACAACCTCTCCCTTTCCAGTTTGCATGACTGGAGCTCTCACTAGCGCTGCTAGTGGACAATCAAACCTACACACCCACCTCCAGACACACTCGCATTTCTCATTTCTTACTTCTAAATTAGATAGCGAGACGTGGTGTCGGAGCTCACAGATCGCCTAGAATTAGTTTGAAGTACCAGCGGTAGTTAAACAATAAATCTGAAATTCAACATGGAGTCCCCTCCAGATCCAGCGAGCGACCCGGGCAACAGCGCCTCGGAGCCGGCTACCCCGGTCAGGGAAACCCCGGTAAACCTGGAGACGCTCCGGAAAGCAGACCATCCAGCCCCGGTTCGAAGGCAGACCTGTTCAAGCACCAACAGAGGTAAGCGAACCGATTCCCCCCTTTTCACTTGATGAGAAATACGGAGCGATCGGGGACATTTTCATCAAACTTCAAAAATGAATTAAATCGCGTCCCCCTTGAATAACTGCACACTGTCTAAAAATCACCCAACCACAGGTACACAGCTTTTTATTTTTTTTATTTAGTACCACAGCGGCGATTACCCGCTTGGTCGTAACGAGTGCTTCGGTGTGGGATCCTGGTGTTTAGGCTCTGCTGACAGCTCAAATCATAGGGGGTGATACGGTCACAGATGTCACATTTACTCTGACTGCAAGATTAATCAATTATCCAGGAACCCGGAGTTGACCAACGGGACCTTCTCCTCGTGCCAAAACGGGCTAACGTGCTCGCTCTAACGCGATATTGTCACAGAGTCGAAAGTGAACTTTGGGAAACTGTGGGTTAGTTTATCGATTAGTGCTATTCGCCTTCGCACAGACGTGTCCTCCACAGTGCCTTATACAACACACTGTACCGTCTGGATGGATTTCCCCCCCTTTTTTACATTTCCAGCTAACAGATTTGCGCTATTCCTGTGTGGAAAAAGACGCCCCAGCAGCTGGAATTTGTTTAATGCCAGCAAACACTGTTGCAAGCATTGGAGGCTTCTGCACGCCTTTTGCGATTAACCCCCCTCCCTTCAATATGAACAGACAATGAAAGCCAAACGAGCCCTACATTGCAATTAGCCCGTCAAAACGTCTGCATTGCTGCATGAGGACTGTTTCTTTTTTACACGATTTATCCATCACGTCCCGTCCATGTTGTACAGTACAAGACAGTATTTAACCACACCCCCTCTCGGCTGTATCCAGCACAGGCTAACCGGGCTCACCCAAGTTCAAAGAAATAGTGCTTTCTCTGCTGATTCCTGACAAGCAGAGTTGGTGTGGATACATGGCAGCGAAGCGACCGGTGTAGATGTGACATTCATTCATTGAACGATGTTTTTTTTTTCTTTTTTCTTTTTTGTGAGCGCACTCTTCCTGTGCGCAAGGGTATATTTAGAGTGTGATATGGTGAATGTGGAATGTAAGCTGGTTATGTAACAGGTTTAGCCATAAACAGAGGCGCGCAACTGAGAGCAGAAATCATCATCTTAGATCTTTTCACTTTATAAAGTGGTTACCCCCCCCTTACTCCTCGTTATCACCGCGCTTGTTTTATATAGAAAAAAACAGCCCAGTTCAGCGACTATTTATATGTATTTACCGCTCAAGCGAAACTGTGTGACTTTGTGGGCTGGCACAGCCTGCGCGCTTATGTAATAGCGGGGCAAAGACAGGTAGTTGGGAGGCTTCGTGGATTGATTTCTTTTTTCACAAGTCTGACTTTGAGACACTCCTAACCTGCTGACCCATATTCACCCCACCCTTTTATGCACAGGATTAAAGTGCGTCTGGGAAAGAGAAAGACAGGAAAAAGAACGCCTTTGGTCTGTTATGTAATGCTGAATGGGTGAAAAAAATGTCTTCGCTGGGGCAATCTCTGCACTTTGAAAGGAGGTTCTCTGCACGGAAACTTTATTTTGGCCTTTATACAAAGAAAACAGATTATCGTTGGATATTATTTAGCATAGGAGGGCTTAAAGAAAACTTTTGAGAACTTTTCAAAAACTTATTGCAAGTAAATATTTGTCTGACATCGCTTATGGTTAAATTTCTGGAATTATTTTCTCAAGTTTAACAGTGTAGTTCAAATCCTGTTGTGTATTTTAGCCTTTCATACAGGTGGAAAAAGCGTAATTCATGTTTTAGCCTCATTAAGTTGTCATGTGCAGTGCTGATTTAGCATTAGAAACTTTAACTCCACTCTGTTACGGTCAGTCGTCTAACCTTTAGAACATTAATAAATATTACAGTGAGATTACAAAGTATTGTAATGCTACAAAGGAAGGCCACTGGTTGTTTTAAAAGACCCCTGAACTGAGGTCACGATGGAGATGTCTTATAAATGTAATAATCTAGAAATATTTACAGCATTCATCATGCAGGAGAGCAGAAGAAAAGCTTGCTTTCATAAAGATATTATGCCATAATTGCTTTATTCAATTGAAAGTACACATGTTCTATTAAGGAGAAGCCGCAGCCGGGTTATTGCGTAGGCAGAGTTGATTGTAGGGTTGCTTAAAAAAATAAAACAATAAAAAAGGAGGAAAAAAAAAGAAACAGTAAAAAATATTTATAGTTCACAGCAGTGTTACAGACTCCTGAAACATTTTTTAGGATTACGCTTCCACGCTCAGACTCTGGCTTTTTAGGCCAGCCACAGAAACCAACATCTGAAAGGCGGCAGACACTCGCTTAAGCACAGTTTCCCTCTTTACACCAGCTGTATTAGACTTTCTGAGGATGCACATTTCTTATCCTGCATGCAGAGCGTTTACTGTTTTAACCCTGAGTGCTAATACCTTATAAGTAGAAACGGCTTACTTCAGCAGAAGCTCTGCTGTAAGACTTGAGTGGGTCAGAGAACAGGCCTTGAAGGGCTTTTGGTATATCATTACTGGAAAGAAGAAAGGGTGTTATTTTCATATTGCAAGATCTCTCCGTTCACAAATTTGGAAACAATCAATATTAATGGCTTAGTTATGTAAGGTGATGGTCTCTGCAGAGGTTTGAAATCTCACAGTTGCACAGGGAAGCACCGAAGCCGCGCGTGTGATGAGAGACCTGGTGTTTGCATCCGCATTTAACATTAGTTTGTTTGACTGCTGAAAATGTGTGTGCTTCCTAGAAGTGTGGAATTAGACTCCACCTAATGATGCTGATTGATATGCTTGTCTTCTTGTACTGCGCTATCATTGTCATGTATGCAGACTGTGAGTCATCTGAAAATCATTTTCCTTCGTTAGGGAGTAAGAGGTTACTCATAAAGTACAAATAACATTATGTTGGTTTAGAAAAGCGTAATCTGTCACTAGGTGAAGTGTGATGTGGTTCCCTGTGGTGGAGAATATTACAGAGCCTCCTGCTTATTAGTTTGCCTCCGTCTCATATCTCGATTAATTCTGATATGATTTTTTTTTTTAGCCTGAATAACAGCTTTCTTCCTATTGTGTCACTACATCTAGTGTTATTGTAGTTTTTCCCACCACACATTTTTGTTTCCATAAAATAAAAAAGTAACCTGCTCTTCAGGTTTCAGTGTAGAGAAGTCTTAACATACAGTGCAGTATATTGCGTGATCCAGTCTAATGGAGGAGAGTTTAAACATTGTCACTCATCTCTTAATGAACACATAGCCACAATTTACTCAGAGGTTTTAGGTTTTCAGCTAGACAGCCAGCATTTATTTAGTCGTTGCTGAAAGAGGACGGATGAGGTACAGCGGCATAGAGTTTTAACTTTTTGCACTAAATCTCAGAAAGCTGGCAGTTGGCTGAGGTTAGTGCGCCTCTCGAATGGACAGCGGCATTACTGTGGCCGTGGCATTCTCAGATTCAGTGAATGAGGGCACTCTGCCTGCTGGAGAGCATGAAGGTACAGGTATAGGCTTATAACTGAGACTTCAGCTTGGACAGATCCAGGAGTGGAACTCCATTATGTGTCCTTTTTTTCTGGCTGGCTGACTATAACATAATATCAAATCTCAGTCCTCTTGCGTTTTCAATCCTGAAATGTGGGTGAGGTAATGATATCATGAACTGTTTTATTGCTACCCATCAGACACTTAACATCGTTAAATGTTAACAGTCAGCCTATTTCTTCAGTCTTTCTTCAACCATACACCGAGCTGTTGCATAGATGGTGACAACTGTTTCTCGTTTCGTCTTTGGCACTAGAGCTGTTGGGAAAAAAAAAACGATCTTCTGTTCTTATGAGCTCCAAAGGTCAAACATTATTTCAGTTGCATCATGCTTATCTAGGCAGTGTACCTGTGAATGTTAGCATAATGTTAGAGTTAGTAGTTGATGAGCATTGATTGAAATATTGCCAGGCAAGATGTGAAGCTCTTTTTTTTCTTGCTGTCATTTCAAAATATGAAATTAGCAGCACAGTGGCTCAGTGGTTACTACTTTTACTTCACAGCAGTGATGTGTGTGGTGACTTTCACAGAAAGGCAAGTATAGATGATGACAGGAAGAAACATGCTTAACAAGACACATTAGATGAGATTAAATCACATCTTTTTATGATTTTGTACGGCCTGTCTTTTATTCTTTTATGTAAACTGACAACCTCCTGCAGCTTTCTGTACTCTGCACGGACACGTCTTAACCTTTCTGCAGTTGCTTCTGGATGAAGAATTATTTTAAAAATGTACTTTAGTATTTACCATTGAAATATTTAGCATTAGCTGACAATTACAAGTACTGGAGGAATTGTTTAGTAAAATTATACGGCACTATGAAAATACCCAACTCCTTGTCTAAGGAGCTTGGTGGAGAGTCCCTAAATCTGGGACTCTCAACCATTTGACCCTAGAACTGAAGAAGCTTCTCGGATGAGAGGTGAAACGTCTTCAAACAACTTAAAGAAGTCCAGACGCTGTTCTTTCCAAGCTCCTTAGACTACGATGATCTGGATGACTGAGAACCTTCACAGACATACCCAACTCCTCGTAAATCGTGAATTATTGGAGCATTTAACTTAAAGTATTAAAACAAATAGCAATTATACTGCATAACAATATTTTCTTGCAGTGTTATATGATATATCAGTATATCAGTATTACTGCTGCATGTTTGAGCTTGAGCTTTAAATATTTTATATTCTGTCTAATCTCCTGTAATTTATCATATTCTGTAAAATTGTGTTTATAGTCACTGTCCTGTGAGGATGCCATTTATTTAAAGAAAACAAAAAGCAAATTTAATGAGCTCATTGGGATTAAAAATGTCAATAAAAAATGAAGTTGATATTTTTAGCAAAACACTGGGGTTAAATTTAGTACGTTCAATCAACCAAGTGAATTCTCATAGATGATAATCTGAAAGTGCTGGGTGAGCCTGCACCTGTGCAACTTGTCTGCTTTATTAAACCAGACATGGCAGGATTTGACGTCCCCTCTCCATCATTGATGCTTTCTTTGCTGTTGTGCTGAAGGAATTATTAAAAACTTTTTCACACTATACTCTAACTCCGCTACATCACACAGGTTGGCCAAGGTGATTAGCTAGAGAAAACCTTGTTGTTGAGATGATAAATCATGGAGTGCTTGTTTATGTACTAATGTTAGCTCTGTCTCCACATAACATGTAGTTTGTAACTGATCTCAGAGTAGTAAAAGCAGAGTCAGCTTTTCTAGCATACCTGTGAGTTTCCCACCAAAGACCAGCGGTTTATCCACAATGTGGACATGCAAAGTACCAGAAAAACTGATTGTCTTGCAGCTTGCCAACTAAGCTTTGTGAAAGGGCATTTCCATCATAATGCTGGCCCCGTATAGATTCCAGTAGAGTCAAGCAGAATAAAGCCTGCTTCCAGAGACAATATCCAACTGTGGCCGCAAGATGGTAGGAAATTAGAGGATGGATGCAAACAAGTGAGCAGTTTTATGACATAATACTGTGAAATGCAAGGAGACAGATCGCTTTCACACTGGTATATTTTAGTTGGTGTTAGTTCACTGGACAAGCTCTGCTTACCTTGCTTGCCCCGATGAAGCAACACTGCTTCACAGCAAACAAAATTTTCCTCCAGCCCCTGTGTTTGATGAATTCATTCTTTCACAGGGACGGTCAGCCTAACATAGAGCTGGTTTAAGTTACCTCCAACTAAATGTGATACCTAAAAAGCACATACGTTCAAAAGCAAATCGAGTCATAATACTGTGTGTTTGGACAATGTATGTTTAAACATTTCCACAACTTGACAATAGCCTACTTTTGTTAGTAGTACAATCCCCAAATGGTACTCATAGGTGTGGTTAGTTTTATGGGTCATCAACAAAAGTTTGGTTTCTGAACACAGGCACAGTCAGTTCATTTCAATATCAAGCACAAAAACACCATGCGTTTTTTTTCTGCATTAAATATCAACACAATTCGCAGTAAACTGCATGTCACAAACAGTTAATCAGTTTGCACAGGTGATTTAAATATTCTCCTCTCTATATTTTGTGCCTTCAGAAGGGAAATCCCAGTAATACACATCAAATCAAACCAAACTTTATTGTCAGTTTGCTTTGCATACAGCTGTAGTGTATGCAAAATGAAAGGACTTTTCTGCAGGGTCAACACAAGCATATGCAACATATGCAATCTTATCACCGTGTTCTCTTTGTATATACAGACAGTACTTTTTTTAATGCCAAAACACAGTTTACACTGGCACAAGCGGTTAGAAAACCAGAGCAATTTGGATTAATCCTGACATAAATATTTTATTATTTGCACATTATGGTTATTGTCAACATCAGTGTGTAAAGCTAGACCCCAACTTTAATGCATACAACAGATGTAAGGTACTGTACAAGAGGGACAGCAATATATCGTCTCAGTGTTGAAGAAGGACAAGCACTCTTTCGTGCAGACAAGGAAGAGCTGGTATAAAAAAGCATCATACAGAACAGAGGGAAGCTGTAAACAAATACTGTGAGGTAAAAAAAAAATGCTGCTCCAAGTGGAAGCATGACTGATTTTCTTTTAACATCTTGTGCAATTCCAGGAAAAAAGTGAAACACAGACACAGCTGTTCATGATATGGTGTTTGGTAACACCACTCCATTTGCTAAACTATTGGATTTGGCAGGGACCTTTGATTTCTTTATGTAACAAGACATGTGAAACAGCTCTAGAGTTTAATTCTATTTCAGCAAATACTCTATGGGGTCTGACCTGTAAATATGACATAAAAAAGTCTCTCAAGTCTCAGAGATGCATAGTTACAGATACATTAAAGGCAGTAGGCAGTTTAATTAAAATTAAATTAAACTTGTGAAAAGACTGTAGACTTTGGTTAAAGAAATTTGCTTGCTTTTCATTGTTTAGTTCTGTTTGTCACAAATGAAAATCCAAGATTCTCTGTTCATTTAAGACTTTTTTTGAATTTTATGCAAAACACATATTAAGTCATTGTTAAATGAACTGAAGCATGCACCATAGTATTTGCCATTTGCAAAATAGCAGATTTTTGCTTGACCTGTGCATTTCACTCACAATTGTCCATATAAACTAGAGTGCATTTAGCTTGAAAATGCATTTATGTCAACTGTTGACATAAATGCATTTCGTATGTATATTTAATTTGCATTTTTTTGCATAATTTAAGTTAGAACTTATATTTATTTTAGGCTTACACTATAGGTAATTCAATGCCAGCCTTTAACAGGCAATATTAATTAAAATAAGTTTAAAAACTTAACCTAGACCATCTATGAAAGTTTTATTCTTGTGGGACAGCTTATTTTTGAGTTTGAATCACTAGTGACTTAACTGGGGCTGGCGAGGAAATTTCAACTGGTGACAGACACCAGATTTGATGTGAAATCTCCAGTGGTGAATGATAGCTCAGATCTATGGCCCATTTACTGAAGTTTGTATCTTAGATAGAAAATTTTGAATAGTTATGACCGGAAATACTCCAGATGCATTATTGGAGGGTGTTAAAGGAGTCTAATTTTAATGTGGTACACTGTGACCTAAGTACTTGTGCTGCTTGGCTCCATGCCTCTCTGTGGCTCTGTGATATGAAAAGGGCCCCTTAGAAGAGGACTAGAGGGAAAGATGTGGTGAGAGGGGTCTAAAAACTCACTCTGGGGGGATTCTTATGTCACATCTATGGCCAAGGCTTTCACATCTGTCATCATTGTGGATGGTGAAAAGCTCCCAAGCAGGTAGGTAAGCCCCTTGCATGTAAAATTTTTAAACTCAGAAACTTTGACCGTATTATCTTTCAAACCATCATTCCTTTGCCTTCTGAACAAAACTCCTGCAAAACACCTGCCAGACTGCACCATGTCCTGCGTGACATTCAGAGAAGTCTTTTATTGTTTAATTCTAATCACAAAGCCTTTACCTGTGTGTGCACTCTGATCGTCCAGCTATGGACATTATGTGCACGTGTCTGCTTTAAAACGAAAATAAATCTAAAGCATTTTATTCAAACAGCACAACTCAAGAGCTTCTTGGCTGTTATTTATCTTTCTTTCTGAAGGCTAAATTCACTGCAGCCTTGCTTTAAGGATTCTGTCGCATATGATGTCTGACTAAGATAAAAATGGAAATATCTGTTGCATATTGCTGCCTTTCTAGCACAGATGAAGAGTAGCAGCTACGAACAATAATAAGGCAGAATAATCCATTTGCTTTCTCCTATGCTTAGAGTAATAATGTAATTTAACAATGTCTGCACTTACGCATTCTCACCACGTATTACATATAACAGAATAGTGTAGACGAGAGAAGGTGGTCTCAGGAATTGTTAAACCTTCACTCAGAACAATATGTGTTTTTACAAGTCTGTGCGCCATTATTGCACTACATGCAAAGGTTTTGGGTTTTTTTTTCGTTTTCACAGATTAAATTTTTAAATAAAAAGAAGACCAAAATATTTTGTTACAGTAACAACATTGCTTTTCCGTGGTTCTGTCACACAAAATCACAGTGCTGCAGGAGGTAAAGCACTCATATAACATCCTCCACTGCTAATTTCATTACATTAGTAGTGCCGCGTCATTACTTCACAAAGTTTATTTGTCACCTGAAATAAACAGAAAACTTTTGGAGACGTGGGAGATAAAACAACTTGAAAATCAGTGTCATTTCTGTTGGCTTGATTATTTATATTGGAATAACAAGCCCAACTTAATCTCATAAATAAAAAAGGGAGAGATACAGATCCGTCCCCTCCAGGTACTGCCACCACTTAATCGAATTAGCTCCACTTGCAGGCTTGACGGGCTCTTCAAACACCCCTGGTGACTTCTGAGTGCCGATTACAATCAGCTACTATTTTCAGCCTTTGATTATAATCTGGTGAGGTTGGACAGAATTTTTTTGAATGCAGAACTAACTAATTATTAACATCGCGGCCCATCTCTGTCTTTTTCTCTCTTTTTTTTTTCGTGCCCGCTACTCGGGGCCAATGGGGCTGGAGTAGTTAAACAATACCCACAAGTGTTAATCATATCAAATCAAGCAGTAGTGTGAAACTATTAGCTTGGTCTTATTGAAACAGCTCATATTAGTTGTTGTGTTGTCCAAACATTAACTCACTAATTGTAAAATATGTGTAATATTAAAGAGGTCTTTTGTATATGTTCCTTATTGTGAAATGAAAAAAAAGCTATAACATTTGTTCATACAGATTTCTCCACCTGACAGACAACAGTAATGAACACAATTCGCTACTCATAAAATAATAGGAGATGATCACAATTGTTCTTGCCTCACACAGTATGTCACAGAAACACTGTAACGTGCCTGTCAAACACAATTCTGCTCTTTTGTTACTTTTGAAAGGCAGCTTTTGAATATGAATAACTTACTAATGAATATTTGGTTCTTGTGTGTGTGCGCGTCTGTGAATTGATTGCTTTAGGAGGCGTGCTAAGACAGACTGTGGCACGATGGGGCTCAATCAGTGCAGCAATACTGGAGTGCTGCTTTCTGACAGTGATTGAAAGACAGACTTCACTATGTATGATTCTCCAATCACTTATTCACTGACAAATATCATCTGTCTGATCAATCAATATTTGCAGCTTTATTTTAGTAATGCAGTGCTTAAGAGGCAATAATTAACGCCGTGCTGGGTTGTTAAAAGCCTATTTTTATGTGACAGACCGAAATAGACGTACAGAAATAGGAAGATGAAAACTTTGGGTTGAGGTTGGTAGTGGCAGACCCTGCAGACGTTCGCTGCGCACAGTGAACTTATCGAGAACTTGAGATTGTCCTATGGCATAACTATTTCAGTTGCTTTCAAGTTATGTTAATGTACAAAACTGTTTTTTTCGTCTTAACTTTGAACTTTCTTCTTTTTTTTTGGTTGAATGCTTATTTCAAAGAGCTATTTGGATTAGAGCTATATTGGAGACAGCGCTTCGAGAAAGTTCCAGGTATAAAAATGTCCAAATCTAATTCTTTAAAAGATTTTTTGAGCTCTTGTTGACACAAAACTTTTTGTTTAGCTTACCGTCTCTTCAGGAACAATAATAAGTTCAGCTTTTTTGGGGGGGAGGTTGCGAGTTTGTTTGTGAAATTGAAAATATACTGTGAAATAGTCCGAGGGAATATTCATTCAATGTCATCTTGCATTAAACAAGTGTGGCTTGTGATGCTCATTAATTTCTGCTTGCTCCACTTGCGGTGTTTGGGCTCTCTTTGCTGGCTCGGTGCCACAGTGTCTTCTGAAAGAGCCACTTCATCTCTGTCAGGGGCAGGTGGAAATTTTCTGCACACTTCTAATTGGACAAAGTGCCTTTCAAACTCTGAGCCATCATACACAGATCAAATTATCATACAGACCAGGTGTCAACAGAGGTTTTTCACCTCCCTTTTCCTCTTCTGCTCTCTCCGGCGTCTTTTGGTTGATTTTATGATTCTCCCTGGGCTTTTCAAACTCCCTACTGCTTAGTGGCCCCCGGCACGCTCAGGCTCGTCATAGGAATTAATTACAAGAAATTGCGCTTGCTATTTTGACTTTAAAGCTTTCATTATTTGCTGTCAAGAAACATTTAAATTCTTTTTTCTCCAGTGCAAGGTCCTCAAGCAGATATAAGCAAATATTTCCACCAGATACAAGGAGAATTTGAGGCTGTGGTTTTAGCTACCAGGGAGCTTTAAGATCTTTAGTAAAGCTCGGGGCCAAACTTAACTGTGCTTTTAAAAGTAATGGGTCAAATCTTCAGATGAATTCTTCATCTCCTAGGTGATAAGCGAAAAGAGCAACATGTTGGGCGATGCCATTTTGTCAGTATGTGTCATTTAAAGGTGTAACTGTATTTAATTGAGCACCAGTGAAGCCGGCTTGTGACTAATGTGAAAAAAGAGGCTGTCCATATACAAGTATCAGACATGTGTTGGGTTAATTGTTTCGACAGTTAGACAGTTCACAGTACAATCGAGTGTTTTGAATCTTTTAGGTGCCCTTTGTGTCCCTATGCAGCAGTAAGAGGAAATATTTTGTTTTGTGTTGATATGAAAAGTGGGAGCAGTACTGGAGGAGAATAAATAGAGGATGGATTTTGAAACAAGTGTCTGAAAGGTTTCATAAAAGCTGAACCAATTACACTAAGTGTGATTTTTATATTTTCCCAAGCATGTGAGGTGGTCACTTTAAGCCGCAATTATTGCGAAAGCTCGCAGTAAATGAAAGGATGAAAGGACAAGTGCTGAATTTGCCTTTTTAAATTTAAACCTTGTTGGCACTTGTACTCATGCATCACATTTTTATCCCAATATCTTTTGAAGGTTTAAAAGCTAAACTGGTGTAATGATTAAACGATTATCTCCGCTCCTTTAACAAATCACACAAACACGGCAAAGTTTTGACACGCTCGATCGCTTATCTTGTCTGCATGTCGTCAACGCAGATGCACTACACTGTGCTGACTTGATTCGGCGCAAAGGAAAGTGGACAGGAGAGATTGATGGTGGTGTCCCCAGTCAGACAGATAACACCTGATTCTGCCTGCAGGGGGCTGGTCTAGCGCGCTCCTCCCCTGCGCCTCAGATGCATCGAAGGCTGCGCCGAGGAGGTGAACCGTTCCTTCACTCAATGCAAATTCATGGCCACATTCAAAGATGATCCCATGACAATTGAGCCAATGTGGCCCAGAGCACTCTGCACCACATGATCCATGCATCAGCCACACCTGGGAGAAACCCACACAGGCACGGGAGGTCATTTGTTCAACACAGGTGCATCACGTATCCCGATGCAGTCAAACAACCCACATGCTTGAATGCACGCTCGGAGACACACATGGCCAAATGCACACATGCGCATAGATACACAGGTGTTAATGAAATGCTCTGTACACACGTGGTTATCTATGTCTGCAGCACATCAGCTTTTTATTCTATTGTTCTTTGTTTCTATTGTTTCGTTGTTGCTTTGTCTGCTCAGGTTTGAAACTTTTATACTTTTTACACGGGAACTTGCCTCAACAAATCAAAATACTGTAAAATAATTAGTAGTTGAGGAAACGGTACTATAATTGTCAGCCTTCTTGAAGGTGATGAGATCATGTGATCGTGTTGGATGGTGTGGTGCTTCTTTCTTTCATAGAAACATGTTAAAAATGTGATAACGATTTTTGGAAAACCACCTCCGGGTGTTGATATTTTTAAAGCCGAGCACTACAAATTGGGTGTTGGTCTTGATGCCAGCAAATATGTATTTTCCTGAGGAAAATGTAGTTGTGAAACATGTCTACTGAAATGCCAACTCTCTTTAATGGAAGTTTGATTTCATCTGTTTGCCAGATCAGAAAGAAGTCTGGCCAGGTGTAACAGGCAGCACCTCACAAGGGTTAGTGCCAAATTGGTTTGTGTGAAGAATCCACATCATAGGGTGCTTGAGCTGTTACCCTCACATTGTTGCTTTAGGACAGCTGGTTATAAAACTAAAAAACTCCTTGTCTTTTTCTCATGTGCTATTGACTTAACAGCAAATAGCACTCTGGCTGCACTTGTCACACTACCCAGAGAGGGAGTTTGCTTATTTTGGTATGAATTTCCCATTTCGCGCATCATTTTTTTTGTGATTTATTGTTGATGCTGTGATTTTGTATTCCAATACTAAGTGAACGCCTGTTGCAAGGTATCGTTATTTGCAATAAAGATAACCTAGAAACTTGTATAGAGCTTGCCAGACTAAACAAGCAACTCAGAAACACCGCCATAGGCTTGGGGATAATTGCGATGGATGCCTTACTGACAGCTTTTTTGATGTTGTTACATCATTTGTTGTAATTTACCAAACATCTGTAATATTTGAGTGTCTTATCATCCCTTTGAATCAAAGTAAGCTACATCTTCAAGAAGACATACAGTGTAGGAAAACAAAATCCCATAAAAAAAAAAAAATCAATAACAAGGTGTGTTGCACAGGTTCTCGGTGTATAAAGCAGATGGTGAAAGCCTTCTGTATAATAGATCTCAATATTAACTGTAGCACATGCTGGGAGTGTTGGTGGATGGCACACAGCAGAGTGAAAGAGAAGCAATGACCTTCTGTCCCATCGTTTACCCTCTCGTGCCCCCCATACTGCTCTCAAATTACTTTGTTTTAGCCAATTAAAGCAGCCGGCTGAGCATCAAGCAGGCTGCCATTTTTCGCTCACCTGGACCCAGGTGACATTATCGCTCTGTCATCGGGAGAGATAGCTGTAAGTGGGAATCTCCGGCATGGCACCGTGCCACCTTAGACCCCACAGTGTTTGCTGAGATTAATGCAGTGATTCTCCCCCCAACTTGCACGAATCAGTCGGCTCTCTCATCTGTTCCCGGCGATAGCACCGCACACTGCTTCTCACTGCATGAAGCAAGGACCCAGTGACTGTATATGTTTTTGTGCTACAAAGCATATACACACAGACATACACGTGTACGTTTATGTATATATGTATATATATATATAACATTTCCTAAATCGCCCCAGTATAAGTAACTATCAATTTCTAAATATACAAGGAATTTATTGTCTCTTGCTATCTTATTGCCTTGTCGCTGATCAAGATACCATATGCTGAGAAATGACTCTCCATCCAAATCCTTTAATGGCTCAATAATAGAAAGACGGCAGACACAACAATACCATGGCACAAAATGAGTGAAGGACCGGAGAGTGTGGTGTTTAACAGCCATACGAGCACAGATTATGTGCTTGAAGGGACTGAATCGAGTGCCAGCCGTGACAGTTGGGCTGGGAATTGAGCGTTCCGGGGACGTGCGGCTTGACTCCGCTCGGAAACACCACTGGGTCCAGGGCTCATCTCCGCAGTCCTCCGCCTCCCTCCTCGCATAGTGGCATTGTGGCCTGCCGTTTGCTCCACTTCTCCGGGGGAATGGACGGGCCCTTGCTCCCGCTTGATGAGCACTCGCTAATGGCTGCTTCTTTGAAAGCTGACGGGCCCGTTTGAGGAGGAGTGTCTTTTACTTCCCTCCAGCTTGCCTTGGCCGGGCATTCGTCAGGCAGCCTGGCTTTGCTGTCCTGCCCACATGATGGTGCGCCAAGGGGCTGAAACGTCTGTCATTTGTTTTACTTTCAAATAAAAGTTGACGATTTACCAATAAAAAGTAAAAATAGTCTTTTGATGATGTCTGGAGGCATATGGAGAAAGTGTTGCAGTAGTGACATTTACAGCACTTTGTTGGGCTAGAAATAACAAAAGACAAAGGAGATTTGTCTGTTTACTTTTTTTTGTCTGTGTCCCCTCTGTTAGAATCGTTACATGCAAATTAAACGAGTGAGTATAGAAAGTGTCATAGACATTAAAACATGATTTGGAGCCCCTGCTGAAAGTTGCACTTCATTAATGCTCTAAAGCTTCTTTTAATATATCGCTCGCTGTGTATCAGTTTATGCACTGAATTGCCAAAATACATTCTTGCTCTCAACAAAACCCCACTTGTTTGTGCTTTATTTAAGAAAAGATATTGCTACTGCTCAGCCTCTGAAAAAGGACTGTAATAGTCGATGCGCTGACTGTGATTTCTGTGACTAATTTGTGTGTGATTTCTTTTTTTGTTTCTGCTCTTTATTATATACAACAAGTTGCCAAAATTAATGTAACAAAGCAGATAAACACCATCCACTAGTGGTAAATGCCATCTTATTTGCCAATAGTCTGCTCATGTATAGTGGTCCATCCTTGTATTAACAAAGAAGTTGATTGCCTGGGTATGTTGTTTTGATGCTTCGCTTGCATCGTTGATGGCTCAGTCAATCTGCCAGTTAGTTGGTTGCATATCCTGCTGATACCCTTGACCAGTCTTCTCACCCCAGAGGGAGCTGTTGTTCCTGTTGCCCTCCTCTACACTACTGTACCAGTCTCCAGCTTCTGGAGACTCCATTAGAAAGTTAGAGTCGTCCTTGGAAATCTCCTTTCTTTAACTTCTCTTGTCTTTACTCTCTCCAGCCCTCTCCCACTCTGTTTTCACGTGGACTCTTTTTTTCCCCCCACTTGAAACTAGGGCGAAGGTCAGAATGGTGAATTTGATATAAGAGCTGACATGGTTTCGTGGAGCACCTTGTCAACTCAAAACAATAGGTTTGCAGGAGCTGTTATGCCGAATAAAGAATGTTCGCATATTCCCACTGAAATGTCCTCCGCTAGACATTCCCAAAAGAGATGTGAACATTTGTCTGCATACATTTTTACCAGTCCTGGCCCAGTAGAAAATGGAGGTTGAGGCGAAATGAACATGTGAGCAAATAAGTTATTTCACAGGGGAAGCTAAAAAAAAAAAGAAAAGTCGACCACTTTGCTTTTATCCTCGTGTAGTGGCCTGCTCTCTTCGGTCTCGCTCTGGGTTTGCTTTAAATAAATTTAAGCTTCTTGTTGTAACCCTGCATATAATGATGCAGCTACATCAGGCCACACATATTATCTATCAAGAAGTAACAGATGTTAGTAGTTGCATAATGGCAAAAAAAGGGCAGCTGGCTGGGATGTTGTACAGTGGCGTGATCAAATAGTTTTAATTTGATCTGACCTCTTTGTCTCAGTGGTGTCTCTGAGCTGCCTCTTAGTTGCAGCTTAAACAACAGAGTATAATGAAACATGAATGTGGTGACAAGAACCAGTCAAGTTGAAACATACTGTGAAAAAAGTAAATTGTGCATTTGCTTTTTTATCATTAATGAAACAGGGTTGGCAATCTTTACAGCTTAAAATATAGCATATATATATATATACACACACAAAAGAAGTCTGATTATGAAAATGATAACATCTAAAAAGGACGGATTGATGTTATTATAACAGCTTCATTCGTTTCCTTTGTCAGAGATCTCTCACCAACCAGTTGTCGCAGGCAGTTTCATCTCAAATTAAATTCATTTGGACATGACATTTTAATTGGAACACTATTCCCATTAATTGAACAAATTAGAGAAAGTCTGCTGGGGGAAAGGTAATCTCTGGGAGAAATGATTTGGAATTCACAATTTAAAATTAAAAATCATCTGCTCAGCTTTGTTTGTATGGCAGCCAGTTTGCGGCAGTGCACGCAGGCAGCGCCAGTGTTTGGGGTCCCAGCGGCACTCAGGGCTCACATTGTCTTCATTAAAAGCGATTAAGGAATAGGTCAATTTAGTCTGCTTGGCTGCTTAAGCCGAGCATTATTTTTTCCTTGTAAATGTCTTTGTCTCCACCAGCCTTTCCTCTGTGGGATCGGGCAGTCCCCGATTTTATTCATGTTTACATGTTTGACTGAACGTCTGAGTGAGTCATAGCAGTATCATTTTAAATATTGTCATTTTGTTTAATTTGTGTGCACATACACATGTTTGGGTTTTTCATGCTCCCGTGCTCCGGTTTTAGCATGCAAGCTGTCCGGGTGCTGACGACTTGCTGTCTGATTAGCAGTGAAAGGCAGTTGAACCCTGCAGCTTCGACTACAGTGAGCAATTAATTGTGCTAATAAAGAGCACCTTAAAATGTGTAGTTAATTTTGTAAACACATGGATAGAGGATTTCACCCCTGTTGTTGATGAAAATTAGTCATCATTCACTGTTGCTTTCAGAAAAGCAACATGTTTCTTCACATTAAGTTGTTTGGAATGTGGCACGATTTACTCCGCTGCTTTTCACAGATTTTGAATCAAAAATGTTTTGCAGATTTTTTATTTCAGTGTTTTTCATTTTGCGTAGAAAGATGGCTTATTTTAAGCAAGTAAATAAAATAAGGGAGGTTGGTATTAGACATACACAAACTCATAAAGGCTTTAAGTCCAAAACACTTATAAGGACCTGTGCCGTACGTAAAGAAAGAACAAAAAAATGCATAATAAAGTTTATACAGTCTGCCTACATTTTCATTAGGTATACATATGTGCACATAAGAATAATAATGGGTGATGTGGTGTGTCAAAGCTCACACTTTGGCCAAGATGAAAAAATAAATAGAAAATAGTGAGTGTTATAATGAATCAGGTGTCGATTTACAGCGGAGAGCTTGTTACATTATTCTTTCATTTTATTACCCTACTCTGTCAAATGATATACTTAGGACATGTGCTGCATGTTTCAAAAGTAGAAGTCTCTATAGCCGTGTTGCCAGCATACAACTTTTCCAAAGGAGCCCTTTGAAATTTCATCTCATTGTGTTTCCCCTGTATTCAGATCAATCCCGTGGTTTCTCAGCTACCACATTATTATTCATCAGTCTATGGAGCTAGATCCTGATTGTAAACCTTGAAGATGAATCACAGCACATGTTTGTGCATTTGTGTAAATACCACTTGTTTGTGCTTTGAAAACTGGGGGGAGAGACAAAAAAAGATTTATAGTGTCTCATCAACCTTGGTAGTCTCAGTTATTATTATTATGTTTTGGGGGTTTTTATCGCCGTGGAATATTTTCCAAAATTGAAACAGCAGCGATGCCTGTGATATGAATGAGGTAAGAACTAAAGAAAGAGGATGAGAGCCTTAATTGGAGCTATGTGTTGTAAAATGTGGCGAGAAAGGAGAGGATGGGGTTGAAGGAGGAAAGAGAGAGAGACAGCCAGACAGAGGGGGCTCCTAGATAGAGGGCCAGGGGGAAAAAGTTCCCCCATGCTTGTCAGAGTTTGAGCAAGTTCAGAATTGATGGAGCCCACAGGCAGCACTGCTAATTTTAGTTGAAATCACCTAAGTGGTTTGGCTAATTTATCCAGGCTCCTCGGCCCTCAGCCCCTGGTTTCTGGCTCTCTTCTCCCCGCCCCTCCCTCCGTGAAATATCCACAAAGCGTGAAGGTACCAGGAGGTGACAGTGGGAACAGAAGGGTATTTTGTGCCCAGCTGATTTGCGGAGCACTGGGCGGTTTCAACCCGTGTCACACTCTTGGATATTGTTTGAACCCTAACGACAGCCCAGGTTCAATCATCTATTCCGCAAAATAATTCCCACCACCCTGAATTTAATGGAAAGTGAAATTACATTCGAACTTTAAAGAAAATCAGATGCAATCTCTCATATATCTTATTTCTCCTCATGGCTTACATTTCACGTTTCAGCTATTTCTTCATTGTTACTTAGATATCAGGAACACTTTTGGAGAGGGAGTGAGTCTGATTTTGTGTAATGATGGTCTGCCAGCTGGATTTGCTGAACATGTTGAAGCTTAACAAGCAGCATTGCTGGCGTTTGAATGTTTAGTAACAACTCGGAGAATCCCTTTTTTGTCCGCCTGTGAACTGCAATTTGGTAGAAAGTCGGGACGAAAGAATTTAAAATGAAACTGTCATGAAATTACAATGAAGGCGGGAGGTCAAAACGACTTTTTTGGTTCCTGGTATCAAGTGATGTTAAATTATTTGTCTAGTCTCTTAAGCATTTAGAGTTTAAATGAAACATTGTGGGCAGGCTTGCTATATCGTAGGTTATTTTCTATGACTATTTGATTGTTTCAAATGAAAAAAATCAGAACAAGTTGGCTAAACATGTCAAGGTGACTGGAATCCATCAAGGCTTTTAGGTGAGGTCCTTTCATTCCTTGCCCATTATTAGGAAAATGCTTTGAAATTTAAGATTTACTGATGTTTAATTACTTTAAGTGTGCTTTGGATAAGTCTAGTAACAAAAAACTGACCTTCTTAGCCAGTTTGGTGGATAAGAAGCTTTTGTGGTTATGAAAAATAGACATTTCTCATTCAATAGGTGTGCAGTACACACTATATAAGTAACCTCGTCACTTCTGGATGTGTAAAATGAGAAGCAAGTTAAAACGATTAAGAGATGCATAAAATAAACACTTCAATTATTTGGAACCAGAAGAGCAGTCAAAAACAAAAAGGTAAGGGAATGTGTGGTTACACTAAAATGCATTCTAGTTAATCTAATAGAAAAACTCCTGTTTCTTTAATACTTAATTTGCAGCCAATTGATTTCTTTTCTTTGTAAGAAACCTGTTTAACCCCAGTTTCTGGTTAACTGCAAGGCGGCAAATAAAACTGCTGAACTGGGACTGCCTTTCTTTCATTGTTTTAAAAAAAGATTACACCCTATTTGGCGTTGATATAAATATTTGTTTAAGTACCTCAATAAAAACTGTTTGTGTTTCTAAGTGGAGCGGAGTTTCTTGAAAAATTATTTTCGGAGCTGTGACCAAGAGGGATGTTTGAAGTCTAGTGTGCAAGCCAGCAGTTTTTGGCAGATGAATGTAGGGGTTTTATGTGCCAAGCACCTGGTCAAACTGCAAACAATGAGGAGCTTATGGATTCGCTTTATCCAGCGACAGAGACGATACAGAGAACGTTAGAACTCTTATGGGCCCTTTTAAGAAATGCTGATGCACAATAAAGCTCAGCTCTTCTGGATGCTGTGGAAAGATTTCGTATACCATAAGTTTCATATAGCATGTGTAGTAGGGGTGCAGATAGCTATGGATATTAACATATTAATGTTGCTCTATCTGCAGTGAGCCTATTTATACTTACTAATTACCATATGAACAAAATTAACAGCCTTCCAGGTTTGCTAACCTGATCAGTTTGGCAAACCTGCTGCAGCATCAAGTCTCTCCAATATATACAAAGGAATGAGGGAAAATAATGAGGAAAAAAACGTAGCCTTATTGAGCTGATGGAATAGTGATATTGTATAAACAGCTTAAAAACTACATGCAGAATTGAGATTCAGTGTGGAGGGTCTTGTTTGACTCTTTAGCAGTGATCTAATAATGAGTTCCACAGATGGGTTTGTTGGCCGAAGCTCTGCTTACACCGCATACACCGTGCATACACGGTGTATGCGGTAGAGAGTGTCAAAGTGTCTCCTGTGCAGGATCATCTCCAGGTTTGGGAAATGGATGGTGTCTGCCAGACATGCTGGCATTCAGTGGGCCTTCACTCGTGCACTACCTGGGCTGGTGCTCAGCCAGGGTTAATTATAGGGGAGCTCCAGAGTCTTGTGTCACTAAGGATTCTAGACAGAATATTGTCATACTGCCATGTCCTATACAGAAAAGACACGAGTAAAAGCACACCTGCTCTGTGGCGTTTCTGTCTTGCACAGTCGTTTCACTGTTAGTCTGAAATGAACAGTGGCAAAGAGCCAAATGGCTGGTAAAAATGTGTGTTTGGTGAGTAAATTAGTAATAGTGCTCCAATAAAATGAGTGGTAACTTTTGTCAGATGGTGACATTTTATTGAATTGCTTGCAGTATTTTTTATTTTTTTTTGTCTCAACATTTTAACCGAGTATCCCTGCCGTGGTACAGCCCTCTGAAAGATGGGGAAATTAAGAGTACACCATAGCAGCAGAGCTCGGGATGCTGCATTTTTAATTCTCTGCTTTTTCTCATCAAAAACTGGTGTCTACATTACCAGCCTTGAACTCCTAGCCTTAAGCATACAGTAGATGGGGGAGGATGAGGAAGAGGTTACAGAAGTCTGGGCAGATCACTTCTTCTTCTTTTCTTTTTTTTAACACTACACCCTTGGATTTTTATTAATGTTCAAACTTGCAGTCAATGAACATAGCCTCAGATGACATTAGTTCAAACAATATGTTAGACTTTATACAACTTTTATGATCTGTCCAATATTCTCCGAGACCTGTTTCTCCGAGTTTTTCTTATGGCTTACAGTATACAGTGGTGTATTAGGTATACCATGTTAGCAAAAGGTTGGATCCCCTTTTGCCTTCAGAACTGCTTTAACTCTTGATGGCACATATTCAGCAAGGCAGTGGAAACATTCCTCAGAGATTTTGGTCCATATTGACGTGATAGCATCACACAGTTTCTGCACAGTTGCTTATGCTTATCTCCTGTTCCACCACATCTCAAGCGTGCGGTATTGAATTGAGATCAGTTGACCGTGGAGGCCATTTGAGTACAATAAACCCACCTTAATGTTCAAGAAACCAGTTTGAAATCTGAGCTTTGTGACATGATGTGGTAACCTCCTGATAACAGTCATTAGAAGATGGGTACACTGTGGTCTTAAAGGTGTGGACATGGTCAGCAACGATGCTCAGGTAGGCTGTGCTATTTAAATTATGCTCTGTTGGTACTAAAGGACCCAAAACATACTAAGAAACCCTCCCTCATACCATTATACCACCAGCACCTGAACTATTGATACACGGCAATATGGATCCATGCTTTTATTTTGTTTACATCAAATTCTGACCTCACTATCTGAATGTTGCAGCAGAAATCAAGACTCATCAGACCAAGCAACGCTTTTCCAAACTTCTATTGTTCAATTTTGGCAAGTCAATGTGAATTGTTTCCTGTTCTTAGCTGCACCTGGCGTCTGGTGCAACATCTGCTTCAACTTTTGACGTTTTGTGCACTTACAGCACAACCTAGTTGTAATAAGTGGTTCTTTGAGTTACTGTTTCTTACCTGTCAGCTCGAAGCAGTCGTTCTTCTCTTAGTGCCACTCTCTGGAAATTTTCAGTTTTTCAGACCATTCTCTGTAAACCCTAGAGATGATTGTGTGGGATAATCTCAATATCCTCAGCAGTTTCTGAAATACTCAGATAGCGTCCCATCGGGCACCAACACCCACTCCACATTCAAAGTTACTAAGAGCACCTTTTTGTCGACTTCTGATGCTCGGTTTGAACTCTAAAAAGTTTTTTTGACCATCAGTATCTGTCTGAATGCATTGTAATGATTAGCTAATTAGATAATTGCATAAATGAGCAGTTGAATAGATGTATCTAGCAACGTGTCTGGGAACTAATTTTCTTAAAAGGTACTTCGGCTAATGTATGTTTGTCTATTGGTTCATTCAGCTAATTGGTCAAGCAAAAGATCTTGACCTCCACAGATATTACTGCAGCTAATTTGGTGTATATTAAACGTCTGCTAAGAATCACTCCTAATGAAATTTGTGAACCCCTGACCATTATTGTGACTATAATGTCAGATATTTCTTCTTGACTAAGGCTTTAGTCCCTCAGCTTTCAATCCTAAAGCCAGTGTTTCTACCAGAAAACTAGTGATTTCGCTTGTGGAATAAAAATATCAAAACCCGTTTTACTACCAATAATATAAGATTAATTCAAGCAGTCGATTCTGTTGTCCTAATAGTTATCATATAAAGCTTGTGTGTGCTTCTTCTCTCTGTGACCCACTAATCTTTCTATTACCATCACCCTCAGGGGAAAATATCTATACATAACATCTCTCATGAAGTTTACTGGACACAGCCTGACTTTTGTACAACTGGTAACTGACCTTTTCTTTGGTGCCACACTTTCCACAAATTATTTTAAAAAATTCAGTTGTCAACGGGTCATTCCAATTATATGTCACTTGAATATTCATTTACAATATTCATGATTTTCATATACATTCAAGATAGGAATGTAGTTCCATTATGAGTTCAATCTTTACATTTTAACCTCTTGGCAGCAGCACTCTAAGGACATACGTGCATTAAATTTTGGCACTGTGGGATAATGAAGATTGGCAGCCCACTTCGCACTTGTCTAGTTTATTAATCAGATGAAAAGGTGTTGCTGCTGTTGACTCTAATTTTGACTGTTAATCCAACAGTTCTGTCTCCCCCTAAAGCGCTTAATAGTGTAGCTTAAATTGGTTTATAAGAATTAAAAATGAGTCATCTTCACATTTTCACGGTCTTTTATCAAGTTTCCCCGAACTAAGTCTGGAGCCACAAATCTAAAAGCAAGTTATTCATCTATCAATGCTTTCCTCTAAAGTAAAAGTGTGTTACTTCCCCTTTTTTACTTAGACAATGTCTAGTCATGGCAAGCTGGTGCACACTGGCCTAGAAAAAAAGAACAGCTTGTGTTTCTGAAGTTTCCTCTCCTGTCTAGTTATTTTTAAAATGCCCCATTTCCGCCATTGTTGTGGCATTGTTTTGACCTTACGCAGAACAATTTTCCCCAAGTCAAATTAGCTTTCACCATTCAAAGAAATGTTGTAATATAATGGTTTGACGGTTCTGCCTGTGAAATATAAAGAAATGGAAGGCCGTGCCACTGGGGTTAATAATATTCCTCCTCTTCAACAAGTACCTTGGGATCGTAAGTGTCCTTGAAAGCAAACGGCATCTGACTTGCGCTGGGCATCTTTCAGCACTCATGGGTAATAGCAGTCTACTTTCCAAACTCTGTGCACTTTGTATCAGTCTGATTTGTTTGCTTTCTACTCTTTATAAGAGTTGATGGGGGGAGTGGGAAAAAAAACCCTTTCTCCTGCTGTAATTTTTTTTCATGCTTTCTAGAATAAAAGTGAAGATAATTGGAAAATAATTTTCTTGCTATTACTTCTTTGTCCATGAGAAAAGCATCTTCTGCAAGAGATCAATAGCAGCTCATCAGTCTTTTGAATGTACCAGCGTGAGAACTAGAGTCAGCCTTCATGCAAGTCAATGAGCACCTGGAGTGCTTTTCCCAGAGGCCACTAAGTGTGCATAGCAAGGGACTACTAGGGAACTGCAGCAAGGTCTCACATCCTGCTTTGATAGGACAGAGTCAGGGAGGCTTCGTGCGGAGATGCCGGGCCCGCCGAGGTTTACACCACCTGTTTGTTTCCCTTCTCCTGAGCGGCACAGATCTTACATGCCTTTCTGTGCCCAGCCTGCTGGGAATTGGGGTGTTAGATACAACAAAAAAGGTGACTGAGGTGTGCTGAGTTCGGGTTTATGATTTATTAATCTGCACTCCTTTAAATTCCAAACTAACGGTGTGGGGCTGCCATGCACACTCTGGGGAGTAATCTTGAAACACAGAACAATTCAGATTCACTGAATTACCGTCTTCTCCAGCTGATGGAGAATAGACAATGCGGTACCAGAGTGCAGCTGAGAGACACGGGGAACAAAAGCTTTAAAGCCAAAAGTTCAAGAAATGGAGGTCACAGGCAAAGAAAGATGTGGTTTCACTTTTCATCTTGTGGACTATATTCAAGCAGCAAGCTGTGGATATCCCGCAGGTCTGTTGGGTATAATTTTGGATTAATCTCACATGAAGAACACCTTCTCCTATCAAGTTTTTCCTGTCACTCGTGCTTTAAGAGGTGCAGTAATTTAGAAGTTGGGTATGATTACAGTTAATTTGGTCCCACCTGTGAGACTCTAAACACAAAGAAGTCAAAGTCAACTGTTCTGGTACAGTAGTGGCCTCAGGTGTACTTATCTACCGTGGAGATTTATCCAGCAGGAGAGATTTTTTTTTTCCTTATTTTTTTTTAAACTGCCAGACATTTCTTTGGCAATCTTTCACTACTTGACTTGGCTCTGTATTTGGGTGTATCACCCCAGCCAACAAGGTGGTTAAAGAAGCAACAATGTTGAAGCATGCACATGTCAGAAGGTGTCAGATCATCATTACAGCTTTTTTTTTTTTTTTCTTTTTACATAAGCTCATGTTAGTGTTGCTTTGGAGGAATGCGTGCTAAGCTTGTAAAATAAGGTGCACTGTGAATTTAAAACACACCGAGGCCATTTACCAAATATTTCGCCTTTGCAGTCCATCATCCGCCACAGCCCATTCTGTGTAGTGTAAAATTTCACTATCTCCGCAGAGCTGTCAGCTGCACACCAGATTTCACTCTAGCTGCATGTGAAGTCCATTATGTGCAACCATTCCCCCTCGGTAATACACGGGTGTCACTTCGAATGTACTTCTTCTTGGGTTACTTTGATATCTTTAACATGATGGCCATCCATCATTACAAATGTTCTGGTCTCTAGCCTGGTGTGTCAAGTAGTTGCAGCAATCATGAAAATATGATGTATTTTATGACACAGCCAACACCATATGGTAGTGTGTGTAGTACACAGGCAATAAATCACTAGAAAATTGTACATGCAGTCCGCTCCTTTGTCTCAGTTTTAGAAATTATTCGATAATAATCTAATAAGCAACATGTGTCATGTTACTAGTTTATACAAATTACTTGGGAAAAGAGAATCCTGTTAACCTGTTAACTTCAATATATAAAAAAGTAAGTGCTAACTGTGTAAAAAAAAAAGTCTTAGGAGAAAAAACAGTTTACTAATTGATTATCCTTGGGGTTTTGGGGGTTAATTCCTGTACAAATTTCAACCCAGGCTAGTGAAAAATGAGAAACTGGCAAATGAAATGCAATTTTAAAGAATTCATCACAAAAATAATGAAATTTTACTCAGAGGAGTAAACTTTAAACACTCATAGCTACAAAGGAAAAAGGTTTTTTAAGGAGATTTTCACTGGGAGCTTTAGATAAGTTGTTCTGGACTCTCCCATAGATGAGTTGGTGAAATGACTTTGTTAATAAACTGTGCTTATTACAAAGAGATAAGTGTGTCTGATTGTTGGTTTTGTACTGGCTGTCTGGGGTTTCCTTTTAAAGTGCTGCAACTGAGAGGGCAAAGCTGCTCCTCTGCCCATTAGAGCAGAACCACTATCCTTCACCTGACAAAGTTTGGGAAAGGACACGGATGTTTCCAGTCTACTTCATAGAGTTCAGCATAGCTCCACCTTGGGAACCCAAGTTTTACGTTTGAAGAGTGGATGTGAGGGGTAAATGGGACAGGGGTGATGGGCCGGTGGGGGTCTGTATGAGCGGACACGGATGCGGGGATGCGAATAGAAGGTCTAAAATAAGAAGTAGCCCCTTGGTCAGAGTCGTGGCAGATGGAGGCTCAAAGAATGAAAGGATGCCAGCATTCTTTGTGCAGTCTGGTGCCAGCAGAGCACTCGATGGACCGCTTGAGACTGGGGTAGGGCCGATGTGATAAGACAGCTGCCTTAGCCTAACCTCCACAAGGTCATTTTGGCCAGAGCAGAGTGTCGTGCTGATGAGGGGAGACACCCTGAATCCTGAGAACGACAGCTGAGTTGAAAGTGAAACAATCATGATTTATTTTTTTATTTTTTTTTTTAACTATGGAACTTCAAAGATGCGTTTCCAAGAACCATTATTAACGTTTGCGCAATTTAAACCGAGCTCTCTCATGTAAGTGACTGCGGAAGGAAGTTGCATTGGGTGTGAAAGTTTTAAACATTAGCAGTCTGTTTCTGAACTATGTTTTAAATGAGCTACCCAGTAAATCAAAGCAAAAATTAGCATGGAGAAAGTTTGGAGGTGCTAATGACTTTGACTGTCCCTGTGGAAAGGCTTACTGTTCCAGAGAAGTTGTAGAGTCGTGTGTGTGCGTGCGTGTGTGTGTCTGCGTTACGGAGAGCGAGCAGAGTGTGATTCACTAGTTAATAAATCATGCCAGATGAGTTTATCATGGAGATACAGAAGCTCCTCTGGGTCCTGAGCTAACAGCGAGTATCTGGGAGCTGGTACAACACATGATGAAATGCCGTTGTCACGTATATCATTTTTATAGCCCCTAACTTTTTACCTTCATTGCTGTCAAAGGGGCAGGATGAGTGACTGTGTATCAAATATCCCAATGTGCTTTAAGGAGGAGCCGGCTGACTTATCAAACTAGAAACATTTCGGCTCATGCACTACATTCCCTGCCACAGCACCTTAAAATCACTTTTTATCAGCTTAATCCAGTTTGATTATCTGCTGGCAACAAATTAACTATTCTTGTTTACTATAATTGAGTTCTTCGATGAGCACTTGGTAATTCTCCTGAAGTTTCTCATCTTTGCTTTCGCAGGGGAATTGATGGTATCTCCCTAGATGCTCTTATCTTTATGCAGATGATACAGCTTGTCATCCATTGGGGAGTGTACTTGGATAATCATCATTAAATTGACTTGATATGTTGTGACTCGGTGGCTAAGTAAGCCGCTTGTAACTGCGTTATTTCAGCTACATGCTCCAAATGAAGGGGGGAAATGGACCTTGATCACGCCTGTAATTTTTTTCTTTTTTGAATAACATTTCTTGGAAAATCTTGCTTTATTTAGAATGAACCAAACTCTTTGGAATGACATTGAAGGCAAGAACGGGCAGTGCACCATTCCTCCTGCGCTCCTCTTAGGGAATAAAAGTCAGTATAACGGCTATCTCAGCTAATGACTTGGGAGAACAAACCTTGGTCTCTTAACATCGAAGACTTATTATTTTTAGCTCTGGCCAATGCTAAGCTTATCCCTCTTACAGGGAGCACGTTTTGTGATATCAGATGTGGAAATTAAAGCTAAATGACTTAAGGGGAAGATTGCCCACACTGCAAGTAGGCTACTCTGACCTTCAATAAAGCTAAGCTTGACATGCCTATTTCCCCTCTTTTTTTGCTCAGTTCTTTTCAAATCAGTGGGCTTGTAACATGATGGTTTGGTATTAACTGCCATCAATTTCCTGCTTTCTCCAGGGTCCTTTTTTTTTTTTTTTTTTTTTTACAATGCAGTGAGCTGTCCTGCAGGAAATATACTCGAAATTGTGTGTGTGTTTTCTTTTTTGTTGTTGTTTTTTTTGTACTTTAATAATTCCTCAATCACAGTTTTGGTTTCTTACTTTGGCTTGACATATTGAACTATTGATCAACATTTAATTAAGTGGTTATGTATAAGAAACAGCACTAGAAATTTAGGTTTTGCCTGCTGTTAAGATTTTTTTTTTCCTTTAGCTGTCTCTTCTTTTGCTTGTTTTCTGTCGGTGGCTTACAGTGATGTTTGCCCTTAATGCTCCCGCAGCTGCTAAGATATAAGTCACCCGTCTAAGCACTTTAAACTCTAAGTCACACAGAGCAGGATCATTTAAAAGTTACCTTTTTCGTAACAGCTGTTGTGTGTATTTACTTGCTGTTTATTTTGTAACACCTCAGTGGGTGGACTACATGGACTATTTTGAGTTTTTATTTTTAATGCTTTTTTTTTCCATATGCCCACTCTCACCTCTGCGCCTTCTGATTCGCAGGAGAGCTCAGAGCTTCAAAGTTCCTGTTGATGTTTTTGACTCCTTCTAGTAATGAGATGAAGTACAGTACATAAGGGGAAGAACTCTCAAGCTGCTTTTCCAGGGGGCTTTGGAATACATTTGGTAAAATGTTTATGATGCCAAAGACCAGGGCTGGCTTCTCATTAGCTGATCTACCCGTTGCAAGTGTTACAGCGGCATTAGTCTTTTGGGTTAATCTTCAAACGTTCCCATATTTATACCCATCAAATACCAGTGACTGCCTGCGACACCCTTGTGTGCATTCGGGGAACTTGCTTAGTTAAACGCCACAGAATAAATGCAGAAATGTGAGCTAAACTTGACAAGATCAAACACACTGGTGAATGTACAGACGCTGGCCAGTGTTCTAAGTGTGCTGCATTATTCATGTTCTCCAACATGGGGTCCCTAATGAGAGTCTGGTGTCTGTTTTTTTGGAGTTGGAAATCGTGGAAGTCTGTGTGACCCGTACACGAGTCTGTGGACAAAGCTTTGCATTTTGTGGTGAAAGTGGAATTAAAGGCCAACCAAGTTCATCAGCACCCCAATTTAAAAGAGTTTTGATCCAAGTCCTTGAAATCACTCGCATTCATCACAGCTTCATGTCTTTTCGTGTTTGCCTGTCCTACAGTTTTAACACTCACAAGTCATTTTTTGTATCTCTAATGTAACTTAAGTACGGGTATAATAATTAATGTCAAAAAGGAGAACATTCTGCAGTATTTCCTCAAACACGATGCTTAGTTTTTCCAAGCATAATTTTTTTACTTAAAAAAGTTTTCTTAACAGCACAATAGGCCGTTTTATGATATGCTGTAGACTTGACACTCCCTCCGGAGGGTTCCTCTCACATCAAGCGGCTAAGGCCTGTGGTTAAATGCAAAATTTACTGCTAGCATTGTAATAAGCCAGTGCAACAAAATAAGGATTATCACCCTGCGGCATGCTGGTTCAGTAGGAGGACGCTGAACCAAAGGCTGAGCATCCATCCTATTAACACCACATATCCCTTGAAGAGTAAGCAGCAGGCTGCAGCTGAGCATGTTGTCTTCATTCTTGAATCAGAGCTGGCAATAACATATTCAGACTGAAGGGCCTCAATTAGACACTTTAAAACTCTGTGTAATTGGCGTATTTCTGCAGATTGCCTGTGGATATGTAATGCTCAAATTAACACAGCCTAACTTTATGTCTGTGGTGCTGTGATTGTCATGCAGTGTGGCGGTGGCAAGGCAGTGGAGGTGCTGTCATTTTTGTATTTCAGTGGCATAATTGAGGCCCAGTACATGGTATTCTATGTGTTTATGAATATTGAGAATCTGGCAGCAATGGACAAGACAGATTTGCCTCCAAAGTAAAAGCTGCACCTTCGGACCATGGAAAAAAAACCTAATCATGTTTTTGAGGGTGTATTTTAAAAAATTAAACTACACCAAGCTAAAATGTTAATCACATTTCATTTTAGACGCGTCTAACCATTATGTGTTTTCTGAGTTTCAGTATCTTATAAATAAAATAATTACATTAAAATTACATTATGGGATTGCACAGTTTTGGCAGATACTGGTTTCAGGCACCAGCCTTCAGCCATTCAATCCATCATGTCCTTCAGTCCGTTGAGGGCATTTTTGTGAAATGATTTTCCAAACTACCTTTAGGTTACTTTAATGTTTAAGTGCGTTAATTTGTTGAATAAACTGTTGAAACTCTGATCTGATTATTAACAACAGTATAGTAATTATTTTTTTTTATTATTTTTAATCACTGCTCAAATGACTTAACTGGGGACTGTTTGGCTTACTGTGTTACAGAATGAAAACCTAAAGTCTATCCACGGAGGGACTGTATAAGTCACATTACAAAGAAATTAAAGCTTTGTCAAATGTTTCCACTGGATACAAAGTACGACAGTGGTCTTAGAGCATCTGCATTTGGGAAAACACTAAAATCAGAGGACCAGCAGATCTAATTTTATTCCCATAAACTGCGGTTCACAGCAAGAGGGTGCCGGGTTCAATTTCCAGGCTGGTTTAAATCCTTCTGTGAGGGCTTTGTATGTTCTCCCTGTGCCTGCCTGAGTTCTGTCAAGACACTCTGCCTTCCTGCAACAGGCCATCCACATTAGCCCCGTGATAGACTGCAGTCCTGATTTCCAGGGTGTACCCTGCCTCTTGCCCTATGACATTGGGAATAGACTCTGTCTTGTTTAAACACCACAAGAGATGTTTGGCTGACTTGGAATCCCTGTTATTCCAAATGTATGACTTTATACATAGGTAAGTTAAAAACCAGTACTTATGTTTTTTCATCTGTTTTCATTCAAGTGGTTCAAACCTTTGTAAATTTCACCACTTCAGCCAACACATTTCAAAAGATGCAACTTTTACGTTAAAGGCAAACTGGGTCTGGTTCACTGTCAGACAATGACCAGCAAATGCAACCGGGAGTCATGACCCTCGTATCAGTTGTTTGCTAACCAAATGTCCCAAAACATTATTGTTGCCCCTGGTTGAGTCATCGGATAAAAGCCATTGAGTTCCCAAACTGATGTTGCCCCAGTCAGGAATGCTCATGTAACTGCACTACATATGTGAATTATACAGTTGAAACGACATGAGAGACGAGACAACACCACGGCCACTTGCAAACCCACATCCTCATATATATCAATTATTGATCATCCTGTTTTTATATAAAGCAACATACTTCTGAAAGTTAAATATTTGTGGGTTGACCACTTTTAAAACTTTTTAATTAAAAAACATATTTTGGAGATTTAGATTTACCAATGTGTATTACAGCTTTAGCAGTATCTTTCATCATCAGGCCTTCTAACAGCTTTTTCAGAGAAACTTGAATTGTTTAGTTTATACAAACCTGCAATTACAATCCATGTATTAACATTTTATATGTAAGAGTTTTATTTTTTAATGTTTTTTTGACAGATGAACCATGAACCTCTCTTACAGATGACAGAGAGCCACAATCTAAGGTCACACAAAGCAACAAAGATAATAAATAAGACAAACGGTGATAAAAGGTATCACATGTAATGCAATATAAAAATAAAAGCAAGTCTATAAAAATGCGTCAAATGAAGGTTCATGATTTCGCTACCCTTATCTCATTGCAAAGTTGAGGGAGCCTGATGGTAAAAGAAAGGCCATCTTTAGATTTAAGCCTTGACTTTGAAACAGCCAGGAGGCCTGCACCTGAGGATCCATGGCTGTGAACTGGCTCATATCATCAGATTGCACAATTAGGTTAATCTGCTGCAATGCTGTTTCCTTTGTCACTTCTTTAAGTGGTATTATAGAAACCAGCCGTGGCGCTCATGCTTATGCATCCTTTATCAAATGAATGCAAAATCAAGCCGGAGCCTCCCTTTTCCCTGCTGTCCACTTAGAGTTGGCTGTTGGCGCGGAGGCAATGCTGACTCATTTTACTGTAAGTGACAAGTATCTGGCTACATTTTTCACCAAGCTCAGGTAAACAGTGGAAATTTGAGGAAGTGCTTTTAGAACACACAAATTGTCTAACAAGTGTTCTCCAGTGACCGACACTGACGGAGTGCTTTTGGGGGGGAAAAAGGCAATAACAGATGCTCTAAGAGCTGGGAAAATATTTTGGTTTTAAGTCCAGTAATAATTAGTGTGACTGCCAAGTTACTGAAAGTTTGTGACCTTTCTGTTATTCTGACTGTATCCATGAGCACCTAGTTACAGCATGAAAACATCCTGCTCTTTGCCGTCACAACAGTTTTTCCTGTCAGTATTAGCTCTATAGCAGCTCCTTGTTGCTTCAGTGCAACCATGTAGACAGGCCTGACTGCTCTCCAATCCAAACATGTCAGCCTCACCATGTCTTTTCTGCAGGCACAAGCCACCCTCTGTTTGTCACTAAGGAACAAACACATGCGTAGTAAAGGAAAGCCCTAACCTCAGCCTCTGGAGTGTGAGTCCTCTCAGTTTAAAGAGCTACTCAGCATGGCTACCAGACCCTTCCAGGAGCGGCCTGGTTAGTGGCCAGAACCTGAGTCCACCCAGAGTCCCAGCAGAGCTGTGCAGCCAGTGGCTGATGGGCTATGTGAGAGGGCTTGTTACACACACCCTGGTTAAGAAACAGCTGGGGGTCCAGTTCAGGCAGGGGGCTCTGCCCACGGATCAGACGCTGGATTCTGTCTTTGTGACTCCATGCTGGCAACCTCATGAATGTTTCAGTGAAGTGCTGTGAGGTCTGCCTGAAGAGCCTGGCCTAATCCGGCACTCCTCAAGCCATGCTGCTTCACCTTGCCATGGAGACGCGGCTTCTCATCGAGGGGGCTGAGATGTGGTCAAGCAGAAGCAGATATTGAACTTCCTGGGGGCTGCTTTCGTTTCTTCCCCCCAGTGCATAGAAAGGCAGGTGGGATTAGAGCACTGGGGCATCCAGCTTTTTCTCTCTCTCTCTCTGACTGCTAACAATCCCTGTATTGAAATCCTGTCAGCACACTGCTTTGTGTCTTCCATTTGCATTTTGTTGTAGTGTGCATCTTGAATTGCTCGCTTTGCTTCTCGAATTGCTCCGTCTGGCAAGCATCTTGCAAAAAAGGAGATCCATCCAAATACTAATACGGCCTCTTTTATACGGAAACTTTGGTGCTTTTGTCACTTTGCAAGTCCGCTTAATTTTTCTAACCCGACTTAACTGAATAATGAGAAGAGGTTGGCAGCTGACAAACTGACCTGAGTAAGAATAAACATCAGTGCACACAGTCTTGTGACATTCGAGTGTTATTCATGCACAGTCAGTGGGGCTGTCTCTTTTTCTCCCTGTGGTCATTGACTTCAGCTTGTAAGCTTCCTGTTTCCGATAATTAAAGGTGAAGCGTGTGTGCGTAAGTATGTGTGTGTGTAAAGAAAGGGAGGCTAGATCATGAGCATGTTGCTTAACTATAGACTACTTAACGAGCAGGCGCATCGATAGCCTTTGCCCCGTAGAAAGCGCTAGATGCTGCTGCTGCCCACTCGCTGACTAAGTAAAGGCTACATTTGCATAATTATCTGTTTAATTGGTGGGCCACTGCCAGAAAACGGACCTTTTTTGGGTAAGCAGTAGCATCCACACTAAATTTATTACAAAGATACGGGGGAAGAGATTACAAAGCAAGCAAACTGCCAGCTCATGGGTTTCTTCTGCTTAACCTGATAATCGTTTGCGCTCATAAACACTTTTCTGCCCACGCACATTTGCAGGAGATAATTTGCCAAGTGATTTTAAAACAATCATGTTGCTCTGACGTGACAAGAGTATCCGCTATGATTGCAGGCTTTATCATGCTGCCGAAAATAAAATCTTTTTTTCAGGAGGGGGACAGAGTCTGGTAAAGTTTTCTCTACTGCTAAATGCAGTTAAATGAAGAAAGGTGTTTTTAGTTCTCAATGATAAAGAATAAATGTGATTTTTTTTTTTTTTTTTTTTATTGTAAAGGGTTTTGTCTCTGCTGAGCGTCAACACATGATAAGGGTCCCATCTGTGTTTTACAGTCCAGTGACAGTGGAAAAGCATTAATGCCCCTCCCCCTTTCCTGAGCACAAATACCCCCCCCCCCCCGCCCCGCCATCTCCATCCTGTTTTCATCTCCCAGGCTTCAGCTGTGGCCCTGTGAAATGCTCTAAAGCTGAACAATTAACTGAGAGACTGTGAAAACGATTCATGTAATTAATATTTTGTACAAAAAGAAGTGGCAGAAGGATTGGAAGAAAAAGAAAACATAAAGCTAATTTTAATTGAATCTATCCCTGGGAACAGGTCAGACGAGCATGCTCAATTTATCTGTGCTATCGAAATCCCACTGGCCGGTGTAGACATAAAGGTGTGTGCGCGCGTGTGTGTGAGTTGTTGCTCCGAATAATCGTGTTCGCATTCTCCCTCTGAGAGGCCGTATTCAAGCGTTCACTTATCTTTTTCTCCTCATGCTGGCTCGGTGTAGTGGGAAATGCAGTATTTAGGAGGAACTATGCAAGAAACTGTTGAATCAGTAACTTTGTTCCATGCGACGCTGCCTAAGCTCTGCAGGGTGTTGTGCTTTGGAATACAGTCTCAGTTTCCCTCAGTGGCGAAGCTTACGCTCACTCTGTGTGTAGGCTATCAGTGGTGGGTAGAGGGCTCCTTTGAAACTGACTATAGTACGAGTGTTTGTGCCCACTGCTGCTGCATTTGCTGCGCTGGGCAGCTTCTGATCAGCCTGAGCCTTGCCTGCAGAGAGCTGGCACAGCCTCCAATCCTATTCTATGTTCAAAGGTAAAGCAGACCTCTCATAGGCCCCGTCTTTGATGTGCTCTTCGACACTAGAGTCATATCTCTGCCACTGCACATCTCTTGGCAGACAACAAGAGCCAGTCCAAGGGAAGGAAGAAAAGAAAAAAAAACTTAATTTGCCAGTCACAATTCATTTCTACAGACATGGTTCATATTCAATTGCGGGCCTGTTTCTTGAGCCTGTTGGTATTATTTACGAGAGGAGCACAACAACGGCAGAACAAAGTGGAGAATTAAAAGGGCTGCTGCATTTAAGCCTCCAGTGCTGGTTGGTTGAGAAGCTGAGCCAGGATTAACGGTAGAACAATGGTTTCCTCACAATGAGCATCCTCCATATAGCACATCATTGTATCTGCTGCAGATGGAAGGCTCACCTATAAGCATGCGAATGAGACTAAATTTACCGCTTCTTCATGAAATTGGTGGGTTTAAATGACACAAATGACACCTTATGAATCATTTATTATGATATTCCGATTCCCAACCCCGCAGCAGCCATTTTGCAGCTATTCCATTGGTGTTTAAATTAGCTTGGAATTATGCAAATGATCCCAACAAGGGGTTAAGTTTACCATCACTCAGCTTGTTATGTTGCATTTGCCAAAGACAGAGCATAGAGCAAATGAAATCAAATTCATTTTGGCAACGGAGGTATATGACCACTATCTCCAAGGAGTATCTGTCTTAATGATTTATTTCACCACAAAGACCTCTGAGAATTAGCAGTTGGGGGTGATATTCACGACGTTGTTTCAGTGTTGCAAATTAGTGTCCCTTGGATGCCTAATAGGAGAGGAGTTGAAAAAAGTGAGGAGATGCCCCTTTGCTGGCTTCACTGGGAAAATCATCAGTTTTGGGAAAAGGGATCATATTCCCTTGTTTCCAGTTTACTGCAGATGTGGCTTAAACATCTCAGTTTGGTTTATCTGAGCTATTGCCTCCAAAAAAATAAGTCTGAGTGACTCAGGCTGTAAGACTGAGTTCGTGAGTCAGTGTTCAAGGTTTATTTATCATTGGTTGTCATGCAAACAAAGCAGGGGCTACTGAATAGACATCTTTGCATGGATACACACCCGCACAACTGTTCAGCTAAGATAAAGTCATCTGTGATGACTGTACGGTGGCGATGATGACTAAACAGTA